>NW_015386261.1:95978-129166 GCF_001527695.2 Protobothrops mucrosquamatus | reverse complement strand
TTATTATTATTATTATTATTATTATTATAATGTTTGGCCCTAAAAGAGGCAGCTACTGGCTGCACAAGGCTTTCTTCCTGAGGCCACTCATACATTCTCTAAATAGCATGTACTTTTTCCATGTAGTAAGTGCCATTCTTATGATGCTTTGGAATGCTTCTGAGGCCTTCTGAAATTGTGCAAGAAAGCTGTGCCCACTGTTCTCCAAAACACTTCTAAGGGCTTCTGAAGCATTGCCAGAACTACACACGTGATATGAAGGTAATGCAGGCTATTTGGAGAACAGGATAAGGGACCTCCGGAACAGGACCGGTACAGTCAGCAGCTCCTGACCAAGCCAGGTGTGCCTTGTCAGGACCAGAAAGAAGACAGTGAAGATCATTTGAGTGGAACATGTCCTACAGAACATAGGATGTTCAAGTGGTAGGAGTTTTGCACTATGGCACTGGGGCAGTTGGCTGCCACACACGGCTTGAGGTGGCACTCCTTGGAAGCTATGATGTGCTAGACTTGAAGGAGAGGCCTAGGACCTTTAGCAGTCTCAGTCAAGCTGCAACTGCCTCAGGGCCTCTACTTCAGCCCCAGCACACCACTGATGCTAAGTGTCACTGTGCAAGGAGCCAAAATGGCAGAGATGAAAGAGGTAGGCAGGAAGGAGAGTTGAATCAACCCTGCGTTCATAAGTGCAGGTGGGCTGCCAAGTGCCCAAATTTTGATGACAGTAATGGCAATAAGTATAGTGACTGGGCATAAATACCATTTGTTCAACACTTTTATAACTCAAAGGTTACAAGTTGCTTTATTTAACAATGATATTTTATAGTCAAATCATCCCAAGGAAATTAAATGTTAGCAAACAGTTTAGCAATTTGAAGGATTATTTTGTATTTTACTGTTATTTTCAGTATGTAAACGTATATAGCATAACCCTACCTATTTTTAATAAAATTTACTGTCACATCAGTGTCCACAAGGTATGGTTCACGGTTACATTTTCTTTTCTTAATAAGTTATGTGTGTCTCATTTTAAATTCATGCTTGCATTATTATTTTTAATTCATTCATTACAAGATGGAGAAAAAGACTAAAAGGTTAAATCACTTAAGTTCTTTAAACTAGAGGCAAGCTAAATTATATTGTTATATTCCCTTTCTAGTTCTATCTATTACTCCTTAAGATTTTTCTTTGTTCTTCATGCAAATGGTCATTGGTTCATCTTCTCTCACCCAGGACAGTTATGTCACATCACTTGACTAATATGCATGCATTTGCCACTAAAAGACATTTTAACTGAGAGCTGTCACATCCGTCATCTCCACTCCGGCTGGTTAAAATTTTTATCTGCCGTCTTGAATTAATTTCAACTTGCCTGAGCGCAGCAGGGGATTATAGAGTGCTTTAGTTAAATTCTCATTTCAAAAAAACATTAGAGTAAGTCTTCCAATTTAGATTTTTTTTTCAAACAACCTCTAATTTTTATACTACACTGTTCAAACAGTGAGGTAATTATACCTCTATTGGAATGAATGAATTTGGTAGTTTGCAAATTACTACTGTCTTTATTTCAAGGCATCAGACTAAAATAAAATATACAAATGTAAAATTAGAATTAGAGGATCCTTATAGTTAAAGAGGTCAAGAAAGGATATAAAAATAAAGAAAAGGAATCAAAATACCAATAACATTATAATAAATTAAAAATGCAATTATCATTACAATTTTTAAATTATTTTTAATAGTTGTGAAGGCTTATTTTTAAAAGTTTCATTTTTTTCAAAATGTATAAATAATATAATGTATAATTTTCTTTGTGGATGTAAAAACTTGCACTCAGAATATTTCTAGGTTCATATTTTCTATATTACAATTTAAAAAACAGCTGATTCTCATTTCTGATTCTTAAATAAAATAAGTTTCCATGATTTTTGGTTTTAAAAAACATAAAACAGATATTTCTTCCTGTCTATTTGTGTATTTGTTCTTGCAAAGGTAAGAGTATATGGTAATTTGTATAGTATTTATTTTAATATATAGAAGTTTGGGAAATTTTGATGTAATAATATTTTTTCTTCTTGTGCTATTAATTACTTTGATCATTTTCTTCATTCTTTGAAAGAGCTTTGAAAGAGCCATTGCCAATTTGATCTATAACACTGTTGTGAATTATGCTAAATTAAGGCAGAGTGACTAATTCAAGACACCCTGGAAGTTTCATACCAGTTTGCATTTTAGAAGTTTGTGATTTTTTTTAATTCCACTCAAATATATCTGATTCTCTACAAATCTCTACAGTTTTCTTTGCAAGGATTTTCAGAAGTGGTTTGCCATTGCCTCTGTCTTTGGGCTGAGAGAAAATGACTGGCCCAAGGTCACCTACATGACTTCTTATCTAAGACAAGACTAGAATTCACAGTCTCTCAGTTTCTAGCCTAATGCCAACTACTTCATCAAACCAAGTTACCTAGTTATAATTTACAGTACCAGACCAAAACCACAATTAAAAAGAATAGCAAAAGACAAAGGCCCATCTTAATCTAACAACATGAACTCACATGTCTCTGGGATATCACAAGCAAAAGAGATTGATTTTTGACAATTTTTCTCATTTCTTTTGACAATTACTGCTTAGAACTAGTGTTTGGAGTCATGTTCTGAACAGAGAAATAATGAGCTTTAAAGATAAATAGCCTTCTTAAGACTTATCTCCATGAATTTTTCAAATCCCTTTTTGAAGCCATCCAGGTTACTGGTTATTATAATGTCTTGTGATACAGTAAGTAATTTCCCAAGTTAATTACCCAATGTGAAATACTTACTTTTATTTATTTTAAATCTCCTGCATATGTTAACATTAATATAATTTTTCACATATATGAATCATGTATCCTTTATATTTTCCACATGTCCTGGCTGGTTGTAATCTGCTGTAAACTTAACTGAAACATGCTGAATGGGGTTAATAAAAGATAATATCCAACATGTGTAAAGAATGTGATGATGGGTAACCCTGATTGATTAATTATATGAATGTACATACATGTTATTCTAAGGTCTACAGTAAAAGAAAGGAATATTCCCAAGTAAAAATATTCATATAGTCAGAAGAAAGAAAAAGAAAAAGGGAGAGAAATGATTCCATTATTATATTAACACTTTCTCAAAATAATTTAAAATAGTTTATAGAAATTGTGATTATTCAATCACATAAACGCATTACTCAGTTTTCTTGCCACATCAAATCATACTTCAGACATGGAATAAGTTTTGACTCATTCTGTTAATCAGTCAGAAATTAAATCTGCAATTTTGTGATTGAGAAAAAATAATTTTAAATATACAGAATTTATTAATTGCATTAATTAGCAAAGCATGAATAGCTGCCACATTTATTCACATTCTGCATTTTGTAAATTTGCTACATATATGTATCTTGCCTCTAAAAAGCATCTATTCTGTTTCATCTTCCTTTGTAATGAAAATATATATTAATAGTGATTTCCCAATCTTCTGCTATGTCCTATTCAGTTATTTTCATTCAATACACAGCTTATACAAAGGCAAACAAGTGTAAGAGACAAGATCGGCTAAATCTTGAACAAACATGAGGTGCATACATATCTTGCTTATTACAGCATGTCATTGACAGAAGATGATATGACCATACAATAGGTAGGGTCAGTAGGTGGCTCTTTGATCTTTCTTCTTTCCATGCATCAGCCACATGGGAGTTTGTAGGGCACATTAAGGCACTAGGATAGTCAGCAATTAGCGATACATTTGGGATGCAATATCTGTTTTATTTTTTTAATATTTTACAATAGGTCGAACATTACTTGTTTATTTATTCAATTTCTGTAACTGTCCATCTTAATCCAAGTGACTCAATTTACCTCAAATAGTCTGTTCTTTTGAAAGCAATAACAATATCATCAGCCAGATAAAGTATATACAACCACACTAATTTAATAATTTTTCATCATGTATGTTTTCCATTTTTGTTGTGGAATAATTTCTTTAATCAAGAAAATAAATTCTTGCATGAAGATCAGGTGGCCCCTTTAGCCATGATAATGGAAGAATTTAAATATAATCAGAGAATTTGGATATAGTATAACATACTGCATTTGCATCTTTTTTTCTCATTATTAAAACATTTAATTACCATTGCACACAATCAAAATGCAGTTTAACATTGCACATGTATGTCCATGAACTACTTGGCATGAATCAGCACTGAACTGAAGTCTTCATAAGTGAAGCACAAAATATGACTTTACAAAGAAATAAAATGTTTTGTTTTTCTTAGGACTCACGAAGCACCTTCTGTCTAATTTGGGATCTGAGTGAAAACGATTCTCAGTACATTTTGAAAATATGGGATACAGTCACTTGTACTGTCCCAAACCATTGATGTCTACTATTCCTTCTATCATAATACAAACATTCTGATTCTCACATGGAATACTGAAAGTAAATGCTATTGGTATGAACAATATAAAGAGAAAATGCCAAGAACTCTGAAATCACATTGCTTTTATTGAGTTCTATGACAAAACAAAGGTTATCTATATTAAATAAATGAAATACACAAATTAAATTCCCCATGCTGACTGGGGAATTCTGGGAGTAGAAGTCCACATATCTTAAAATCCCTAAAGTTGAAAAACACTGTAATAGAACTTTCACAGCCATATATAAGAACTTGGAAAAACATGGGCTTGACAATATGTTATTTCTATACTTCAGAGATGGGGTCTTTTATGATTTGTGGACTTCAATTCCCAGAATTCCTGAGTCAGCCATGCTGGCTGAGGAATTCTGGGGCTTAAAGTCCCCAAATCATAAAGGGAGCATACTTTAATATTTTGTCTAGATCTGTCTAATCTTTCTCCCAAATGGCAGACAACTCATCGTTTTATAGCTGTAACACCAGGCTTGTGAACTGTTGCACCTGCCTCAGACATTAAAATTTGTTCCTACTTTAGTTTCTTATCAATCTAGATACATTGGATCAGCACTAATTTCTTAAAATCTTTAAGGGCAGAATTGCTTTTACAGTTTCATCTTTCACCTTCAATGAGATGTTCCTTAAATTTTCCTTACTTCTAGTCATTAAGATGGTGTTAGCATATCTGCGTTTGTTGATATTTCTTCCATAATTTTAATTCCAATTTGTATTTCTTCTAGAACAATATTCCTCATGATACATTCTGCGGAAGAGTTAAATGAATATAACAGCATACGATTTGGGTGCACTCTTTTTTCTAATTTTGAACCATTTTGTCATTCCATATTTCATTGCAAATGTTGCTTCTGAGTCAATGTACTTATTTTTCAACAGTCCAATTGAACAATTGTCCAGAATATTTACTTCAAGTATTTTTATTTCTTTAAACTGAATAGAAATGTTAAATTGATTGTTAATTTTAAAAATCAAAATACTTTTAAGAAATAGATTAAATGACTTCTAACAAATATCCAAAATTAATCAATTTAGTCAGAATAAAATAGTTATAAATTTGGTGTGAAAGAGAAACCAACAAAAGAAATATTAAGTTTATAAACAGAGGAATTAGGCTGGGGTCTGCAGAGAAAACAAAATTCCTCTTCCCAATTTCCCAAAACATTCATATCAGAAAGACAGTTGGGCAGTGACTTGTTGGCTTGTTCACTTCTCCATTTTAAGTTCTCCTCCTTCCTCTTTGCTGGTCACATATCCCAGGACAGCTAGTAAACAATTCCACAAGTCATATTGTGAATTCGTTCTCTAAATTCTTTTACTTTGAGCTTTGCTATAGCAAATATGATGAGCATTATCACAGAAAATTGTTGGGAATTACATTATAATTGTTATGTGAATTTTTTAAAGGGTAATGGTTCCATATTCAATTTATTCAAAGCACTTTTGCCTTGCTCTTTGTTACTCACCTTAAAAGGAATACTAGTCACCGAAGCCTGTTTAAAGCTTTTTAATGCTCAGAATTGTATCAGCAAATCTAAATGTAAATGAGAATTAGATATACCTAACAGACATAGACATATATGAAGCACTGTTTTCCAGATACTTCCTTTACACATTTATTTACTTTTTAAATAATATAAGTTGAGAGAGAGAAAGAGAAACTTCAACGTATTCAAGTAATTTTAGATTATCTTGTGGAGAGTCAGTTGCTGTAGTGGTTAAGGCAGGGGTGTCAAACTCAATTTCATTGAGGGCCGCATCAGTATTGCGGTTGCCCTCGGAGGGCGGAGGGTGGCCTACTGGGTGGGCGTGGATGGAGTGGGTGTGGCTACTGGGTGGGCATGGCCAGCTCTACATCGTTCGCGTCAAGGGGGCCTGTGGGGGCCTGGGCAGGAGTGGGACAGATCTGAGGGTCTCTGGCAGAAGGGGGTGGGACCAGGGCAAGTGCCAAGGCATGGTCCACTGGAGGAGCCTCACTGTTCCTCTCAGGCCATGTGGGGGGGCTGGATGGTGGTGCGGGCTGCCCGGAGCCCTGGGCAGCAGAGGTCAAACACCCAGCCTGGCCCAGGAGCACTCGCGGCACCAAGCCCAGCCCCACTTTCCCAAGGGGGTGCCCAGCTGCATTTATCTCCTCAAGGCTGCTGCTGCTGTGCTTGCTTTCCTTACCCAGGTTGCTCATGATTGGATACGAGGGCAAAGTCAGAGAGAGGCCCATTCCCTCTCCATGGGAGGAGACCCGGCTTTGTATCCAAAGCTTCCTTAGCAATAGGATGGGAGACCCCCAGGGTAGGCCAGGAGGAGAGGGCAAGGGGATGGTGAAAGGGCAGCAGGGCAGGACTTCCCTCAGAACCTCCCTCTCCTTCTTTCCTTTCTTCCTTCCTAAGTACAGAGTGGTGGGAAAATATTTGAGATGAGGGAGGGAGAAAAACAGGCAAGAAACACAGCTGGGGAGGTGTCACCCTTTGTGAGGAATGAGGAAATGCACCATCGCCTGGAAGTGGCCAGCACATGGCCCTCACCTACTTCACATATCTGACTTGGTGGGCTCTGGGGGAGAGGATGCCATGAGCAGTGTGAGAGTCAATGTTACCTGCGCAATGCCGCCCTGTCCCCAGCCTGCCCGGGTTCGGGAGACAGCGGGGCACTCTCCTCACAGTGCCATGAGGTTGAGCCGTGAGGTGCGAAGCTCGCCAGCTTTGCACCTTGCTGCCTGCTGAAACTGGGCAGACTGAGGGCTAGGCAGCATTGCACTTCTCATCAGTTTCGCGCCACCTGGCTCAGCCTCTCGGCGCTGTGAGGAGAGCGCCCCGCTGCCTGCTGAAACTCCTCCCCCAGAGCCCATCAAGCCGGATATGTGAAGTAGGCGAGGACCATTTGCTGGCCACTTCCAGGCGATGGTGCATTTCTTCATTCCTCACAAAGGGTGACACTTCCCCAGCATGCACCCAGGAACTGGGCCGATGCGGCAGGGGCTGGTTCCTCACTGTTTCCAGACGGTCTTGTGGAGCTAAGACTGAATGTGTTTCAGCATAGATGGCCACCACAAAAAGGGTCAGGGCCAAGGCAGCGGGGGCCGTTCCCTCACTGTTTCCAGGATGGCTTCACGGGCCACATGAAACCACTTTGCGGGCCACATTCGGCCCCCGGGCCTTGTGTTTGACATGTCTGGGTTAAGGCATCAGACTAGAAAACCAAGAGACCATGAGTTCTAGTCCCACCTTACGTACAAAGTCAGCTGGGTGACCTTAGGTCAATTACTTTCTTTCAGCCCTAGAAAGCAGGCAATGACAATGACAAACAACTTCTGTAAAAATTGTTGAGAAGACTTGCAGGGATTTGTTCAGCCAGTATTTGAAAATCAGACTCAACTAAATGGAATAAATTATATTTTAATGCAATGAAATGTTTTGAGCAGTATTTTTCTTTTTCTAGCTACTATATTTGTTAATATCAAGTTTTAAAATCTTCCTCCTTACTATGCAGGACATTTAGAGAATCCTTAGCATAAGAAGAAACTGATGTCAGAAAACATGAGAAGACTAAAGTGTCAGTTCAGTCATTAATTTAGACTGACACTGGATAAATTGTCTTTCTTGTTTGCAAGTCACACAAATGGCAATACGTAGCTTTTTACCACTGAGATGTTTATAAAATACAAAGCAAACCAATAAGCATTTGCAAAGTATCACAGAGGTGTAAGTGTTGCTAATTTAGTATGTGTCCAGCAGTTCCATAAGGTTGAATTGACTGCATAGTTTTCAAGTGTTTATCAGTAAGCAGGTTATACAAAGAAAATAGGAATGGTTGGTACCAGTTGCAATAGATGTTAAAAGGATTCAGAGGAAATGAACAATCATTCAGCAAACCTGTTTGGGTAGTCTCTGATTTATCACAGCTTACATCTCTTGCCTGCCAGCAAAGCTAAATTCATATGTTATTGTCCCAAACCTGTCACTTTCTGTACTGCTTTTTAATCTTTGTCCCAGAATTACATTCAGAAAGGTCACTGCTATCCAATTAGAACCTTATCAAAGATGCACATGCAGTCTGGATTCATGCTTATCAAGAATGGGTCATAAATCGAGAAACTGAACATCACAAAGTGCCATTACCATAATGAATAAATGAAGGGCGGGGGAGGGACAGTGACAAAAATAACGGTGTGTTTGTCAAGCAAGTCACTGAATCCTCTTTTTCTCTGTTGTTTATGGCAGGTATATGACTGCAATGGTTTCCTAGCAAGAGAAATATAGATAGGAATGAAAGATAATCAATGGAATTTGAACAGGCTAATTCATCTATTATACAAATAAAATGGTTAAAAACCAACAACAATTTTTTTGGGGGGATGAGGTATTTTCCAAAATGTTTATTTATTTCAACTGTACTGATAATATCAGGCATTATAAAGTTGAGATGTTATATGTATTTAATTTAATAAATTAAAACTATTTTGGATTTAAAGTATACTAAGACCTTTGAATTATTAATGTTCAATATGTTTTACAATCATATTAATTAACGTTTTTATTTGGAAATGTTCAACTAAATGCTACTAACTATATTAAAGCAAAGCAAAGTATTATATTACCAATTAACTATATGCAAATTTTTAAACTTTTAAAAAAAGCTTGCATAATGTTCTGTAAAAAACTACAGAAGCTGCATTCACCAATTATTTCACGTACTCAATGCATACAGAAAGATTTTCAAACTTGGAGCAGAATTCCAAATGCTCTGATGAAAGTAACCTTCATCACCTTACTATAGTGAGGTAAACTCAATCTCATCTCATTCTTCGATAAAGTGACTAAACTAATAGACCAGCAAAACGAAGTGGATGTAGTATACTTAGATTTCAGTAAGGCATTTGACAAGGTAGACCACAATCTACTGCTTGGTAAGCTAGAAAAAGATGGAATAGACAACATCACCACCAGATGGATCTGTAGCTGGCTAACAAACCATACTCAACGTGTAGTCCTCAATGGCACTACATCCACATGGAGAAAATTAAGCAGTGGGGTACCACAAGGTTCCGTCTTAGGCCCAGTACTCTTCAATATCTTCATCAATGACTTAGATGAGGAAATTGAAGAGGAACTCATCAAATTTGCAGATGACACCAATCTGACAGGAGTAGCCAACACCCCAGAAGACAAACTCAGGATCCAAAAAGATCTAGACAAACTTGAACAATGGGCCCTATCCAACAAAATGAGTTTCAATGTGGAGAAAAGCAAAGTCTTACATTTATACAGGAAAAACCAAAGGTACAAATAAAGATTGTGCGAGACCTGGCTTAAAAACAGTAACTGTGAGAGGGACCTTAGAGTCCTAGTGGACGATCACTTGACTATGAGCCAGCAATGTGCAGCAGCAACCAAAGAAGCTAACATAATCCTGGGTTGTATAAACAGAGGTATAGAATCAAGATCATGTGAAGTATTATTATTGCTTTATAAAACCCTAATAAGACCACACTTGGAATACTGCAGCCAATTTTGGTCACCATATCACAAAAAGGATGTTGAGAGTTTGGGAAAAATTCAGAGAAGAACACCTAAGATGATCAAAGGCCTGAAGACTAAAACATACAAAGAACAGCTATGGGACTTGGGTTTGGCTAATCTAAAGAACAGAAGAAATAGGCGAGACATGATAGCAGTGTTCCAGTATCTAAGGGGCTACCACAAGGCAGAGGGGGCCAGGTTATTCACCAAAGCACCAGAGGGAAGGACGAGAAGCAATGATTAGAAGCTGATCAAAGAGAGAAGCAACCTGGAACTAAGGAGAAACTTCCTGACAATGAGGACAATCAACCAGTGGAACAGCTTACCCCCAGAAATCGTGGGCACTCCATCACTGGAGATTTTTAAGAAGAGACTGGACATTCACCTGTCTGAGACAGTATAGGTTCTCCTGCTTGAGCAGGGGGCTGGACTAGAAGACCTCCAAGGTCCCTTCCAGCTGTTCTGTTCTGTTCTATTCTATTCTAATGTACTTGGGGCTGCTTTTAAAGTCTACTCAAAAACTATAGCAGGAGCAAAACTCAGCTACCTGCTCTCTAATAAGTCAGAGACTTTTTTGCAGAACAATGCACATGTTGCAGAAAAATGCAGTGGTTGCCAATAGGTTTCTATGTAAAATTCAAAGTGCTGCTAAAAATCAATAAACCATGATATTAGCAAGGAGGGATGGGGGAAGAAAATGATGAAACAAAAATTATGGTATGGCAATAACAGTACAAAACAATTCACATATAGTTTATGATATCCTATACATGCACATCAAAGGGAGGCAGTGTTCTACAGTATTACTTCCATCAAATGCTCCATATCACTCTGCTATAAATTGTTTTACAGCTTTGTTCTTGATTTCATTGTTTTTTTCCAAAAGCATCAATTTAGCTTGCCTGCCCTGTACATTCAATCTTGGACAGTAGGTTTCTGATTTCTCCCCTCCCCCCAGGGTTTTCGGTCCAAGCACTACAAAATAGATCTTTGTGGTAGCTGCCACAACCATATGGAATAGACTCCACATGAAGTGAGAATTGTCCTTTCTCCATTTTTTCAGGAATAAGGTTAGGGACAATCATCTTCTGTAGAAATTCTGGAACTCAAAATACCAATTAAAGGCTTGTATGTACTTCATTCAGTTGTACTTTTAGTTTTATGGTTTTGTGTTGGAACAGTATGTTTTTATGTTTCGTTTACTATTTCTTTTATTATATATATTACTTTTCTATATTCTATATATCATCTCCTATCCATAGACAAAAACATGTA
Source organism: Protobothrops mucrosquamatus (assembly GCF_001527695.2). NCBI lineage: Eukaryota > Metazoa > Chordata > Lepidosauria > Squamata > Viperidae > Protobothrops > Protobothrops mucrosquamatus. Next base: position 117,916 of record NW_015386261.1, on the reverse strand, counting down.
GCACCATCTTCGTCAATAAACAGTCTTATAGTGTTTCATAAACTGTTATTTGTAATTCCATTTCTGAACTATTACAATTATGAGAATTTCTATCTTGTCAAATAAAATTTGTTCTCATTTGCCATTTCTTCCACCATGTTTTTTTGGACAGTCTAGCATAGAATGAAATATTGCTATTTACTTTGTTGATACTAATTTTTGATGCCATTTTTCAAAAGTGTCCTTCAGTATATTAAATGTTAAAATAGTTTGCATCATTTTACCCACCCCATCATTAGCTATTAATCAGGCATGTGTCGTTTTTTTTTAACTTTAACTAAAATCTTTAGCTCCTTTGCATGTCATTTTTAAAATTGCTTTTCATTATTTTATTTTGCAAAATTCTATTCCCCGCGGATGGATTCTGTATATAATTAATTCCAAAATTTTATTCCAAATTTATCTGGATCTTTGCTCTATTTATAATTTTAAACTATCAAAGTCTTATTTAGATTTTTGCTGCTTATTTTAATTGTTTAAAACCTTAAATTTATGGATTTCTCTCAAGTCTCTAATAGTAAAGAAGCAAATTTTTCTAATATGATTAGAAAAGAATTTTTTTAAAATGAGTGTTGTTTCAAAAGTGCTGACTGTGCTTGTGAGCAAGATAGTTATTTTAATCATCTCCCAGTGCTCAAAACCCACTGAGAACTGCTGCCTTGCAATCTCCTTGAATGTTGCAACTGTTTAGGGTGCATGTGGGCAATTCTCTATCTTCTCCTTTTCCAAAGAATTGATCATTTTTCACTGCAGTTGTTGGTTCTGCTTTTCGCAGAGTCCACTTTTTTTCTTCTTCCAGGAATCTTTTATGATTCACAAAGTATATGATTGAGGAGCATATATTTTTATGGAATAAAAAAGATGCTATTCATATTCTATCAGACATAAGAAAATGGGACATCTTTTAGAGATAACAGTATTATCATATCAACAAATGATAGTCACTTTTTAATCCACGCAGTTCACTTATTTTTAAAGAGAGCATTTCACTTTAATAAAGCCATCTGGGACAAGTGGATTCTAACAAGCATTTGCAATCACCTCTAAACATAATAAAGTTTTCCTACAAGGTAATTACAGTATATGCTAAAATTCACCCATTATTAACATAGTCATCTATTTTTATTTATCGTATTGTATTCATTACTCATCTATTTTATTTATTTCAATTATTTCTCATTGGTTATATTGCTCCAATGTCTCATTGTGCATTTGAAAACAATATCTCGCAAGACGAAACTGAATAATCAACAGTTCAAGTGATGATTATTTTACATAAGCATTCCCATGTCTCCTTTAGAGGATTATTAAAAAAGAAGTGAGAAATTACAGGATCAAAACCAGGATTAAATAACTTTGGGAAAGGCCAGCCAAGCAGTGGTTGAAAATGCAACAGCTGGAAACATTGATAGGCTAACTCCCTCAGATCCTGGAAAGTCAAGTAGTTTGAAAACATTATTATTATTATTATTATTATTATTATTATTATTATTATTATTATTATTATTATTATTATTATTATTATTATTATTATTATTATTATTATTATACCTGTTTGAACCATAGACTCTGCACAACTAGGCTTCTTCAGGAGCCCTATGGTTACTAGGGGCTGTGTCAGTAGGATATAAAATTCAAAACAGTGTATTTAATTTTATCTGTTCACGCTTAATTGCCTCAAACAACTAATTTTCAGGACTTGTGTTGCCCTTCTTTCTCTTATATATATGGCTGATTATGAAATACAGAATATTTAGCATTTCACAATGTTTATTTTAATCACTAAATGATTAGTTTTGAGTTATACATTGCTTTGTCCTGTATTGTGCAGAGCAAGATAATCATTCTCATTGTCATTTTCAAAATTTTGAAAGGAACTTTTACTCCTTATTTTTGAGATAGTGTTATCATCACCTATTATAAACAAATACTCCTTAACCTCAATATGGTCTCATTCTCAGCAGAATTAGGCATTGCATTGCATTCCAAGACAAGATAAGATATAATTGTCCTTGGAAAACTCTGATGATATGAGACCATCATGTCAGGTGTGAGTAACAGTGATTCAGAGCCTCATAAATTAGTCAGAACCTCACATATATCTGTCTATCATGTCTCTGGATTTCCTTGACTGGCAGAATAAGGTCAAGTCTTTCTTTTTTGTCTTATTGTAGTCTTGAACATTCTTTGATTTCTGTCTAATGTTCTTATATAGCTTTGGAATAAAAAAGCTAAGCACTCATACTGATATGACCATTGCTTTCCTATCCAAAAGAACCTGTAACCCAATTCTGCTGGCCTGGGGACAAAACAATATAATTTGTGGGATTTCTTCAGGGTTTTTTTTTTTTAACTCACAGGCCTCAAGTCAATTTTAATTCCTTGTCAAAACAAGTTTTTTTGTTTTTGTTTTTAATAGCAAAAAACTAGTTGTTTCAATAAATCAGGGGTTTGGGTTATTATGACTATCCCTCTGGGTGACAGATTGGTTTTTATGGATGTTGTTAATATTATGTCATGGTTCTATAAGATTGTGGCCATAAGATATTGTTTTAACTGACTATATAGATTGTCTGAAACACCTGTTATGTTGGGCAGTTTGATGTTGCTTAGTCAGTGGACTGGAGCAGCTTTTAAGCCCATAAATAAAAAACTGTATCCTTCTTTTGCTAGCCTCTCCTACCAAATATGATACTGTTCTATTTAATTTTCAGTGTATTTTCCTGCTGCTAGATAAAGGTTTCCCATGTCCAATCATGTCCAACTCTAGGGGGCAGTGCTCATCTCTGTTTCTTAACTGAGAGAGCCAGCCTTGTCCAAAGGTATTTCTGTGGTCATGTGGCCAGCATGACTATATGCCGAGGCACACAGAACAGTTACCTTCCCATTGTCATGGTACACATTTATCTACTTGCATTTGCATGCTTTTGAACTGCTAGGTTGGCAGGAGCTGGGGCAAGTAATGGGAGCTTACCCCATTGCATGGTGCTCGTGTCTCGAACCCAGGCTATCAGTTTTCCAGCTGACAAGCTCAGTATCTTCAATTGCTGAGTCATGCCTCCCCCCACTGCTACGCAGAATCCTAAATCTGCTAATACAATTTATTTCCAGCATTTCCTTTGGTTGAAGAGAGTAATACTCAAAGTTAATTTGCTATAAACAATTAGAAGGCTACCATATTATTTTTTTGTATGCTCAATTCTTTAACTACCCATGTTTTCCCAAAAATAAGAATGGGCCTTATATTAATTTTTGTTCCTAAAGATGCATTAGGGCTGATTTTACGGTTACGTCTTATTTTTGGAGAAATACGGTGCTAAATGCATCTATCTGGCTGATGATCTTAACTGGGGCTTATTTTGGGGATGGGGTTATATTACGAGCTTCCTGAAAAATCATGCTAGGGCGTATTTTCCGATTGGGTCTTATTTTCAGGAAAACACGGTATCTGTAGGACACAATTTAATCCTCCTCGCTCAACTGTCAGTATGTGTATATACACATACACAAACTCACACTCAAAACACTACACACCACATTCCCAGTCCCCAAGCTTTCTAGAGAAGAAAAATGAGATTAACTTTCTCAGGATAAACTAACATGAACTATTGAAATAAGTCTGATCAGTTGACGTTCTCCACTGAGAAAAGTGTCATGTAAATGTCATTGAAAAGCTATAACATGATCTTAAGACATTGATTATGTCTTGACTGAATATGCCTAAAAGCTGAATGTGTGGAATAATGCATTCAAAAGTAATAATTTTATCCACAGAAATTAATCTTTAGAAAGGTCACTTCTTTTATACAATAGAGACACATTACCAACAAACAGAAAAGAAAAATCAAAGAACCTAAGAATTTGATTTTTTTTCTTCACTTTCAATGTGCTTAAACTTAATACAGGTAGTCCTCAACACGCGCCCAAAACTGAGCCCAACATTTCTGTTGCTAAGTGAAACATTTAAGTGAGTTTATCCCATTTTACAACTTTTATTGCCACAGTTGTTACGTGAACAACTGTAGTTAATTGTTAAATTAATCAAACATTTAAGTGAATCTGGCTTTCCGATTCACTGAAATGGTATAGGGTTTCCTGCCTGAGCAGGGGATTGGACTAGATGACCTCCAAGGTCCCTTCCAACTTTTTTATTGTTATTGTTATTATTATTAAATTTTAATTAATTAAAACTATTTGGAAAAAAAATCAAATGATAAGCCAAACAATTACATTTAGCAAAATGAAGCCTAGAAATTAGAAGCCAAATTATTATGGAAGTATATCATCACAATAGGGGGAAGGAAATGTGATAGAGATTAATAATGCATAACCCTTTGCCTCCATGTTCATGAATGCTGGTTCCAGACTGAAATGTTAGGCAGTATTTTCCCACTTTAAACAATGTAGTTTCTGTCTAAAGTGTTTTATTTAGCTGGACTTTTCCATTGAGTAATTTTAGGTATAAAATTTTCTTGGCTAAATACCCATTTTGTACAATGTAGCTTCTGTTTAAATTGTTATTTGGCTGAATTTTTCCATTGACTAATTTTAGATATAAAATTTCCCCAGTTAAATGACCACTGGAAAAGGAAGATTATGATGGTACTACTTGGCAACAGTTTTATTTTGATTTAATGAGACTGCTAGTTGAATAACCTTGGTCAATGCATCTTAGTAATGAGTAGTATGATATCAGCCACGTGATTAATAAGTGTATATATGTCTCTAAATCACTCTAAAAAAATGAACCTCAGCAAAGACTATAAAGTCCTGGGAAGGTTCTATAAATAGGCTGGCTTCAGAAGTCCATTTGCTATCATAAGGGACGTATGATTATTTGTTCCATATTACATGTATTCTGCAAAGTTTGTAAACACTCACATGTTGTATATGCATTATCTATACATATACTAGTTGTATATGTGTTGTCTCTGAATTTTCAACAACAGCAAAATCTTGGAACCTGTGGCTATTTCAGCAATACGGGTGGAAAGAATTTTCAAACCAATAAAATAAAAGAAATCAGAAATTAACACAAATAAAAATATGCCCTGCTGTTATACAGCTAAATCAAAAATCACACTGAAGCCACAGTCATTAATCTCTAGATATGTTTTGTTGTCTAAAACCAGGGCTTTTTTTCTCATAGAACGCCCAGAACGGAGTTCCGGCACCATTTTTGGATGGAACCTTGTAGGGTAGGCAAGGCGGGTTGTATGATGTATGTGAGTTCCGGCACCTTTTTTTTTTTTTTTTTTTAAGAAAAAAAGCACTGTCTAAAACTGTAGTTTCTAAATTTAGCACACACATGCATCTCTGAAAACAGTGTCCTACAGAGTGAGCAACTATGATGAAAAGGTCTTGCTGATATGAAACATCTGCCTAAACAAAGTTTCTATTAAGTCAGTAACAATATTAATGTTGTGGAATGAGTTGCAATAAACTGAAAGAGAGAAAAAAAGAAAACAATGCTCTCTTCCTGATAACCTAATTTTTTTCTAAATAGTGACACATTAGCTTTACTATAGAGCAGGCATGTCAAACTGCCAGCTTGCGGGCCGAATGCCTCACGCCGAAACTGCACCCCCCCCATTGCCGGCAATGGGGAAAAAGTCGTGATACATCGCGCAACATCATGTAACATCGCGAGTTTGACATGCCTGATATAGAGTATTTCTCTATATCACTTTTCACTTTTTGTTCAAAGGAACACTGATATAATTGATTTGCAGGGAAACAACTCTGCTATTTAGCTTATTCCTGCTCATTCAGCTCACTCAACTCCCCCATTAAATATGTACAGATACAGTTGCCTGATGGGGAGAGTAAACAGCAATCTTCTTGGATTCTATAAATAGTAATAAAAGTAGCACACTACAAAATGAGTAATAAAAATTGAATATACAAGAGCAGAATGATATGCTCTAACAACCTGAAAGACTTCTAATAGGAAATAAAGCAAAATGAAGGCGACCAGAAAAGGTCTTTCTTTGTGTTCTGCATAAGTTCTACAATTTTGCATTATGGAATTAATGCAAAATTGTCATTAGGCATAAATCTTTTTCACAGCAATTCTAATACATGTTTTTGTATAAAAAAGAATCTATAACTCTTAAGAGTTATGGAAAATACAAAGAGGACTATAGGTAATCCTCAACTTATGATAGGCAAATTTAATGACCAAAGTTATGATGGCTTTCGAAAGGGTGCTTTATGGCCTACAAAGCACTTTTGGCCATTGTGAAATGTTAAGCATCCCCCCCCCCAATGGTCATATGATGGCATTTTGGATGCTTGGCAAACAGTTTACATTTGCAATCAGTTGCCAAATGACCTGCAATATTGTGACTGCCATTTGCAAACTTTTTTCCTGGCTTTCCAGTGGACAAGCTGGCAAGAAAGACTGTAAGTGGAGGGGATGGAGGAGATGAGAAATCCTTCAACAGGCTTCAAGAACAGAGCTGAAATGCTGAAGATTTCAGCTTTGTTCCTGCAGCCCCCTGAAGGATTTCCCCTCCATGCAAAGAAGGAGGGGGAAGCCTTTGATGATTTGCAAGGAATGGTGCTGAAATTCTGAATATTTCAGCTCCATTTCTGCAGCCCCACAAAGGATTTCCCTTCCATAGATAGAAGGGAGGTTGCAGGAACTTTTGAGAATAAAAAAACTGTGCAGAGCTGAAGCTCTCCATCAGGCATCCTTTCACTCTCAAAAAGCTGATGTTGGGAGGATTTCAGCTCCATGCAGAGAGGAAATCCTTTGGCAGGCAGTTCTTTAGTTCTGTCCACTTAATAACCTAGGAGATTGCCCCACAGCAGCTGGGATTGGGGCATTGCAGTTGTTGAGCCAAGCAGTCATGTGGTGTCTCACTTGACAACCTTTTTACTCAATGAGATTATGATCTCAATTGTGGTTGTAAATTGAGGACTATCTGTAATCTTTACAAAATCAACATCTGCTTTGAAAGCTATTGATAATATTGAAGTATAGGTACTAATATTATTAGTTGTTACTGTTAGCTATTAAAGCAGCAATGTTAGTTAACCACATTAATTAGGTAACAGGGATTTTTTGTTTTGTTTTTTAGGCACATAAAATACCAGCATTATTTTAAATAAATTGTGAAGACTGTAGCTAGCTGGGTCAAAAAGGAAAGCACCATAATCCAGCCTGGTTTATCATGCATAGGCACTAACTCCTTTTCTCATGTGAGAACTGAAAATTTCAATCTGCTATGGCATAGTAACACAAGAAAGATACATGGGATTTGAATCCGGGAATTACTACATATACAGTAGGATGATCTCCCATTCAATGATATCAGTGATAGAATACAAATTGAAGGCCTGATTGTAGAAAAGGTTTGACAGTAGGGGCTTCCTATAAACAGGCCTCCTTAGTAGCATTCTCCTTTTGCAGAACAGCTTGCCTTCACACATCTAGACCACTTTTTCCATGTTGATTTCAGCAAGAATAGAAAAGCTTCTTAAATTTCATGCACTGGTTTTTCTTATAATTCACTCAATATGGAATAGCATGGACATTGAAATCTTAAAAAATAAATCTATCTTAGCTTCTAGAATAGCTGATTTATGTAGTTATTAAATGCTTTTCTAACATCTGCCATAACAGTATCTTTTCAGAGATATTGGTCTCAAATTATATTTATCCCACAATATTGGTCTGTTCAGCAATATAAGTCTATCCTCATAACAATTTCAACCCACTACAAATGTTGCACAAAATTGAATTAAAATGAGAGACAAGTTAATGTAGTTCTAAGAAATAGCACCTTGACACTTTTCTTGTTCTGGAACAAGAGGAGGGCAACATTGCAGCTCATAGTACTAGCTGCAATTATAAATTACCATCCCACAGTTTCCCACTTTAAGGCTGTCACTATACTTGTCAAGCATGTATAATTGCTGCAGGGAACCTTCACAATCACCTTCTTCACTACTACGTAGAGCCACTTGATTCTGCAGCTGTCACCAACTCTGGTTAATGACACCACATCATTTTCTCTATCCATTTACTTGTTGGCCAGCAAACAAATGGACACTGGCAGGGACGAAAGGAAGTGAACAGTAGATACAATATTTGTCATGATCACTATGATCCATGATGGAAGTAAAATCAATTTCTCTTAATCAACAAAAGTGACTTATTAATGGTTATGACTTCTGGCTGGATGGCTGTATTGATTTGATTATGTTGGAAGAATTAGCAGCAAGAGTGTACTATCTCTGTCTCTCTCTTTTTTCTTCTTGTTACTCTTATCTTATGAGAATATTAGTAAGAAAAACATACCTTGATCAGACAAAGAATGAAGAAACAGGTTTCAGAAGTATTAAGAACGATCTAAGTAACCATATTTCATTTAATAGATAGAAATAGGAATAAGAATAGATTTTGAATCATGGTTGCTATGGATATAACCTAATCCTATCAATAATTATTATACAGTGTTTTATAATAAACTCTAAGCCCACAAACTGGATAACCATATCATATGCTACATGTTAAAATTACAAGATTAAAAAAAATCAAATTTGCAAAGAAACATACAAAACATGATGCAGTTTTTAAGCCAGTGAGAAAAAGTGTTACTTAAATATTTAATTTTATGGCTCATAAACTCTGTAAATTAAAAAAATAAAAAGCCTTCTATTTGTATCTATTGTGTAATAGTTATAGTGAACAAAATCACTAAATCAAAGTATCATTTTTCAATATTTGGAGAAGATTGAAAATTTAGTATGTAACCACTGCAAGGTTTTCATGTGCAAACCAATGCCATTACTGCATTCCCAGTCTACATGCATTGTAATCTTTTTTCTCCAGGAAATAAATTACATGAATGTACTTTACTGAATTTAATTACATGAATGAATGAATGAATGAATGAATATATCTAGATCTATATCTGCATCCATAACTATAGTTATTTTAATAAGATAAAGAAATACCATTTGTCCGAAATGGTATAGGGCAGTGATGGTGAACCTTTTAGAGAGCGAGTGCCCAAACTGCAACCCAAAACCCACTTATGCATCGCCGGGTGCCGGGTGGGTGTGGCCCATTGGGTGGGCGTGGCCCATTGGGTGGGCATGGCTGCAGTGGTAACAGCAGACTGGGTAGGACTAAAAAGTTCAATCAGTCAATCCCAACTTTGTAAGATCTTTTTTTCCCCGTGAGTAGTTGAAATTGACTGATTGATTAAACCTTTTTTTTTGTACACAGCGGCGGAGGCCTAAAGCGAAAAGGTTTTATAAAACCCACAGAGAGGGCTCTGAGTGCCGCCTCTGGCACCCATGCCATAGGTTGCCACCACTGGTATAGGGTTTCCTGCCTGAGCAGGGGATTAGACTAGATGACCTCCAAGGTCCCTTCCAACTTTACTACTACTACTACTACTACTACTACTACTACTACTACTACTACTACTACTACTACTACTACTATTATATCTAAAGCAGAAACATGAGAGTAGAAAAAGCAACATTAAAGTCCTATCTATCTATCTATCTATCTATCTATCTATCTATCTATCTTTTCTCTTTGTGGTTTTCATTTCAGAAATATTCAGAATACTTTCCTTGTGAGAGATGCCATATATCTAATCTTCCTATGATTCCCCTCTTCTTATTCCCTATATATTAGTTCCTATGGGTCTGGATGTTGCGATTTCTCCTCAGATGAAAGATCTCTTCCGGGCCACCATTTGTCTTGAATTGATAAAATGACTCCCTCCATCAAAAAGAAACAAAAGAAGTGACAACCCTCCACCATTGTTTTATTGTTTTATTTATTAGAATTACACCCAACTTTTATTCAAGAACTCAAGTCAATATATACAATGTTCCTTTCTCTTATTTTTCCCCATATCAAGGTAAAGATGGGATGAGACAATGCAATTTGCCTAAATTCACCCAGTGATCTTCCATGATTGAGAGGTAATTAAAACCTCAATCAAATAGGATATTTTCTAACACCTCACCAACCTCAAGGGACTTTTTATCAGTAAAAGAAAACATTCATCGCATTTGGAGAATTTTATCTCTCCACTGCCAAAATTTCCTTTCTAGATTGCTTAAAGTTTTATAATTGGCCAAGAATGAATGAAATGGTTTTCTAATCCAAATTCAAAACCTTAACCACTATACTACTTGTTCTTTTTAAATAAATCAGCAAACTTTCTAGATTTTAACCATGGTTATCAGGCCCAACTGATTTGGGAGTGTGTCAATACCAACCCAACTAGCAAAGACTAAGATCTTTTTAATAAAGGCATCAAAGGAAGGACTTGGGAATAGAATAATTGGACCAAATCAGAGAAGACTTAGACCTTCATGCTCATATTTAGCAGTCATTAACTTGCAATCCAATAGGCAGAGAGATAAAGAATGAGAGCAATGGTAAAAGTCAAACAACAAAACAACACTGGAATGAAATAAAACACATTCTATGCTTCTCAATTGTATTTTTATGTCTCTATTTTAGATTGTATTAGTATTTATGTTAAAATATTCATATTTTTCTCATCTCAAATTATTCTTGGCAATTGTTTTGCTGGAATCAGAATGTAGTCAGATTTGTGGCTACAAAAAGGGAACTAAAGGAAGTAGGTTGCCCAGTTTCACTTAATGATGTTGTAAGAGTCCACTGTTTTTTCTTCATATTATGTTTTCTTTTATATTAACAAATCAATTTATTTTCAGAAAGAGAGAGAGAGAGAAAGAAAGAGGAAGGAAGGAAGCAAGGAAGGAAAGATTGATTTACAGAACTTTTCAGAATTACTGAAAGCATTAGCAACAGTCATCATCATCTTCCTAGTCTTATTCCCGCAGTTGCAGGATCCAGGTTTTGGATCAGTGAACACCATCTTGCATGATCAAACGCAGCATCTGGGTCTAACTGGGCAATTTTCATGTCACCTTCTAGTGTGTCTTGCCATCTTTGCTTTGGGCTTCCAGGCGGGCATTTGCCATTTCTATTAAAGTAAAAGGCAACACAGTGTGGGATGCTGGTCATAGGACATGGCCGTACTACTGTAGGCATTTCTCCTGCATTTAGTCAGGTACTGGTGCAATGCCCATTTGCTGCTATACTGTGTCATTGCCAACATGGTAAAGAAGAAAAGCATATAACAACCAACAAAGCATGCACATCTTGTATTAGCAACAATGACTTTACTATGTCAGTTATTTTTTGTGTGCATGTTTAAAATCAACTTCCTATTTAAGGCACAGGAATATTTATTTTTAATAAAATAATATTAATGTGTTAGTTCTGCTTTCAAAATTTGCAAGTCTCAATTGTGAAGGAAAAGTTAAATGACAGATTTTTGTTGCTTATTTTATTTTGACATTTTAAATTTTAATCATCTCTAGATAGGCAGCTGCAAACTCGTGTTTAATGACCGCATGCCTCCCTTTAAATCATCTTCTGAATGCATTTTACAGAATAGATCGTGACAATGCTTTGAAGCTTTATTCTCTTTTGTAGTTACAAGTCATCACAATGCCTCCTCTAATCAAGTTACTGTGCATCTGCCTGTCAAAAATAACCCAGTAGCAACTCAATGTGTTGCCATAAATCTTTCAATAAGATACATAACTTTATTAGCTCAATATTTTTGAATTGATTGCATTACTTTAAATAACTGCTTTCATTTATTCCATCACTTGGGGGTCAAACGTGCATGTTGAACAGAAGTTGTACATATACAGTATTTGAAACTGATGATCTCATCTACTATTTTAAATGTTCAAACTGAACAAAGGATCCCACCCCCGGCTAGACATTAAACATTGGATTTACAGCAAAAGTATACCTTATCTTTTAAATTCCACATTTCTCTATCTTCCTTTCAGTAATAATTCCATTTCAGATTATAGGTTTGCAAAAATTCTACATGACAGATAATTATAGTGATGCATCTTTGTCCATTTTCCCTCCTTTGGTCCCAACATTATTAAATGCAGACGTAAATGATTATATATTGATAACTTTTAAAGTAATCTCCTATGAGTTGAGCTGAATTACTAGTGAGTACATGTGAAAAACAACCATTTAATTTCCCTAGCATCAATAAGAAAGTGGTTTGACATTGCCTTCTTCCAAGATGGTAGCAAAGATGATCATCATCATTATTTAATTTCTTGTCTATCCTACAGCCCTTATGTTTCTATTGTTCCTCTATCCAAATATTAACCAATAAAATAACATTAATATATTTGTAATCAGAGACCAATTACAGGTACATAATTTAAAATACAGAGAAAAAAAACCTCAACTAATTATGGGAGCTTATAGTCTCCATAATAGATAGTACACTAATTTGAGTCAAGATAAAAAAAACCTTCCTTGTGAAACATGTCGTTTGTTATAGAGATAGCTAGGAACTATCCATAAAGGACCTGCAATTTCACCATAATAAGGATGGGTGATTTTGGCCCTGTCATTTTGTAGGTATAAATCCCAAATCTCTGGACCAAATGATATCACCAGCAATAAGAAGCCACAATCTTTATTCTATTTATACATTTGTTATGGCTTCCAGCTCCAATGGACTCTGAGTGACATATAAATCTAAAGAAAACAGAAATCCATAATCCACAACAGCAGATGTTATGTTTTAAAATCATATAAGCAATCCAGACTAAAAAACCTAAAAGCAATACAAAACAAAATGGCCTCCCCCACCTCTCCCCAAAATACAGTAATACATCAATCCCGTGTCTAAAATAAAAGCTAAGTTTTAAGAACTTTCCAGAACCTTAAGAAGAGAGGTTATGTCCTTCTCTCAGGGAAGATGTTTTTGTAGAGGCCAGATCAGAATCAATTTGCCTCTTCAGCAATGAGGAAAACGTATCAAGTAGGGGGAGGTGAATGAGATACCCCTTAAAAGATTTGTTAGTTAAACTCTGAGATAGTAAAGTCTCAGTTTAACCTCAAAAAAGAAAAGAGAAAGAAGAAAAGAAAAGAAAAGAAAAGAAAAGAAAAAGAAAATGCAGCTTAACTCTAACCAATCAAGGGGACCTTTCATAGGGTTGGAGTATTTTTCAGCTAAATGTATAAAATTGCATGTTGATCTAGGACACACTATCTTGGATCTAAAACCTATTTGTTTAGAAGCCAAACTATTTTCTAAATACATTCAGTATAACAGTTTATGGTATAGATCAGGGTTCACCAACCTTTTTGGATTGGCGGCCCAGTGGGAGGAGGGGCAGGCGCCTTATGCGGGCATGTGCAAATGTGAATGTGGCCACACGTACCCATGCACGTACAAACTGGCTGTGAGTATGCGCACCACGCAAATGGCTGCGAGCATGCGCACGAGGCTCTCAGTGACGGCAGCATCTGTGAGGCTTGTGGCACCACCGTCACGCTCGTGGCGATGCTACCACCAACACAAGATTTGCGCCATGGCCCACAGCGATGCTGCCCCAGCGCAAGGCTCATCCCGCTATCCCCACAAGGATTGCGCTGTGGCCCGCAGCAATGCCGTCCCCGGTGCGAAGCTCACACCGCTGTCCCCACACGATTGTGCCACAGCCCGCAGCAATGCCACCCCGATGCAAAGCTCGTGCCGCTGCGCCATGGCCTGCAGTGATGCCGCCCCAGCATGACTGCTTTGGCCCACCTGCTGCTTGTTGCACTGCCGCTGCCCACACAAAGTTCATGGCAATGCCACTAACTGCATGTGGCATGCTGCCACCTACCTGCCGCTCCTGGAGCTGCTGACCCCCGTGCAGGTTTCGTGGCAACACTGCCGCCTGTGCGATACTAGTGGCATTGCCACTGCCTGCATAACATTCGCAGCAACAGTGGCACAAGGGGGGTGAGCACACACACATGCCCCTGCACTGCCCAGCTACTCACGCAACCCAGCAGCCAAGAGGCCCCGGCCCCGATAGCAGGCCGCAGCCCATAGGTTGGGGATCTCTGGTATAGATGTCAGGCAAAGAGTCTGCTAATAATAAACTAATTAGATGGTACTTGGCAAGATATTGTCTATCGCCTTCTTTGTATATTGGGAAAGTGATAGAATTAGTCCACTCTTTGAGAGTGATAAACACTTGTTAATAGCAGTAAATAAGAGGAGTAAGACACAGGCCCACCAATCAGGATTATTTTTCAAATTAATTTTGGATTTCTGACTGTGAAAGAAATAGAGATAGAAAACAGGTAAACAAGGCCAAGAAAATAACTACCAAAAGGAGCAAAATATTGGTCTAGGACTTTGATTATATTATTGGTATTGGAGCTAGGTTAATCTAAATAGCAAGAAACAAAATACTAAAACAATCATCTACATTTATTACTGCTTGTTGCATCCTTGCTCATTAATTACAGAGTGGTTTTGTTTTGTATCTCTCAGAAGTTTTTCATTTTTTTAGTATGGTAAATATTTTTCACAAGAGGAAAATTATTATACAGTAGAACTGTATAATTTTAATACATAGTAGTTAAAATTATCATAGTCTTGACTTGAATACAGACTTTTATGAACTAACATTTGTAATTATTGTTAGAGTAACAGCAAGATTGGGTGGGTTAAACTTTAAATAGTGATTTTCAGAAAAGTAACAAGAAATAGTTATGAGTATTTCTGGTTGTGCCCATAATATGTTTTGAATGGTTCACCTGCAATGATTCAACTTATTATAGTACAGCACTGTGAATCATACTGGTCCAAAGTGTCTATCAAATAATGGATAATTTGAGGAGGTTGATTTCACTCTGTAGAATTTAAAGAAATAGTGGTAAGTGCTCACTGTCAAGGCTGAAACCAATAATAAATTTTAATTAGTACAGGACAGAATCATCAGAAATTAATATACTGTTGTGGGAAATGAAAATATAGCCCACAAATTCCTTAGGCATAATAAGGCCTGGATAATCTAAGGGAGACCGCACATAAAAGATTTGAACTAAAGTTTCTAACTAGGATGGTTTCATAATATAAAAGAACTATTTGTAATCTGCTGAGCTGTTGCAATTTGTGCAATATGATTTTGCAAAGTAAATAGTTTTATAAGTGTATTTGGAACAAGAACATTGTAACCGTGGGAAATACGGGACTGAAAGTAGCAGATGGATGGAAGTTTCAGATGTACACGTGTGTATGTGGAAAATGATGGTCAGCAAGAAAGAACAAGGAACTGATTTTGTAAATGTTGCAAATTAATGTCCATCTGTGGGTGGCTGTTAGGAAAAGGGTATATTAACGGAAGAAGAAAAGATCTATTGGATGGTGTAATATTGGATTTAGTTTGAAGAAGCTTATATGTACCACTGAATTACTAATGGACCCAGTCAACATGTTGTCTATTAAGTACTTGATTGTAAAAATAAAAAATTAATAAATAATTAATAAAATATTTATTAAAATATTTATAAAAAAAGGAAAGGGTATAAAAGATAGAGCTCAAGATCAGCTTATGACCACTGGCCTTAGCTGTCCTTGCTGGACCTGCTATGTCACTGGACCTCATTGCAATGGGTTACTAATATAAGTGATGTTGTGTTATTATGTTTGCTATGTTCCAAGTTATTAGCAAAATAAACCCCTGAATCTTTTTTTTTTAAACACATTTTATTGGTTTTTTTGTTCTTAAGACAAAGTACTCAGGACACACCGTGGTGTTAGGGTAATCAAACATTCAAGAATAAAAACCATATGTAAATATCTCAACTCGATACATTCAATGTCCCCTCTCTATTTCCCTCAAATAGCATAATACATTTAAGATGTTCCATTTCTAATTTATATTTCTATAACTGCTAAACCTGTTTTAAAAACTTTGTAAGTTTACAATTACCATAATCAAATTTAACTTTAAATCAACAAATTATCAATTCAGGTATCCCTTCCAAATATATTCTAATTCTTAATCTCTTGCATCCCTCATTTTATCACAAGTCTCATTTATTTCTTCTTCCACTACACAATACATATCCTAATTAAAATAAAATATTAATCTACCCTATATATATATATATATATATATATAGTTCATCAATCGATCAATCTCTTAAAAGTAACAAAATAATATTAAGCCTTAAATCATTTCAATTCATTAAACAAGATTCAAATTTCATCCAGTTGATTATCATGCCTTATCACATCTGTGTTATCATATAAAAACATCATCTACTAATTTAAAACACTCAATGAATTATTGAAACAGTCCAAATCTAAAAAGCCACCATTTTTTCTAATCAATACATAATAATTTTCATCAAAATAAACCTATTATTCCACAAAGTACATTCTTAATCTATTTTAAGATATCTGTTCTAATAATCACCCCCCTATTTTTCCCTCTTATTTCTAACTCTAATTCTTAATCCTTAAAACAGTCCATAAATCAACAGTGCCTTTTAATCCATTACACATAGTTTGAAATTTCTCTTTTCAGTCTTATTCTGGCCTTCTTTCTATGCCAGGCAGGCTTCCATAACCAAGCTTCCCCTTCAGCCGATAGATCTCTCTTTATTGCTTGCAGTGTCCTTTGGAAAAATAGTAGTCTCATCCTCTGTATTAGCCTCTATTTCTCTCGTCCTTAAAGTTTCGTTGCTTTAAAATTTTAAGTCTCAATCTTTGGTTCTTCTGATCTTCAAAGCTATAGATGAAATGTTTGTAAGGTAAAGTCTCTTTTTTCTCAGTTGTTTCCTCTTCTAGTATGTTTTGATTTATAGGATGGTCAGATATAGTCTGGAGATCAGTTTGAATGTTTGAAGTGAAACTTCTGTTTCTTAATTCTGACGTAAACCCTTTCATTGTAGCACATATTTCTGCAGTAGCCTCATAAATCTTTTCCAATATCAGTTTGCAGTTTAATTGTAAATAAGATTTCTCCACTTTGATAGTAATTGAAGAGTGTCTCTTTTTTCTTTCTTTTTGTGGAGGCTGTATTTAATAGAAGTTAAGCAGTATCCACCCCCACAATTCCCACCGCTGCATCAGCTTATCTTTTCTCTTCAAAAATAATTTGAAGGTCAATCCTATTCCATCTCCAAAGCATAACCAGAGGTTGCAGTATTAGGTTTTCGCCACTAGATGTCCTCAGTAGATTTTTAAAAAATCTTTTCCAAACACCATTTTTCCCCTTTTTTCTTTCTTTTAAAATATGATATGAAAAAAGAAATAATCTTCCAGCATAAATAATAGTAGAGCTCTTAAGAAAAAGTTTTTTCTGTACCCCAAAACAGATAAAAATAAAATATAGTCTTTGAAGTTTTGTTCTATTCTTTTGTTCAACGCCTTTCTTCCCAAACATATAAAAGCTGCTTTTTAAAGACAGGGAAATGATTCCAACAAAACTCTTACAGGCAAAAAAAAAGCAAAATAGAATGAAGAGAGGAGCAAAAAAAATATATCTCACTCGGGTTCACCACGGTGGTTCTCAATGCTTAGATGTTCCTTGACTTGCGGTTTGGAGCAGCTGAGTGATCGGCCATTTTACTGGCCAATCTTCCTTCTCCGTCGGCCCTCAGAGATGGCTCGGACAGCTGGAGGAGCCGCTGCTCCTCCACAGCCGAGCGAAGCCTCGTCGACAGAAGTCGCACCCTCCAGGGCGACTTTTGACCCTCATAAGGGTCTACCGGTGGAGGGAAACTAGCCGACGAGACGAGTCTCTTCATACGGCTAGAAGCGCCACGATCCGGAACCGGAAGTTTGAATCTTAAAGTAAGAATTATTATTTTGTGTTGCTGTCTCTTGTCTTTTTCATTGGGTTTTTCCACGACAGAGTTTATGACAGAAGTTCATCTGCAGCCCTAGAAGATGAATTCATCCTCAATGTCATCTAGATTAGATTCACTGAGGACCATCAAGCTAAATGCTGTCACCAATTGAAACAATCTCCATCTCTACCCCAGTAGATACCTTTAAATTTACATTACTGGGGAACCAATCCACTAAAAAAGAAACATGAAATGTTAAAAGTGTTGAAATAGGGTTATATTGTTGGATTAAATAATTTAAAGTTATTAATACTGCATTGGAATTGGACCATTAAAATAAAAAAACAGCGTTAATGTGATACCAATCTCTGTGAGTTTGAGAAATAAGACTTGGGCGGGGGAGGGGGCAAACAGACTTTAATAAAGAGAAAATTGGTCAAACTGATGTTTAAAGAAAATCTATAGCTAACAAATAGCATATTAAAGGAGGTAAGATGTGATCATGCAACTCAGTAGAAATTAGAATGCTTATACCCCCAAGAATATGACCACCTTTTAACTGGTCTAGCTGTGAAGGATTCAGAGGTAAAACCTTTGAAGAACTAAGATTTCTAAGTTCCAAGTCTCTTTTAAGAAAAGAAGTGCAAATTGATATAGAAACATGCAGAATTGTCTATGTGAAGCACAATCCTGAGATGTTCCAGGATAGCAAATTGATATCAGGACCTAATGATAGCGATTGAGATACAAAGTATTGTATAAATAAAAAGCTGAAATAGTCACAGGAGTTGTTGAAATTTGTCCAGATACAGGGAAGGAGTTTAGAAAATGACCTGAAACACTGCTTTTTCTATTTCCCCAGTGACAATAATGGATAAAAGTAAATTAAAATCTTTTAAAATAAACAAATACACCCAACCCTACTAAATTAATCCAATAAAGAATCAGATAATTGGTTTAAAATTGATTTGAAACCCAAAAGAACAAAAACAAAATACTGACTAGAAAAAGCTACAGGAAGTAAAAGTTAAAGGTCCTGCTGAACTGCATTGTCCTACTATCAAAGGAAAAAAAGGATAAAAAACCTGTTACATAACCAAGTATAATTTTAATTACCTTTTCAAGATTAACCAAGGCCGGTTTGGTGCTGTCAGCTGGACAGATTATTAATGGTCTTTATTCAGTTCTTTCCCTAACATGTCCTACTGCAGGAATATTCAATCCATGGTCTGGGAAAAAAATTGGTAACCTTTTTATTAATATAAAATAAATTAGGCAGCAAAATAAATAATTAAATCACAATAATAGAATCATTCTATTATTTCATTCATTTGTTTTGCTTTGCAAGTATAAAAGTCATTTATAACCTGAATAAAAAGGATTATATGTCATCTCTAGAGAACTGTTTCCCTACTTTTATCAGTGTGTACCTCTTTATCTAGATAATCCAAGAAGGAAAGTACGGATTCAAAAAATAGTATCCTTTCCTTTATTATAGTGGCCCCCAAACTTTCAGGCACCAGGGACTGATTCTCTGGAGAGAGGTTTTTCGGGGGACCAGAGGGGGTGTGCTTTCATGTGTTGTCTGCATCCCACAGATGGGGTTTCGTTTGTTTACATGGCCCAGTTTCTGGCATGCTGAGGACCAGTGCTGGTTCATGGACCGGGGGTTGATGACCCCTGCTTTATTACACTTCAATGTCCATTGAATTATGAAAAGAAGGATTATATATCTAATAAATATATTATTTATTTTAAAATAATTTCTTTTCTTTATAAGGGATTCTTTATAACCCACTAATAATATTCAATTCATACATAGTTTTTTAATATGCAATAAGCAAATGTATCTTTATATTCAAAACGTTCAATTTTTCACAAGGCTTTAGTAATTAAACAGATTAGCATCCTACTATTTTATAAGTCTATGAAAGAAAGTACATTAATGGACATTTTGCTACTAGTGTTAACATAGCTCCTGGATTTCTCACTGAGACATAGCATACACTGCTTGATACTATCCACTTTATGTTTCCAATAGAGATTACAAGTTGAGAATATTGTATAGACTAATGAACTTTTTTTTATTCAGTAATAAAGCCAAAAAGCAGCCAAGTAGTTACTGAAGTTAAATTAAAGATTCCTCTTCCATATAATGACCATCATATCAAGAATTCTGTAACAAATCTGAAATCAATATTCATGTAGCATCTTAAATTTACAGTTTGACCCATCTTGCAAGCAGTAGTATATAAGAGCCCATAAAATCAAGTAAATGGTTTAAATGTAATCAATTATAAACATAGGCCAATTTATTGATTAACAGCCAGTGCAGAGTTTTGGTTTTGATTTAGCAATTAATCTTTGATTTAGCAATTAATGCCTATGCAATCTGTCTTACAACAGAAAGGGAAACTATTATCTTTCTTGTTGATGTAAAGCAGATGAATGTAAGCAGATGAATGTAAAAACCTTCCAGGTGCATTATGCCCAACATGTGGATGTCATCCCCAGAGAGGTTTTCTGCTTTGGGGAGTATGCAAAACCTGACGAAAGAAGTACTGTTGGAGATAAGCCATTAGAAATGGCACCAGCCACATGAAAGTTTAAATCTGGCCATGGAGATCTCCCCCTCCCCCAACTTGGCATCTGAATGACAATACTTGGAGATTGCAGAAAACCTAATGTGCCAGGACCTGAGGAGATGAGAATGTAACAAAACTTAAAAAGCATATGAAAACATCATAGTCTACATCAATGGAAAAGAACTCAAGATGCCATGAGGAACAGAAAGAGAGACATGTCCATATCTTACCAGATACTTGTCATACCAAACTTCTAGACAAAGAAATTCCTAGAAAAGCAGATCCTCTAAAAGTAAGGATGCTGACAGGAAAGATAAGCATGTAAATTCACAGAATATAAATCAATGTTGTATAGATTAAGCCCTATAAAAGATTTGAAACAAAATATTCCAGTGAAGTCAGATAGAATATCCTTAGGCCAGGCATGTCAAACTTACGACGTCTTGTGATGTTGCGCAATGTATTGGGACTTTTCCCCCATTGCTGGAAATGGGGTTGGCGCGATTTTGGCGTTACGCATCCGGCCCGCGGGCCAGTAGTTTGACATGCCTGCCCTAGGCTCTTGATTTGATCAACACTGATTGTCAGGAGAATAACCATGTGAGTGAAAGTGAGGTTAAGAACATACAATTTCATGAAAGCTTTGTATCTGAATACTGTGTACTCACTATTCATTGAAAGATTTCCACCGTTCTTTAACTAACTAAAAGAAAGTTAAAAAAGGAGTCCCACTAAGTATTCTCTGCATATTACCAGACTGTATAAGATCAGTTTCTTCAATAGACTAGTCACTGTCCCTCGCAAACAATAGTCAAAGCCAGTGGGAGAAGCTGCAGTACATACTCAAAGGAAATAAAAAAAATGTGAGTGTTTTGCAAAGCAAAAAATAAAAATACTAGTAAGAAAATTGTGTGAGAGAAAGAGTTAAAAGTTGTTTGATTTAATTTGGAGTCCTTATTGGTAACTCTTGGTGGATTCTCTAAATACTAGGAAATCGGGAAGCAGGAGGAATGACATGTGAAGGAAATGGAGATACAAATGTAATAATAAATAAAGGGAAGGGAAGGAACAAGGAAAGAAGAAAAGGGGGGAAACTATTAGGTAAACTAAATCAAGCTGAACTTACTTGAAGCTATAACAGACTTGTACATTGAAGTAAAACTTTGTTTTAGATTTTATTTCATGCTAGCAATGCAGATGGTTGCTGTTGCCTTCACCAATTTTGGTGCAATATGATCGGTTATTGCCCATCATTATTTAGGGACAAAGATAAACAAAGGGTCATCTTTGGAAGTACAGTATATCTGCTATCACCAATGGACATTGATAGAATGAAGTAAATCCTGTAATGTGATGTTCCAAACATACATACTGTACTGTACTGTGATAAGCTTGAACCTTAGAAATAACTCAGAAATAGATGGGGGACAAGGAATAAGGACAAGCTGATAGGCTGCTGCAGGATTTTTGCAAACAAAGTAGAAAGATATGAGGATTTAGACAGCATAGGCTATAGAATATTTTTTTATTTATATAATGCAGTGTCCATCCAACATAAGGATTCTGGGTGGCTTTGAAAAAAAGACAGAGTATAACAGAATAAAAAGTTATGCATG
>NW_015386261.1:47367-95878 GCF_001527695.2 Protobothrops mucrosquamatus | reverse complement strand
TCTCGGAGAAAAGGTGGCGGAACTCAAACCTGGCCACGCCCTCATCAAACCCTAGGACCGCCCCTTTAGAGAACAGGAATGCAAGTAAAATTTGGGAGGGGCTATTTCCGGTGTGGGAGGGGCTATTTCCGGTGCGGCCAGCCCGGAAAAAGGTGCCGGAACGCGGTTCCGCCGCGTTCCGGCTGAAAAAAAGCCCTGTGCATGACCTAAAATATACATATATACCAAATCCATTAAACAGGAATTCAACTATCATCCTGTCCCAAAAATCTGGAAGAAGAGCCTGGCTTTTAACAGACTTTTTGCTATCATCAGGATGGAAGCAATACAGTATATACCTCTGATTATTTTTTTTCCCCAGAAGACAGGCACCACTACAGAGAAAACATACTTCCTGGTTCTTGTCACACAACACTACTTAATTGATGAAACCTGAAGCTTATCCATCAAACTGTCTATATTAATGGTAGAATAAGTTGGAAGAGCTCAGTTATAACAGCAAAGACATGGCCAGGGGCTAAATATGGAACAGATCACAAATTGCTAATAAGTAAGTTTAAAGTTAGCTGAACTGGAATACTGTAAGTAAGCCAATTAGTTTTTACAATACTATCCAAGCATATATCCCCATTTTTAAGGAAAACATCAGAAATCATTTTGACGTCCTGAACCTCAGTGATTTGTAACCAGAGGAATAAACTATGAAATGAACTTTAAAAAATGATGGACACAAACACTTCTGAGCTATTCCATTAAATTATCAAATTAAAATATTTTTTGTAATTTGTTCTATTCCTTTATTGGCTATGTTACCTTTTTCTAATTC
Source organism: Protobothrops mucrosquamatus (assembly GCF_001527695.2). Taxonomy (NCBI): domain Eukaryota; kingdom Metazoa; phylum Chordata; class Lepidosauria; order Squamata; family Viperidae; genus Protobothrops; species Protobothrops mucrosquamatus. The sequence continues at coordinate 95,052 of NW_015386261.1, read as the reverse complement.
ATTAATTTTCTTATTTCTCTTTTCATTTATGGTTTTCATTGTTTATTTCCTGTAATAATAGCTGTTCTTCTTTAATTGTTTCCTTTAATAAAAAGTTCTGTATGCCTCAGTCAGCACTTAACAAAATGTGAGGATGGCCATTATCCTAAGTATCTCTGAAGACATTTTAGAACAATTCACGAATGGTCATCTATCAAGATAATTTGCCGTTAGAGTAATATGAAACACAGAACATAAGAAGAATCGTCACCAATTAAAAACTGAATTAGAACACAAGCAACTTCTTTCAATTTAGATTGTAATATATCATCTTATTACTATCATTGATACCAAAGCTTGAAAATAAATAATAACAGCTTCAGGGGAGCAAGTGCCTAGCAGGGTAAGCTAAGCTTTTTCTCTTATTTATGTCGATGTTTATTAAACTATATAAAACCATTTGCTCCACCAGTAGCTTTTACAGAATGAGGAATTCTAGTCACTTCTATTTAGTTTCCTCCCACAAAGTAACTACAATGATACATACATTGAATAAATGTGTCATTTAATCTTAAAATACTGATAACTCATTATATCAAATAGCTTGTATTCCTTACTCGGAAAGCATAAAGTATATCTGCAGCCAACAAAATGTGTCCTAGTTTCTATCCAAAAAGGGAGAAATTGCTGGGGGGAAAAATACTCAGTATTGTTAAAAATACCTTATGTTGAAAAAAAGTATTTTAGTAAATGTTAATTTTTCAGTTAATATTTAGAATGTATTTAAATTATTCCCTATAGTTTTATTTTACTTCTTATATGACACATTAATTACAAATAAACATGAATAGTTCAAAAGACAATCATGTTTAATGGTTTTCCTGAATTGGGCATAAAGCCTAGTACAGTTCAGAACCATATGCCCATATGGTTTTGTTTTATTAGAACCAGATTCTAATAAAAGGTATGGCCACTACGTTTAATAGAATTTATTTACTTCTAAGCATGAATAAGGAGCTCATAATATGATCTAATCTTACTTATGTATAGGTATACGTAAATCACAATATCATCACACAAATGCTACCATAACATTATATGCTTCCAAGCATATAAGCTACGGCATTTATGTGTTTTCAAGCCTGTCTCATCATTTTTTTCTTTAGCAGATGCCCATGTATACAGGGTTACCAGTAATACAATATTAGCATAGACATTCATACCCTTTCCTTTCTTTTCCTTTCTTTTCCTTTCCTTTCCTCCCCTTCCCCTTCCCCGATTATTGCATTCTAATAAAAAACAGGTTGTAGCTGATTCAATTCATTGTATTTCATGTTGCTGTTTTTTTCTTCAAAATAAATCTACAGCAAATTTCATTTTACACTGATATTGAACTGTAAATTCATACACTTCCTTCCCACAGGTGATCTTGGTTTGAAAAATGCATTATCTGCTATAGAATGGACTATGATTCCAGTTACATGAGTAACAATTTATTTATTTATTATTTATTTATTTATAAAATTTATTGGCCGCCCATCTTACCACAAGGGCAGGTTACAATCACACACACACACACACACGCACGCACACACACAAATAAATTAATGCCAACCACTAAAATCCAATTGCAAATGGGGAGGGCAGGGGCAGATGGGGGGGGAGGTGGGATCTGTTGTTATTTGATCAACCACCCTCACTGAGATGCTCTCCCACTAGGGCTAAATCAAATCCCACAGCTTGCTAAGCAACTTACTATAAACTGTTGAAACATTTTTATAAAATTAATTATTTATTCAAAATATTATACCTTCAACTCTGCAGTTCCAAGATTATTAGTGTGTCACTTTTTCTACTGTCCTGAGTTAGGGCAGTAGCAGAAGCTCTTGAACTTGTTGTTCACACTTGTTTAATCCTGTTTCCACAGATGCCTCACAATCAGTTGGTCTAGGAAGATGGATGAGGAGAGCTAAGGCCACAAGGGGTTGAGGTCATAAAGTCATTTGATCTCATTAACTACATCACTCACCACACCAGTCACTTCAGAAGTCATCTCAACTGAAGACTCTAAGGTAGCTGATGAAAAAAAAAAGTTGACAATGTTCGTTCATCCTATTTTTTATGCCACATATACATAGCAAGAAAGATATAAACCAAATTTAAAGACCAACATCAAAGTTCTGTTTCTGCTAGTTCTTTAACACAGCATAATCATGTCCTGACAGTGCCTACCTTTCTCTGTAGTCCCACAATATTGGGGATTGCCTTTCTCTACAGTCCCAGAATACTCTCCTTGTGTCATATTTACCTATGAGTAAAACAACCTTAAATTTCCATTCATGGTGTTACCTTATCACATCTCAAGTTCTATAAAATCTGTAATGTTTTCTCAGTTACCTTGCAGATAAGGGAAGGTGACCTATTGTGTCTCTGATCAGAGATGTGTTTTGTGTCAAGGAAAGCTGACATATACTATTCCCTTTCTAGTTACTATCCATCACCCACCATAGCTAATTCAGGTTGGAAACCAAAATCAAATGCACAGGTACAAGATGGGGAATATGTGGCCTAATACTTGTGAAAAATGTCTGAGCCATCAGTTTTATTACACTCCAGGCCCTTTGCAGTGGTTGTCCTGTTTCTCTTTTATTATGATTGCTTTTATTTTGTATCTATTTTGTATTTTCCAAAAATCTTTCCCTGAAATGATTTGCAGCCCATCTCAATGAGTCATTTAGCACTGTCAATCACAATCCTGATAGTAAACGTCTTTAATTTCTGTCAGGTAGCAATACTATTAATTTCATTTTTGAAGTATGCATCAGTATATGGAAAACAACTCTTTCCATCAATTACTGAATAAATATGTAAATAGATATGAAAAGCAACTTGTATTTTAGGGCTTGATTTAAGGTTACAAATAGCCTTTCATATTTTTTTTAGTAGCACTGGCAGAAAAATATTTCACTTCTGGTCCCAGTGTGGGCAGAGGGTCAAAAGGTGTCAGAAAATGACAGTAACAATCCTGAGGTTATTATTAAGGGGATTCTTCACTTCAGAATACTTTAGTAGTAGGGGAATATATTTTCACTGACTTGATTCTTCTAAAATCCCAAGGATTTAATAACCTGAGTGTAATGAATAAAAAGAAAGCATAAACTAAACCAGAACCCTAATAATAAATCAGGAATGTCAGCAGCAATTTTGCCAATAAAGATTCACAAATAATGCTTAGCCACTACAGCAACATTTCTTTGCTTTGTTCTATACTAGGTAATTTTCTTAATAATGCTATCGTTTAAATTTAATTATTTAATTAATAAAAGTTAATATTAATTTTTAATCCCATCTTTATTACTATTATGTTATTGTTATGATTCAAGGGGATAAATATACATTCTCCTTCTTCAATTTTCACACAACAACAACTCTATGAGGTAGATTGGGCTGAGAAAGAATGATTTGCCCAAAGTCACCTAAGAGTTCTACTGCCACCTTTCAACTCTAAAGTGGCACTAGATCTCATAGTCTCCTGTTTTCTATACAAGCACTTTAACCACCAGACTACTGTTGGTAAAACAGGTTTTGAAAATTGACAATTCTCATTACCTTTGGTGTTAATACTGTGTTTTCCTGAAAATAAGATCGAGTCTTATATTAATTTTTGCTCCAAAAGACATATTAGGTTTTATTTTCCAGAAAATATGGTACTAAATGCTGACCATCTTAACTGGGGCATATTTTTGGGGTGGGGCTTATATTACGAGCATCCTGAAAAATCATGCTAGGGCTTATTTTCTGGTTGGGTCTTCTTTTCGGGGAAACACGGTATATCTTCTTTTATTTTTATTGCTTTACTCTGACATTTTCCTCTATGGTTTAACCTAATGATTTAATACCAGTTATAATGTTGACATTCTTGCCAATCCAAACTTACATCCCTATTCTTCACCATGATCTAAGCTTTAATCTTTGGTAAGCCGATGATGGAATTATATTTTTTGAGTTCAAAACTGGGCTATATAGATTATAGAGATCTCAAAGAACTTTCAACATATTGTGATAGAAAAGAGCTAAAAATAAACTTCCAAAAAATGAAACTTCTCATCTTTTTCAGAAGAAAGTCTGATAATTCATCAAGTTGCACAATTAAAGACAGACACCTCATTCAAATTCCTAAGTATTCATTTTCAGTCATCCACATGCTGGGATCACAAAATAAGAGAATTAACTACAAAAACTCAAAAGTTTCTTTGAAGATAAACAATCTGTCTTTTGACAAGTTGTTCCGGCAGCAGTTAAATTATTCAAAGCCAAAGTTCTTGGCATGGTGCTATATGAATCTGAGATATGTGCTTACAAGAACCCTTGATTCCTTGAATAAATACAAACAACATTCTTAAAATCAATAGCACACATTCAATACTTGAATTCTATTGCCATTACCATATTAATAATTATTAGGCTATATAATCTTTGAGGGCCAGGCAAGATTATTTCATCTAAGATTTTGGATGAAACAAATCATTTGGGGAACCTCATTGGTATATCTCATTCAATATGAAATACATTATCTAAATTGGAAAAAAAAATGACCAAAATCTGACAGATAAATTTGACAGTAGGCTGTCAATACTACTTGTTTAGGCCTAGAAAAAAACTAGGCAGAAGAAAGAAAAGGATAGAAAGCAAAGAGAAAGGAAAAAAAAATGCAAGGAAAGAAAAAAGTTGAAAAATAAAATAAAAAAGAAGATACAAAGCAGCTTCCAATATTCTTCATAGCAGACAATTTTAATATTCCTGTCTAAAATTACATCATAATATTCTATACTTACCTGCCGAATGCAAGGTAAGGCATTCGGTAAGCTAAGCGTAATTTTCAAGAACAACCTCCTCTTATGCGTGAAAAGTCTTCAATCAGTGTGTACTACCTGTTCTAACATATGCCAGCAAAACACGGACATTAACCTCACAATCTATACAAAAACTATGACTGGCGCAAAGAGCCATGGAAAGATGCATGTTTCACAAGACAAAATAGAAAGACATGGATTAGAGAACAAATGAAAGTATACAATATCATCAAGAAAGCAAAAGAATTGAAATGGAAATGGGCTGGTCACATAGCAAGAACTGATGACAGGTGGACTAAGGCAGTCATAGAATGGATTCCATAAAAGAAACCTAAAACAAGATGGATTGACGACATCAGCAAATATTGAAAGCCCAACTGGCAAAAGAAAACTCAGGACCATACTGGTTAAAAACATGCAGAAAGGGCCTTCATCCTGCAGTGGATATACAATGGCTAGAATGTTGGTAATGAATATTCTATAGACTTTTTTATCTAGTCACCAAAGCCCGAAACCACAAGTTCATTTTTTTTATTTTTACACAAAAATTCTGTGAGTTTATCAATAAATGTAGAGAGTACTTTTTTTCTAATCAAAGAAGTTAATTTATCCATCTCAGAAACATCTCTCAACTTCACCAACCATTCCTTCTGCATATAATAATCTTGCCACATTAATCGATGAATTTCCATTTCATGGAAATAATGAAATAATTTTCCATTGCTTTTTATCCATTAGCCCTAAAAGGAAAAGTTCTGACTTCAACTGAATATTAATCTTTACAATCCTATGCACCAAAAGGTTTTTTTTAGCTTTTTTACATGTCCACCAAGCATGATAACATGTCCCTTCATGTTGTTCATATTTCCAACATACAAAGTGAGATTAAGTAATTACAAGCATAACACTAGGCCATTTTCAAAATCCTACATGAGTGAAATATTCAGAAATTATATTGTACTCCTTAATTAATATTTTATCAAATGTTGTACATGAAAAATATATATTATTGTGAGTTTTTTTATTTATAGTCTGAAATGCTAACTTTAAAAGTAAAATAACATCAGACATAATAGAAAATTTTCACCTAAAGACAAAATCTGATAGAATCCAGCTATGAAAATTCATTGTCTATACTGTAGTAAATATCTTCTTACATCAACTAAAAGATGACTCTGCAGATGAATATAGTAGATATACCAAATTATGTAGTCTGCAAATAAATATAGGGAACTTGTGTCCAGTCAGTAAAAATTACTCTCCTGTGCTGACTGCAGCTCATTTTACAAAATTGTTTTTACAAAATTGTAACTAAACTAAAAATAGAATCATCCGATCAACAAAATATGACATCAGCAATACAATAGATAAGAAGAACGTTTTAATAAATAACAGAGTTCCTAAAATATTCTAGACTGCTAAAAAATCTAGAAGAAAACAAAGGAAGGCAAAATGGTTATCTGTTGGGAGGTTGCAAGTAGCTAAAAAAAGACAAAAAAAAAAAGACAGGCCAAATAAAATTAGTCCAACTAAATTTTGAATTCTACAGAAGAGGTAATGGGGAGAAAGGATTATATTAAAATAAATAAGACATAGAAATGGAGTTTTATAAAGACAAAGACAAAGACATTGTGTCATGGTTCCGATAGATGAGACTCTGCAATTTCGTTTTTGGTTGCCACATTGATATTTTAATTTTTTTTCACAAATTACAAAAAATAGATGATACAGATTAAATAAGGTATAAAACTGATGAAACAATAAGGAAATATTGTACATTGATTCTTTAATCAGGGATATGATAGACTGAAAACTCAATTATAGCAAAGAATTAAAGAAAGTGAGGTTAAGTGGACCCAAGAAAATATTGCTAGCAAGAAAGTTGCAGTTGATAAAATATAAGATGATACATATGCTTTGAAAGCAGACAGATTGCAGCAGCCAAGGGATTGGAAAAAATCAATTTATATTTGGCTACCCCTCAAAGAAAAGTCAGAGATAAAGAATATTCAGATGATCAAACAGCTATACATATCTCACATACTAATAAAATAATGTTCCAAGTATTGTTTTATTGATTATACAAAGGTTTCTAACTATGTACACTTCAACAAACTGAGGATAAGACTTAAAAGCATGAGTACCAGATCAACTCATTTGCCTAGTGAAGAATTTGTATGGTGACCAGGAGGAAGCAAACAGAATATTTATCAACACAATAAATCAAAAGAGAAAAAAAGAATGTTCCAAAGATTCATACTGTTGATTTTATTCTTTGGCTTATATGTAGAAATGCATGTACCGTATATTCATTTCTAGAAGAAATAAAAATGTGAATTAATTCTGTGGAACAAAAACTTGGATATGCTAATAAAATCATTCTGAAACTTGGAAGCAAGGAAGAAATCTCTCATTGAAGATAAGAGGGGAAAATATTTGCATTTTTTAAAAAAAATATAAGATTATGTCAACAGGCAATGTCAACACCATGAATAGAAAGGAAGTAGAAGTAATAGAAGTCTATGTTGCCAACTTTAAAACTCACAGGGATGGTGACCACAGAGATGAAATAAAGAAAGGGCTGCTATTTGGGGGGGAAAAAACTATGACAGAATTAGACAAAAGTCAAAGTACAGAGATATCACACTGCCATAAAAATGTATATTGTCAAGGCCATAGTTTTCCCAGTTGCCAAAGCTGGATCATCAGAGTCGCTGAATAAAGAAAAATCAATTGTTTCAAATTATGGTACTAGAATAAATGGTTGAAATACCTTCAGACACAAATCATTAGATATCAGATGAAGTAAAAGCAAAATACTATCTGGAAGCACTAAAATGAAACAAACATTTAAACATTTTAGATGCATAAATGTGAAGACAAGAATTACTGCAGGAGACCCTGACAGTTGGAAAAATCAAAGGCAATTGAAAAAAGGGCTGACAGAAGACAGTGAGTATAAATTATCACTGATGACACAAGCATGAACTTACAAGTAATCAAAAGAAAGAGTTACTGACAGACAATCCTGATTAAATGATGTCATAAAGAGTTCATAGAGACCGAACTAAGTAACAAAATTACTTTACAGTATTTGAGGTTGAAAAAAATGAATGCCTAATGGCTTTTAATAATTTAGGATGAAATAAAAGAATAGACACTACCTTTATATCACTATTAAATGAAGTGGAATTATTCTTAATTATGACTTATAGAAATATTTTAGCATTTTAGAGCTGTTTTATCCCATAAAGTCACAGACTTTCTATCTTTCAATATGTATTTATTTCTCTTTGCTCATAGCATCTCATATACTCAACATGGCAAATAAAAATTAAAGTGACTGAACACAGAACAGAACCTGACTGAGCTATGCAGTGATAAAATTTTAAAGTAAAAAGATGCTCCAAAGCATGTAGGGTTGTGAACATAATAGTTCTCAAAATCCTTAAATTAGCCATTATTTTCCTCAGGAATGTGAAGGAAGTGATTTCAACCCAAGAAAATATACCACTGGTTTATGTTCTTAAGGAAAATTTTCCACTAATTAAAAACTCATTAACAATTTTTCTTCCATAGAGAAGATTTGTATAGATAATTCTCAAATTACAACCATTCCTTCAGCAATTTTTTAAAGTTATGACAGTGCTGAACAATCTGTGCCTGAAATTATGGTGACTGTAGTGCCCAGTGATCATGTGATCAACATTCAGATGCCAGGCAGCTCATCCACCCTTACAACTTATACAGTGCTACAGCTTCTCTTACTCAACTATCTCCCACATTTATATCCTTTTACTCCCTTTTGCTTAGCTGCTCCAGCTCAGCTTTTCCCACCCACTGCTGACAAGGTATGTCTTCAATAGTCTGGCTGTTGGGCTGTATGGGCTACCTTTGCACTGCAAATAAAAGGGGGAAACATGAAACAGCCACTCCCTGAGCCCAAGTGCACAAAAACACCTCTTTATGCCACAGTCCAGGACCATATGAGGCTGCCTTTGCACTGCAAAGAAAGGTAAAAAAACAAAATAAATTCAGCCTTTTTTTCTTTTTGTTTTTAGGATAGGGTAGGGTAGGGTAGGGTAGAACAGAACAGAACAGAACAGAACAGAAGCGTTTGGAAGCGAATGTATGCAGCATTTGGAAGCGACAGGGCAGCAAGTGAGGGAGTGTATGAGCAAATGGCGTTTGTAACTGACGGGGTAGTATGCGTGGGAGTGAATGAGCAAATGGCGTTTAGAAGCGATGGGGTAAATGGTGTTTGGAAGTGACGGGGTAGTACGTGTGGGAGTGACGGGGCGATGGAGCATTTTGGAAGCAATGGGGCAGTATGTGTGGGAGTGAATGAATGTGTGGGAGTGAATGAGTAATGAGTGAATGAGTAAATGGTGTTTGGAAGCGACAAGGTAGTAAGCGAGGGAATGAATGAATGTAAATGGCGTTTGGAAGCAAAGGGCAGCAAGTAAGGGAGTGTAGGAGCAAACGTCGTTTGCAACTGACGGGGTAGTATGTGTGGGAGTGAATGAGCAAATGGCGTTTGGAAGCGATGGGGTAGTAAATGAAGGAGTGAATGAGCAATCCCGAAGCAAAATCTGGAGTAGGAGTCCTGGAGTGAGGAGGAGTGCTGGAGGAGTAATACCTCCTTAAAAAACCTTGGTCCAGCTGGCCTGGCTGGTAGCACCTCATAAGGGCCCTTTTTCAGGGTTACAGGAGAAGATGGCCAATGGTTTTGAAGGCGGAAGAGGGCTTTATGCCCCAAAGGCGGGTAAAACGGCAGAACCATCTTCTAGGAGAAGGGAAATTCTGATTTCAAACCTCCACTGCCTTGTGGTTATATCTACTATTGGAAAAGGCTTCAGGCGTTAAGCTCAAGGCAAAAATCCGGAGCCGGAGTTCTATAAGCAGTTCATGAGTACGTACTATCACGTTCTGGTAACTCCTGCGATGCAGCTGGAATTAATCGTATCGGCTTCGCCATTCCATTGGACTATTTCAGCGACGTGGAGAGGGGGGATCTGCTTCCTGGGTAACAGCCTATCCTCCATATTTATCTACCCAGGCCTCGTGCTCTGGAGAGGACACTCCAGCTTTGCATACAGCATTGAAATAACACGGGAAGTGGCAGTTACCGGTTATAAGTCCTTGCTTGATTGGCATAGAGCATGATGCCAGGGGCCACTTTCGATGGTGGGAGAGGTCATAGTACCTCATTGGGCAGCTACCGCCCGCCTTAAGCTGGGCAGCCCCCAGCCAGTAAGGTGCCGCCCTGCCACGGTTTGTTAACCTCACTGGGTGCGTGGGGTTTAGGGTTAAAGCCAACAAGCAGATCGATAACTCTGCACCATGCAACCAACACAAGAATTTTTTTGCCCTAAAGTTGGGCACTTGGAATATTCGGACAATGACCCCCAGCCTTTCTGACGATTCGCAAGAAATAGATGACGTACGTAAGACAGCTGTCATCGATATGGAGCTGAGCAGACTGCAGATGGACATCATTGCCCTTCAAGAGACAAGGCTATCAGACTCGGGATCTGTGAAGGAGAGAAATTTCTCGTTCTTCTGGAAGGAGAAACCATCGAATGAGACTAGGGAATACGGGGTTGGCTTTGCGGTCAGAAACACCCTACTAGGATTGATTATTCCACCTACTGCTGGAAGTGAAAGAATTCTGTCCTTGCAGCTACATCAGCAGGATTGGTTACTCTTATTAGCACATATGCACCGACATTATCATCTTCAGTAGAATCCAAAGACAAATTGTATGATGATCTGGCTGCTATTATCAAGAAAATCCCTGAGAAAGAACCACTGTTTATCCTTGGCGACTTTAATGCCCGAGTTAGAGCTGATTATAGTTCTTGGCCCATTTGCCTAGGTCAGTTCGGCATCGGGAAGATGAACGAAAATGGCCAACACCTGCTGGAGTTCTGCTGCTACTACAGTTTTTGTGTTAGCAATACATTCTTTAAAACAAAGCCTCAACACGGTGTCTCCTGGAGACACCCAAGATCGAAGCATTGGCACCAGCTCGACTTGATTCTTACCAGGCACTCCAACCTTCCCAGTGTTACAATTATACGCAGCTATCAGATGCTGATTGTGATACAGATCATTCCTTGGTGTGCAGCAAAATAAAATTGAAAATAAAGAGATTGCATCACTGAAAAAAGGAAGGAAAACCACGTATTGATTCTAGCAAGACCCACAATCAGGGCAAAGTGGAAGAATTTGCACAAGCACTAAAGGAGACTCTCCCAGGCCTGGCTGAAGCAAATGCATCTGAACGTTGGGTATATTTCAAGAACACTGTTTATAACACCGCTCTGTCAATATTTGGTAAAGAGATCAGAAAGACATCAGATTGGTTTGAAGCCCATTCGGATGACCTGACGCCAGCCATCAAGGAAAAAAGGAGAGCTTTAATTGCATATAAAGCCGTTCCAGCGAGCGCAACCTACGGGTTCGGCGAGCTGCGCGTAGCAAAGTCCAACAGACCGCCAGGAGATGTGCTAATGACTATTGTCTGCAGCTTTGCTCTCAGATCCAGATAGCAGCTGACACAGGCAACATCAAGGGGATGTATGATGGCATTAAGCAGGCCTTAGTTCCAACACAGAAGAATTCTGCCCCTCTGAAGTCTGCCACAATCTTGACAGATGGTTCTAATGTTAGTATCCGTTTCAAATTATGGGACATTATAGAATCAAAAAAATTATTGTAAAATGATCCTATAATTTTATGAACATTTAATCAACTTGCATTGAAATTGTTAAGATACAATTTATATTATTTAAATATATCTTAGAATCTAATCCTTATTATAAACTAGGTGGATTTAAAACAAAGTTAGAGATACTGGGTTCAAATACCTGGTTTATGTTTTAGAATTATTGCTAAATTCTCAAATAATTCTCACAAATAAAAATGTTAATTACAGATTTCAATCTTGCTTTTGTTTTCTAAGTTAATAATTAGAATACAATCATTATTTTTGGTCAACATCAATTTCCTGGAAAAGGTTAATAAATTGGAAATACATATATGTATACATATAAATATAAATATACACACATATACATACAGATACACAGAGAGAAACATACACGTACATACTGTACATAAGCCAGCTAATAAATGATCTGGTTTATTTAAAGCAAAGGCTACAGTGAAAATGATCAGTTTCTTCTGACTTCTGAACTACAACCTCCTTGCAGCTAAAACATTCAACACCTCATTTAATCTTTTCTCACTAGAGTAGCACAGTACTGAAAAAGAAAAGGAAAAAAATAATCTCAGGACTTCATCAATTTTTCATGAATTTTCATTTAGACCAGAGCCACTCTTGCAGTGGTCAATAGATCAAGCTGCTATCTCAAATTTAACAGCTGGGGCTACAGCTGCTATCTCTGGTGCTACAACCAACTCTACCTAGATCAGAAGCAATGTTAGACAGATTAGGACTTGTCTCTAGTATTTCAAAGTGAAGACCTGATACATGAAATTGAAATTCTGTCTCTGTATCTTTCCCAATATATGTTTTACGATCATTTCACTTGTATTTAGCAATTTACATTTGCATAAAAAAGATCTAGTCCTGTTAAGATAACAAAATATTCCTAGCCTATTGTTACAGAAGCAAATGCTGTAATGTCTGTAAATTGTATCTTGAAAATAATAATAATAATAATAATAATAATAATAATAATAATAATAATAATAATAATAATAATAATAATAATAATAATAATAAAAGTTTGAAGGGACCTTGGAGGTCATCTAGTCCAACCCCCTGCTCAGGCAGGAAACCCTATACCAGGGGTAATCAACCTTGGATCTTTTATGACTCGTGGACTTCAATTCCCAGAATTCCTGAGCCAGCTTAGCTGGCTCAGGAATTCTGGGAGTTGAAGTCCACGAGTCATAAAAGAGCCAAGGTTGACTACCCCTGCCCTATACCATTTCAGACAAATGGCTGTCCAGTCTCTTCTTAAAAACTTCCAGTGTTGGAGCATTCACTGCTTCTGAAATAATATGGTATTATTTCATTTCCACAAATGAATCTATTTATAAATGGGCTTTAAATACACTTGCAAAAGGAAGTATGATTATCACAAAGATATTTGATTTATCATTACAAATAGTTTATAGTTATGAACAGTTTGTAATTTATTTGAAAAGTTAAGGTGGCATTAAAAGCATAAAAAACATTATTTGCTAAAACACTAATATCCCCCACTAGCAAAATCGAACAAAATACCAGTAGTTGCATGACTATAGCACTAAATAAACTTATATCAATGAACAAAACAATAAGCATACTTTCCTTTAATGTTCCCATAAACTTTACAGATAACATTAATAAAGTTAGGAATGCATAGTGGAAAGTATTCATTGCTCCACTATGATTTAGTAACTGCAAAATATTTCATAATGTCTGGATGTTGTTTGGAATTACTTACATGCTACTTCCAGAGAAGCATTACGACTCACAGCTTCCCCCAGATAGTTCCTGGCAACACAAACATAGCTTCCTTCATCTGGTTTACTCCTGCGTCCATGTACAATTCTTAGGAAAAATAAAGATCCACTAGGAAGCAGCATGCGATGTGAACGGGGGTCATCTTTGTCAGTCTCCACACGCTCTCCATCTTTGTACCATTCAATAATGGGAGTTGGCCTTCCTTCAGCCTTGCAGTTCAAAGTTGTAGGCTCTCCTTTAGAAACAATAACATCAGATGGATGCTCTACTATTCGTGGAGGAAAATCTTCCTGGCGAAGACGAGATCCTAATGACAAAGTATAAAGAAAAAATAATCAGTAAGTCATTTTTAAAACTCATAATTTCCGTAAATGAAATAAATATTCATAAGCATTCTGTATTGGAGCATGTCCCATAGAATTCATCAAAGATTAATTCTAAATGAATTCATACAAACACACATGTGAGAATTATATATTTATGTATTTATAAAATCATATGCACATTTTCAATGCAATGCATTTAAGGTGGCCATATAAACAAAGTTCAATTTGGCATTAAAAATTACTAATTTGAATTATTACATTTGTGGGATTATTCATTTCCAATGGATCTGAGAAGTTGTAGAATGAATTCAACAGACATTTGGGAGACAACAAATAATTGTTCTTTTAATAAAGATGAAGATAGTATGTGAAAAATATATTTAGAGTTATATAAACAATGTGTCAAGTGTTGGTCCCATGGCTACTCTTCTTCCTTTAAAAGACTAATCATAAAACAGATCCTTATATAGAAATAGATCTACTTTACTCTTCTGAAATTTTATTAGCAATAATTAATTGGCTTTAAAATATTTTAGAATTTTTTTTAAAAAAAATCTTGGATAACAATAATACTCCCTACCTAGGTTATATATGCCTTGCTACTGACAACTATTCTCTGTGTGCACTGAGCAATTTCAATTTCATATCAACTTCATAGCAGTATCTCTTTAGTTGGTACCTCAGTACTCATCACTGTTTCCGGGAAGTGTGATGAGTACCAAAAATAATGAGTACCAAATTTTTGCCATAAGAAATAACATAGTGAATCACAAGGCAGTCGACACCAACAAGTTGCAGCTTGTATGTTGAATACCAAATAAATGATGAGTACTGGAACAAAAGTTTCACATCAAAATATGTTGAGTACCAAACTGGATGAATTTCAATGCAGTTGAGTACCAAGGTACCACTGTATAATACAATTACCTGAAAACCAATGTGTTTGTAAGTGTGTGTGTGTGTGTGTGTGTGTGTGTGTGTGTGTGTGTGTGTGTGTCAGAGTTGAGATCAACAGTGTGTTTGCTAGCTTACAGCTACCATTTAATAAAGAAAAAAATGTATTATTCCTCTATTGAATACTCTTTTTTTAGAGATAAGCACATAAACATAGTGTTTTGAATAATTTCAAAATAGGGATTCCTTTCCTTACAAGCAAGAATACATATTATCTTGTAAGCCAATGGTCAATTTAGCAAAATATAAAAGGACATTATTGTACTGCAACATAGAAGTATGAAATTTGTAGCAAGTAGCAAGTATTTTTCATTAATATTTTAAATAATACTTGCTGACTCAGAAATAACATAATTTACTGTAAAGTGCATTTAAATTTAGATAAACATTTTGTTATGAATCAACTGTCCATCTACTTTCATAATTCAAAAGAATAAAAGTTCATAAGCCTTACTGCAGTTGTATGGAATTTTTTAAAAGATCACATATTTGCTGCATAAACATGGAACTTTACAAACAAAAGTTAAAAAAAAACTTTTTGCTGAAAAAAGGAATTGAAATAATGTTTAAACATTTTTGTATAAACTTGTCAGTTCTGTCCTTGTCACCTCATAGCTTGATTATGCAATGTGATCTACCTGCACCCAAAACTTCAAAGCCAGAATGCAGTAACATGAGCAGTGATGGCCTTGCCTTGGCATGCCTCATGTCAGTTTTGCAAGCTGCACTGGTTGCCAATGTGCCTCACAGTGCAATACAAGTTACTATTTATTAAAGCTCTACGTGGCAAAGGCTTTAGTTATTTGAGGAACTGCCTGTGTTCTACAGTTCCTACCCACTAGGCGCCCTTGATTAATAAAACATCATCTTTTGGGACTCAGGAAATATGTCTTTTTTACCGCGGTACCTACTCTCTAAAATAAGATGCCCCTGAAATCTATATGGTTCCCACCAGTTTGGAACACCCTGAAAAACAGATCTGAATGGGCCCTTGTTTGTGATGTTATATATTTTGATTTGTTGTCTGCATTGCTGGCTGGTAATTATTTTGTGTTTTTTTCTGAATAAGTTCTTTATTGAACAACAATTGGAAGAATAAAAGGTAGAATAAAATTGAATACATAAAATAAATATTTTACTCTTATAAGTTGAATGTAAGGTATCTATCACTAGATTTTACACATGAAATATGTAGCCATACTATATTTTGCTAAACAACAATTTGATGTTTATACATTTTTCTATCAAATCCCTAATTCATAAAGGGAAAATAATCTCACTGACTAAGAACTGCTTAAAAATCCTAATGCACTTTCAGTTTATTTAAGAAAAAATATATTTGTGTTCTTATATTCATATTTATTGGTAATTTGTTGTAATCTTACAAAGATAGTCAATTTTAATTCATATTATCACTGATTTTACCATTGAAGATTGTAGCATAAACATATGTTCTGTCAAATAAATACAGTATTTTATTATATACAATAGTCTGAATATCATCTGTTTAGTAATTCATTATAAACTTTCTTGGATCAAGTGGTAAATTTTGATTGGAGAAAAAAAGGATTACCAGAAAATAACGTCTACTGCTGTAAATATGATGAACCATCACAAAAATAGCTGTCCTATAGTTGGTGAACAAATAAATAATGTACAGTAGTAGATATGGTCAGTCACTTTTTCTGTCTAGAGTATTCAAATTTCTCTCTATATATGTGATCCTTATTATTCAGATATTTTTCATTTGGATTTGTACTTTCCTACTTCTTATGTTTAACTTCCTAGGAACTCTCTGCTTTTCCATGTGTGCACAAAATAACTTGACTTCTTTGCTGTTTCAACATCAAAATCAAGTTGTAACCTGTTTTGCATCCTAATTTTGCTTTCCCCAATTGTGTTCTCCTTTCTGATTACATGAGCTTATTAAACAGTGGCTATTATTCCCAACAGAGGGCATTTCTTACCATGCTTATAATTCATAATACAGTTAATCCTCATCTGAATTTTTTTCACCTAAGCAGGTAATGGTACTTCCTAACAGGTGCCATTAGGACAGATGTCAACTTATTCCCCAAATGTATTGTCCAATTGTCATGAAATTGATTTTGGATAGTAAAAGACAGCAGCTGTCTACCATGCTTAGATGAGCAAGAAAAAGCAATACAAAAATAGACACGCTAATAATTTTTGGCTTACAGTATGATGTCTGGTGCAAAATTACATATTTTTAGCATGTGAAAGATGTTTGAACATTTCCCTACACAAATATATAAATTCAAACTTTAATCTTTTAGTGTACAACTCTAAAACTATTTAAAATTAAAATTCGTCTCCACCCCATTAAACATTAAGATATGATTAGAGTTTTCTACATATATCAACTATTTCTTCCCACCTGAGATCTAAAAAAGAAACAATTAAAAAAACGGCTTTTCTTTTCCCACTGTATTCTAAGATAGGAGATAGTTTGCCTTCAGGATGAAACTACTATGCATTTCCCTCCAATATTAAAAACATAGGCAACCAAGAATATACGTGATATATTTGCCTATTGTTTTGTGTGTCTTATATGATTAAAAAAACATTGAAGTTAACAATTCTTCCAAGAAAAAGTGTTACTTATTATTACTAGATAGTACATGACTGACAATTTTATTTCAATCAGCATCCAATAAGGATAATTGAATTACAATCTACCCTTCTGTAAGAATGCTTTTTTAAAGTTTTAGATTTAGATTCATTTGTTTGCTTAATCGCATAACTGAAACTTATACCTATATACTGTACTTCCATGGAAATATCTCCTATTAAACCAGTAGGGTTTACTTCTGAATAAACATTTATGGGATACTATTAGTCAACTAATTCCAAATAACCTATATATGTACAACGGTTTGATTGATCTCATTTCTGCATACAACTGTACAAGCATATGCTTTTAACAAGAGCTGCTTAAAATATAAATTATAAAATATAATTTTATCCATTTATCCATTTTAAACCATATGACTCTTACTACTAAAACAGCACAACTGTAACAACGTCCTTTTAAAATTTTAATGTAATGAAACAAACATATATTAAATGCTATAGCTGTGGCATATAAGCAAATCACCTTGAGCAAATTTAACACATTTTCATGCTTGTAGAATTACATATTTCTCAGAAGTAAATGTAATTGCATATTTCATGAATAAATGATGATACCATTGTATAGCAAATGACAGTTCAATTTCATAGGAAAAGGTGAAAAGTCAGTCATTTGTTTTAAGCAATATTTCATACTAGCAAATGGAAATGTTACCTAAATTATAAAGTTATGTATAACTCAAAATACCATATTCACTACTTATTGTCTCTGATACTATGAGTTGCATGTAAAAGCTCCTTTTTGTTGGTATTACATTCACAGTAGCCATGTATTTCTACATTTATTCTGGAACCTATTCAGATTTTCCTATGTCACAGACTTCTCTTTCTATAATTTCTTCCATTCTTCCATTCATGTAAATACAATGATATGTTATTGCTGGACTGTAGTTGTCAATTTTCTAACACTCTTTTTGCACCAAGATTAAATATATTTATTTCCCTTTTCTTAATGGGAGAGAGCACACTGACTAATTCTGTCAATACTCAGTGCTAATTTATACAGTATGTGTATACAGGCTGGCAGTTATGAAGAATGTTTTTCGTAACATGTTGAATAAAAATTTGAAGAAACTACTTCTATGTCTCACTGGAGTTCTTAATAAACATTCCAGCAACAAATTTTATTACATTAAGCACGTCAATGGACTTCTATAACTGTCTGGTTTGGTACAGCAACTAAACAGGACAGGTATAGACTGCAAGGGACAGTTAGGACTGCAGAAAAAACAATTGCAACCAGCCTGCCTTCCACTGTATATTGTGCAGGTCAGAAGGAAAGCTGAGAAAATAACTACAAACCCCTCACATCCTAGACATAAACTATTTAACTGCTCCCCACAGGACACTACTATATAGCATTGCATGCCAAAGCAAATAGACATAGGAACAATTGTTTCCCTCATGCCATCACTCGGCTGAACACTTAATCCTCACAGTACTGTCTTATCTCTAAGTGTATTCACTAAGTGTATTCACTTAATACTGTGTATTATTATTATCCTTCTTGTCTCCTCTACTACCCCCTTATTAGTATCATTTTTATGATTATTATTACTCTGTTGCTTGCATGTACACTAAGAGCTTCTGCACAGGAGATAAATTAATTGTGTGTCTAATCACACTTGGCTAAATAAAGTATTCTATTCTATTCAAAGTTCATTAAAGACTGAAAATTGTTTCACATAAAATGCCTATATTTTGTAACATTCATATTTTTGTGGCTCAGTAACAGAATACATTTCATAATAATTTGTATTCTTTATGTAGTCATTAATACATAGCAAACTATCACAACCAGATGTGATGCTTGTGATGCTTTATGTACCATTGTAACAAAGTTCCTTTAACTTACACTTTGTACAGTGTATGCAATGTGTGATTTTAAAAATATATCATTTTGTTCTTCTACAATGAGAAACTAATGAGAGGTGGTAAGAAGTTCAAGTAGTTTGTAAGTTATTTAACTTTACCAGGTAAATCTGCGAATGAGTTCCAAAAGCAACAGTACTCAAGTGAAAAGAATATATCAGAAAAACAGATGTTACTATTTCAGATCATAAATGTTATTAACTGACCAGTTATTTTCAGTAAGCACAATGTGTATATCTTCTGTTACAAAAAAAATTAAAGGTCCATAATTCACTTAAACTAAATGCAACTGCATTTAAAAAGTTTAAGTGCAAATAGTTAATATTATAATAGAACATTATTCATTGTATCAAACAGTAACCTGGTAGCTTTTTAATATTAAACCATCTTAGTTCACCTTTTTTACAACTTGACATATTACTATATCATTACCTTGTTCAATTGTAATCTAATTTGTATTTTCTGAAAACAATATTTCAGGTCCTAAAATAATACAATTTCTATAGTGACTACAATACTGTAGAAATAAACAAGTATTTAGTAATGGAATTAATCCTTCAAAAATCTGATTATGATTTCATGAAGGAATGTATTAAATAGTTTAATTTGTAATGGTCTGGGAGTATTTAAAAACTCATTAAGATGATAGAAATTCTTTAAAATATATGCATTGTTCACATATGGCTTCATTTATTTTATCAATTTAACACAGGAAAAGGCTAATAGACTTTTAGTATATTCTATATATACATAATGGAACAATTTCAATGAGGAAAAAATGGAGGCCAAGGAAAGAAGTTGCTATGCATACATAAAATGCTTTTGTGAAGATCTGAAATCAAAAAGAACACATATGGAAAACAGGAAGAAGTCAAAGTTATAAAGAAACATATAAATAGTGGGGAATTGTAGAAGGATAGAGTAGTAGGATATAGTGAACAAGAATGTACATAGTTAACTCTTTGGGATGCTTTATTTTGGCTTCCTATATTGAGCAGGAAAATGGTGTCATTAGCCTAAATGTATCCTTTCAATTCCAAGATTCTTTGCGTTGGAGGAGAAAAACCCAAATATTTAGGAATCCATGCCTCTTACACATTGCATACATTCAAGTACTTCCATGTGAGTTTTATTGTTTTAGAATATTTTTTTCTGTATGCTTGGATTTTTAATTTTAGGACTGATTTTATATGCCACTCAAGATTGTTATACAATTGGGTAGGCTTCTAAATTTAATAAAAAGTGAAGTAAGATATCAAGATATATTTCAGAGCTTTCCAAATCTAGTATTCATCTTTCAACATACTGCCTAAAGAATCAATTAGAAAATCAGTTATGCTGTCACTCAGTCTGTGAATTAGGATGGACCAGTGCAGACATTCAACATAAATTTCAGAAGCCATAAATACAGTATTCTCAAACAATAGCATGTATATGCATAAATATTCTTGTTTTTCATTATAAGAACCTACCAATTGATAAAGTGATTAAAGTGATATATAGATATATGTGTGTGTGTGTATGTGTGTGTGTGTGTGTGTGTGTGTGTGTGTGTGTATGTATATATGTATGTATTAATATATTTAATATATACCATCACTGTCTGGTTTGGTGGCAGAAGTGCCTCAGATAGAAAGTCCATATAGAGAATGGTAAGGACAGCCGAGAAGATCATAGGAAACTTGCTCCCTGGTATTCAGGATGCTGCTTATAAGCACTATGTGCTTAAAGCTCAAAGCATTGTTAGAGACCCCACACTTCCACTTTACGGTCTGTTTCTGTTGCTCCCCTCTGGGAGGAGGTTTCGAAGTATTTTTAGCAGGACTATCCAATTCTGTAATAGCTTTGTTCCCTATGCCATCCGTCTGGTAAAATTCGTTTTCTCGCCATGCACATGTATACATAATCCAAACTAGACTGTTGTTTCTCTGTGTCATATAATATATGTGGGTATATGCATAATTTTGTATTTATTTATTTATTTTGTCATATTTATGTAGTGTATATTGGAGGTGGTGATCCTTTGAGAGCTGAATGCAACAAAATTTCATTTTAATGTATGCCGATTAGTGTACATTCAAAGTGACAATAAAGTTATTATTGTATTCTATTATTCTATTGTATTCTATTTGGTGATAAAACAACATATTAACAGTTGAATATATGTAACAGCTTATTAAAATAGCATCAAGAGCAATTATTACTAGGAATTTCTATTATCTTGAATAGCTGGACATTGAGATAGCATTTTAAATAGCTACAAACCTTGAATTATGAAGAAAAAAAGTTGTAAAACAAAGCCTAGTAAATTTGTTCTGTGCCAAAAGCAGGGTTAAAAAAAACTTACATAAGATTAATATAAGTAGTTAGCACAGCTATGTCGTGGCATAATAACAAATCTTCAACATAGAAAGCCTAGGGTGAGATTTTTTTCTCCTCTGTAACTAACTTAATGAATGAAGTACTAATTAACATTATGGCATTGATAAATGGAGAGGGAGATTAGAGATGTACTTGATAAGTCAGTCTTTCCCAGATGGACTGTCAAAGCCACATTAATTCCTATCTCATTGGAGCATCTGCTTCTCCCATAATCCCCTGCCCCTTGGTATAACGAACACAAACTGTTGTGACTCAATTCGATTTATATCAATCTAATTTCTTTTAATCCAATTTGTATTCCAATCTACTTCCTTCTAATCACTTAAATCTGCAGCCCCCATCTGGTAAATTTTCTCTCAAAATTAACAGAGCAGATGCCTCTACAATTGTCTTCCACAGTCAGGCTAATCATGGCCTAGCTGGGGCCTACAGAATATTCTCAATTGATACGTGACTTCCACTGTTGATGTTCTTGTTATAAATACTGTTGCATTAAGACCGTTTTGCTTAATAGACTCTCCTCATAAAATTTAAATTGGAAAATAACTGGAAATTTAAAATATGGCAGCAAAAAAAAAAAAGGAAATAACTTGTTATATAATGATTGGCTGCCATCCTAGGATTTCTTATAACCTTCATTGGTAGTCACAAACATAAAATGAACAACAACACAAATAGCTTTACATAAATTTTGAATGACATTGCCACTAAAGTAATGAAATTACTTAGATGACTTTGAAGATGATGGAAAGAAAGCACAATACATCCATATAAAAAGACACAAATATATAATTTTTGAACTATAAACATAACTTTTTTTTAACTTTCATTTATTTCTTCAAGATTACTCATTATATATCCTAACCTCTGCTGGATTTCTTGGAATTTGTGCATGTTAACTATTATCTTGGTAATATAACAAGAAAATAAACCAGATTGGTAAGCCTACCATGAATAGCCAATAATTTCCAATTATAGTTGGCTTATATGTTAATTCAAATTAAGAATCTTCCAGTTCAGGAAGAATGCAACTTTACAGAGATATTCACTTCCTATACTAGGGACCTTTTATGTAAAATGTCCCTGTCTTTTCAGAATATGATTAAAATTTCATTAACAAGTCCAAAAATTTTATCACAGACTCATTCAATTCAAATAACAGTGATAAAAAGAAATAGGTATCAATATACAAATGTACAATATACAAATGGCACTTCATCCATATCCTCAAATTATTTTCCTCAGTATTAAAAAGCATGCTTCCCTAGCATTATGTACATGAATTATTAATGATTTGTATGCTTACCCTAATTTTTCATCATCAGGTGAAATACTCAGCTTTTAACCAAGTAGAGCAGACGTCAAATTCGCGACGTCACATGATGTCGCGCAACATATTGGAGCTTTTTCGCCATTGCCGGCAATGGGGTGGGCGTGGTTTCCCAATGATGCGTCCGGCCGGCAGGCCGGCAGTTTGACACCCCTGAAGTAGGGTTTTAGTCATTTGTTTTCAGTGTTGTTTAAATTCTTAGATTAAGCAACACATTATTCTTGTTTCCAGACCAATATGCTGATTCATTCTGTAATCTTGCTAAAAGTTTTACTGTAGTGTCACATAAGTGGATTAACAATTATTCATGTGGAAAGGCGAATACACAGCATTCCAATAATAATTTATGTGCAGAAAATTGGCACCAAGCCAGGCAACTAAAATTCATGTTGAATATTTCTGATTATTTAGCACCTTACAGAATTTCTTTGGCATTTACATGTGCTTATCTCTGTACTGCACATGTGCTACAGTCTCAAGCCTTTTTTTCCAAGATCATTTTCTTAAACTAAATCTAGGTATTTAAAAACTTACTTATAATTGAATATCTAAGAAATTGTTTCCCCCAGTTTTTAGCACATAACTTTGAGGACAGAAAAATAAAATAATAAATATCTATGACTATTATGCTAAAAGCAGAATATGGACAAGTATATTTATATATATTTATTCCCATCTTCTTTCTTAAAATTAACCTGGTAATCCTTTTATGCTATCTCCAGTTACTGCTTGCTCTGTCTGCTTGCAGTGACAGGTGGTCTAGATATTCTACTTAGAAATCTGGTCACCCTGTATTTGTAACACCTCTTCAGTTAGTGTCATCTGTGAATTTAATTAACATGCAGTTTACCCGCTTGTGTAGATTATTAGTGAAGATGTTAAATAAAACAGAACCCAAACAAAATCCCTGCATCAAAGCAACTGACACTTTTTTTTCTGTTTCTATCCATGACTCCCTATTCATTATTTTCTATTTTTAGCTTTAAACTAGGTGTTACTGTCTGGTAATACAAGAATAAAGCCAATTTGCAATAATCATTTAAGCAAAGATTAATGGTACTTAGCATTAGATTCTGGCAGTAACTTAGCAAGCTTATCCATATATCTTTTAAAAATCTAAACCAAAATAAAACATTTCGATTTTGTCAGTCTTTTAATCCCCCACTTTGTTCCAGTTATCTATTGGCTTATAATTCCCTATATTAGAATATAATTGCTTGCAATTGTTTATGAAGTAGGCAAGAATTAGTGTGTTCTAACAGAAAGATTTTTAAGCTAAAAGATAAAATTAGATTTAATAACTTTAATTGTTGCCAAAATACATTTTGAATAGGCTATTAATCAATAACAGTCACTTGTAGGAGCATCCACAATAACAATAGCAAATAGCACTTAAACTTATATACAATCAAATTTGAAGATTCTGTTATAGCAATACCAGTAAAGGTGGTTTTAGTCTTTTACTACATTTGAATAATGTTTGTGGTATAGATGAATACATATCAGGGATATAGCTAAAATCACTCATCTTCTACTTATGACTTAAGGCAAGGATCACTACTGGCATACAAAGTGCCTTTAGCAATAAAGGAGAATTTATCTGAACCTGTTTTTTTCTTGCAGACATTTCATTACCCAAACTAGGTCATCAGTGCTAGTAAGAATTGGGGTTCAGTGTTGGTGGGAGTGGTCTTGGAGGTTCTTTGATTGGCCTGTTTACTCTGAGCTTGTTTGGCAGTTTCTTGATTGGGGTATTGCTTATTTATTTATTGTTGGTCTGATGTTAATCTTGGAATTAATCTATGATCATCTGGGCAATGACTACTGATGGAGAGATGTTTTGGTCTTTTGTTTCCTTTTTGGCTTGTACATTCTCTCTTTTGCCCAGCATGTAGACATTGTTTATGTCTATATGTCTACTGATGGCTAATTTATCAGTGTGCTCTGCTTCTAGGAATTCTCCCAAAAAAATTTTTAATATATTTTATTGATTTTTAAAAAACATAAATCACTTAATAATTGGTGAACTGTGTGTTGTCTGGGTTACATTTGTAAAACAATCACAAACAATTGATTTCTATAATCCATAATCCACATAATAGTTTTAGTTGATTTTCTCTTTTCCCAAAATATCCTCTTTTGTAAACATTGAGTTAATACAATTCTTATTGTTTTGATAGATAACAATTACATATATAATTTTCCCAATAGTCCTAAAAATAATAATCACATCAATATAATATTTCTTTTCTATCCAATCATTCTGGTTGCCTTATCATAGATCCTGTTACAGTCCTTATTTTAATTTGTTTCTCCCACAAAATTCTAGATATTTTTACTGGTTAAGATTTTCTCAAAAATTAATTACATTTAAGAATTTAACTCTATTTTTCCATATGAACCATCTCACACTTTTACATTTCTTAAGAAATAGATAAAACAGTAGAAAAAAAGAAAGAAAAGCAAGAGTAACGAAGCATAAAAAATAACATACTACTTAAAATATATATCCCTCCTAAGCTAATATGTATTTATTTCCTAAATTTCTTATTCTTTTTAACCATAATTAAAAATATGTTTAATCTTTAAACATTCCATATAATACATCTAGTCATCTAGTCCTTTAACTCTTATTCAAAACATTTTTATCCATTATAATTTTCTTAAATTCAATCACATTTAAATATCTAAAACATTTCCTTTATTTAAGTCATTTCAACTTTTTTATATTACTCATATCAAGAAAGAACAAAAAAGGGAAAAAAGCATACTATATTATATTTAAAGAATTCATCCCTCTTAGAGTGACATATATATTCCAAAACTTTTCTATTTCTTTAACCATATTCAAACAAATGTTTCTTTTTTAAGTATTCTCTCTAGTAAGTCCCATCATCTATTTTTTTAGTTTCCACTTTAGTCTTTTTTCTTTTGCCCAGTGCCTTTATTAATCAATGTATTTTGCTGAATCAAAACGTTTTCCTGTATGTTCGTAAATGTTGCTGTAAATATAAAAAGTAAACCAGGAGAAGTGTCTTTGTACAAGATTTCTGCCTTTTCACATTTGTTGAAAATCTTTTTCTTTTTCTTTCTCTCCGCTTCTCTTATCATTTCCTTTCTCTCCAATGTTCCTCACATCTCTACAGTCCATTTTATCCGATCTGTTTTCTTGTACTCAGATTTATTTTGTAGTCTTAAGGGTTAACTTGTTTTTTCCAATTCTTGTGAATTTTTTCCTACTAGGTTTAAATCATAGCTGTCATAGTCTTCATCTGCCACTAGGTGTCAGCAACTATTTGTTTTTCAATTTCCAAAATGAACAATTATCTCTGAAATGAGAGTCTTAACCATTAAAACAATTTTAGATTTATCCAGATTTAAATTTTAAGTTTCAGGTTTTATATTTATTTCACTTCCATATATTTTGATTCTCCATAAAAAGATCAATTTGCCGCTTCTGTTAGTATAAGGGTGGGGCGGAAATCCCCCTCCTTCCCTTTTGGAGGTATTTTGCTTCTTGGGGATCTTTTCCAGGAAATTAAATGTAAAATAGAAAAGAGAAGATCAAATTCCTCACCCAGTTTCAAGCACACTATTCACAGTTGTGCTGGTTAGTGCTTTTGGACTTTGGTTGCAAGTAGCTTGGGCTGGTCGATGCAATATGGCCAGCCTTTCTCCTGTCGGGTTAGAAGGCTTTTCCCAAGTCGAACGGAGCAGCCACTGCCATTCCAGAATCACTTCTTTCTTCGTTGCCTCTCCGGGTCGACTTAGACCCATTTAGGGTCCCCTGGCAGGGCGAAATTAGTCACGGGGGTGCGGAGAATCCGCAAGCAAAACTGGAAGTCTAGAAATTCTCAAATATTGTTGGACTTGGCTTGGTCTAGGATGGTCACAATTTCCCAGTTGAAGCTATGGTTAAGTCTATCCATATGTTGTGAAATTAAAGAGTTTGCACTGTGTCTTCTGACTGCTAGCTGGTGTTCATGGATGCATTTTACCAGTCTTCTATTTGTCCTACATAGTAGCTATTGCAGTCATTACACTATATGCTGTAGATGACTCCTTTTTTTCTTCTGGGGCTGCTGGTCTTTTGGTTTGCTTAGGATGTTTCGGAGGGCTTTAATTGGCTTGTGAGCTACACTGATTCCATGGGGTTGTATAGTAATATGTTGGCAGTTACTGAGATGGTTTTGATGTATGGCAGTGTTATTCTTTTTACTTGCGTTAGTTGTGCTATATTGGGCTGAGTAGCCAGCCAACTTGATGAAGTTGTGTGGCTATCCATTGTATTGCAAGATGTTGTATAGGTGCTGTGTTTCCTTTTTCTGTTGTTCAGGGTTGCTGCAGTGTTTTTGTGCTCATCTAAATAAAGTGCTTACAAGCTTCTCTTGTGAGAGCTTGGGTTATTGCTTTGGTAGTAAAGCACTTGATTGCCGTCAGTCTTTTTCCATACACCTCTGTTTCTAGTTTGCTATCATGGTCTCTGCTGATCAGGATATCCAGGAAGGGTCATGTACTGTTGACTTCTTCTTCTCTAATACACTGGATTCCTTTGAAGATGTTGATGGTTTTGTGGGTGTTCTCTAATTGGTCCATTTTTATTATGGTATCTCTACATATCAGATCCATATTTTGGGTCATATTTGTGGAAGTGATATCACTTCCAGATGTTACATTATGACCTTCATTATAAGTTCTGAAAGAAGTGATCCCATAGGTGCATTTTAACTTGTTGATAAATTTGTCCATCAAATTCAAAGTATGTAATTAGGCAGAGGTTTATGAGGTCCATGATTCTGGGTATTTCAATCGTCAGATATTTAGTTAAGTTGGGTGTCCTGCCTACCTAGCAGTTTGAAAGCATGCAAATGAAAGTAGATTAATAGATACAAATCTGCTGGGAAAGTAACAGTGTTCCAGGCACCTCGGCGTATAGTCATGCTGGCCATATGACTATGGAAAATGTCTTTGGACAATGCTGACTCCCTCAGCTAAGAAATGGAGATAAGCACCATGCCTAGGGTCGGACACAACTGGACAGGTTAATCTTAACCTTTTTGCTGTGGAGCAATGTAGTCATAAATTGTTTGGCTAATTCTGGGTCTATGAAGGTGAAAAGGACTGTGACATCAAACGAGACCTTGATTTTGTCCTCATCTCTGATTGTTTGAAGGCACTGTAGTGAGGAGCTGATAGAACGTTTATTTTCCCTTGTGAGGTGCCCAAGTTCACAAGATGCCTTTATGCAGAATTCCTCCCCCCACGAAAAAATTGAACTTTCATCAATATACAAAAGTCTATCATTGGTGTCAGCAGCCAAATGTAAATGTGTGAAGTCTCTTTTATTGATATTTTACCTCATTCTCTTTTTTTACTTGCAACTGATGCCCATCCCCCACATGGTGTCCTCGTGAAACCCAAAATTTATATAGCAGGTTCTGACAATCCTGCCTCAGGATTTAATCCAATCTTTTTGGATTAAAGCTTCATTTAAAAAAAATGGCATTTGATTATCATGGTTATTATTACGAGAAGAAACAAGGAGATATGAGACTACCCTACAAACTCAAAATTGCATGTACCAGTAAAATTAACTAGTTTATGTGTGATAAGCTAAACACTTCCATGCTGAGTTATCCATAGTGAAAATCAATGTTTATTAGATTTATATTTAAGCAGCATAATAATTTATATCTGCTTCTAAGATTCAGCTCAACTGAATTTAAGGGGTCTGATTTCAGAGAAAATATGTTAATTATCTAGCCTTCCAATTCATATTAATTATATGTGCCTTCAGGTGTGTGTGTGTGTGTGTGTGTGGGGGTGTGTGGGTGTGTGTGTGTATACCCACTTCATAAATGCAGTATGCACTTTGCTATTTCACAATGAACAAGAGATGGCTCCTGGCATCATCTGGTCATAATCAACACAAATCAAACATGTGGAAGCATTTAACGACCAGGGAGGGTCATAGCTGGCCTTCAAAACCCAGGATTGCACCACTAAATAACAGTTCTGCAATTTCTTGCCAATTTTCAGTAGGAAGCTAAAGGAAACACATATGTTAAGCCCCAATAGACTTAATGGAACTATGAAACTTAAAAGATCCCTATCTTTAAAAAAAATCAAACAAGATAAAATTCTCCAGTTCCTTTCGCAGTACACAATTACATTATCATCACTCACTGCTGAATATTTTTGTGGCCAAATTTTGCTAATACTTGTTTTACATGTATTCACAAAATCTCTGAATAATTAGTACAGTGACAATATACAAACCAGTAATGAAAGACAGCAATTGCAACAATTCAACCAGAAGAAAGGAAAAGAGAACTAAATTAACCTCTTCCAGCCATGGTAATATAATTTCTTCAAAATCTTTCACAACTAAAATAAAATAATGACCAACATATACAATGTTCAATTGTTTGTGTGACTACGTAGTCAAGAATTGCTGTACAAAGAATTTTCTGGGGGAAAAAATAACTGAAGTAATTTAACAAAATACGAACTATTTCATCTACAGTACCTCCATCTAATGGCTTTATTTTGCTTCATTTTAGAATTATATATCAATTGTTACTACTTAGTTTGAATAAACAATTAAAAATTGTTTGTTGTTGTAATTTTAATTATCATCTTCTAAATTATATAAATTTTCCTCTGAAAATAAAAAAAAAGAATGGCTAAGCACAATCATATAAAACCATTGTTTCACTCTATAAATTACTTCTTGAAAAATAATAACAGTATCTTTATTACAGTGATTAACCAGTATTTTAAATAATTTTTATTAAGAGGTTATAAAATTAAATACATAAACATTTTTTGGGTGAAATTAGTAGAAATGTTCAGACTAGTAAACACTATAAATTCAAAAGATAAAAAATACTAGAACAATCTTAAAAGTAATTGGCAAAATAGTAAACTATTTTATGAATAAGTTATTGAAATATAAATCTATTACTGGTTGTGTCTGTCTATGTGCATGTGAGTATATATACATAAATATAAATATGAGAGTCAGTTTGGCCTAGTAATTAAGGCATCAGACAAGAAACCAGAAAACTCAAGAGTTCTAATCCCAATTTGGGCATGAAAGCCAACTGAATGACTCTGGGCCATAACGTCAAGCTTGGGTGACAAGTCAGTCAGTCAATTCCTGTTGCAATAATGGATCAATACTAGATCTGGGAAAAAAAGCAGACCCTATACTTGTGGAAAAAAACTAGTTTTATATATATTTATCTATATATGTGTGTGTGTATGTGTGTGTGTGTGTGTGTGTGTGTGTATATATATATATATATATATATATATATATATATATATATATTAAAAATAACACTAAAAATAGATGAGTTTAATGTTTTATTAAAACTTTTAATGATTTTAAATTTCCCTGGTGTTCACTTTTTGTTATTTATATATATACACATACATACAGTTGCAAGAAAAAGTATGTGAACCCCTTGGGATAACGCGGAGTTTTGCATGAATTGGTCATAAAATGTGCTCTGAACGTCATCTAAGTCACAACAATAGAAAAACACAGTCTGCTGAAAATAATAATACACAAACATTACATGTTGCCATAGTTTAATTGAACATAACATGTAAACATTCACAGTGCAGGGAGAAAAAAGTATGTGAACCATTGGACTTAATAACTGGTTGACCCTCCTTTGGCAGCAATAACCTCAACCAAACGTTTCCTGTAGTTGCAGATCAGACCTGCACAACGATCTGGAGTAATTTTGGACCACTCCTCTTCACAAAACTGTTTCAGTGTAGCAATATTCTTGGGATGTCTGGTGTGAATCGCTCTCTTAAGGTCATGCCACNATGATGCTCCCTCCGCCATGTTTTACAGTGGGGATGAGGTTTTGATGTTGGTGTGCTGTGCCTTTTTTTCTCCACACATAGTGTTGTGTGTTTTTCCCAAACAACTCAATTTTGGTTTCATCTGTCCACAGTATATTTTGCCAGTAGTGCTGTGGAACATCCAGGTGCTCTTTTGCAAACTTCAAACGTGCTGCAATATGTTTTTTGGACAGCAATGGCTTCCTCCGTGATGTCCTCCCATGTACTCCATTCTTGTTTAATGTTTTCCTTATTGTAGATGTGTCAACAAAAATGTTAGCATGTGCCAGAGATTTCTGTAGGTCTTTAGCTGACACTCTAGGATTCTTCTTTACATCAAGAAGCATTCTGCACTGTGCTCTTGCAGTCATTTTTACAGGACGACCACGCCTAGGGAGAGTAGCAACAGTGCTAAACGTTCTCCATTTGTAGACAGTCTGTCTTACCATGGACACATGAACATCAAGGCTTTTGGAGATACTTTTGTAACCTTTTCCAGCTTCATGCAAGTCGACAATTCTTGATCGCAGGTCTTCTGAGAGCTCTTTTCTGCAAGGCAGGAGAGGAGATCAAACAGGCCAGCCGGGAGCTGATCTACAACTTCTGTGGCAGCCATCCATGCCAGGCGTGCACACAGGTGGCAGCAACAAACAGGCAAGAAACGCAGCAGAGGAGGGGTCGCCCTCCATGAGGAATAAAGAAAGGCAGCATCAGCTGGAAGTGAGGCACGGAGGAAGGAAGGAAGAAGATGCCAATGAGAAAGAGGGAGGTAGAGAGCAGGAGGGATGGAGGGAGGAAGGAAGTGTTGGAAGGAAAAGCCGGAGGCTTACGTTCCAGCTGGGAGGCTATATCTTTAAGAGAAAAAAAAAAAAGTGAAGCACCACCGTTTGAAATAGACGAGAGGAAGCCTCCGGCTGCTGTGGCTATTCTAGAGGAGATGTTTATTGGCAGAAGTGGAGTGCCATTTCAGCAGTTCACTTCTGGATCAGCTGAACAACAAACCGGGAGAGTGGAAGGATTCTTGTGTGATTTTGTGACTTTGAAGTTCTAGGATTTGTGCAATGTGGGCTTTGTGTTCTTAAGGAGTGTTTGGCAATTTCTATTGTGGCTAATAGCTGATATTCCATGTTGGATTTTGGGGTGTGGGGTTATTGGTTCTAATTTTATTGCTCTGCTATTGTTAGCTATAAGTTTTGCTGCAAGGGATTTTGAAGTATTTTTGTCCTGGATGGACTTTGCCTGTAGCATTCATTTACTTATGAATGGAGCCATTGGGGGAGGCTGCCTTAGCTGGCAGCCAGTAGTTGCTACATTTGTTGTTGTTTTTTTCTTAAGTGCCAGCTGCCGGCTCCTTAACTTTCCTTTCTAGCCAGTAGCTAATTCTTAAAGGGGAATGCCCCCTTTTAAGCTGGATCCCTCATCTTGTCTTTTCTGTCTCTGGAGGCTTTTCCTTGTTTGATAAATATATGGAAGAGGGAAAATATGGGGGGGGGGGTTTTCAAACTCTTCCTTCAGAAGGAAGGAGATGGGAATGAGAAAGAGGGAGGCAGGGAAGGAGGGAAACAGGAAAAGAGGAGGGAAGGAGATTGGAATGAAAGGGAAGGAAGGTCTGAAGGAAGTCCTGCCTTAGCACTTGGCCACCAGCAGTCCTGCCATTGACTTTGCTTGTCAAAAGGTTGCAAAAGGGGATCACATGACCCTGGGACACTATGACCATCATAAATATGAATCAGTTGCCAAGCATCCAAATATAAAATCACATGACCCTGGTGATGCTGCAATGGTCATAAGTGTGAAAAATGGTCATAAGTCATAATTGTTGTAAGTCAAGGACTACCTGTACTTTATCACTTTTTTCCTTTTTTTTTTTTTGGGTCAAGTTTTTGACACCTTGCTAGATGGTACTCGAATATTGCCATATCCTAAAAGTGGTACTGTCATGGTTCCGACTAATAAAACACTTCAAAGAACACTGTTAATATAGGATATTATTGCTTTGACAGGTACAACCGGTGAAAAGCCCTGTCTTAGAGGACAAGACATTAAGTAAAAAACCTCTACAGAAGGTAATATAGAAGACGTAATTTGCTGGTGTTTCCTTGGTTTCCTTTTTATAGCCTGCTAGAATTGGCTGTACAATTCATCCTGCTGCACCTGGAGACTGAGCATTCATTCATTCATTCATTCATTCATTCATTCATTCATTCATTCATTCATTCATTCAAAAATGAATATATAACTATAGGAAGCATACATGCAAAAACAGTGTGTGACATTGTGAGACAGTGAAATTGGGGATGCTGTCTGCATTTTGGAAAAGCAGCTACAATCAGAAATGCTTCTTACACCCTATTTCTGTCAGGCATTCATAGATTCCCTCACAACTTTAATCACAAACATCCAATCTGGTGTTCCAGCTGCCTGTGATAATTGTGTCTAGTCTTTAGAAAGCAAAGACTCCTCAAATACATATACTATGTCAAATGTCCACTGCTGCATTGCAGCTTTAGCTCTTGATAACCCCATGGCTATTTTCATTTTCTTTCTAAGGTGATGCATTCTCTCTAGCCATGACATCCAACTCCATAAAAATGACACCAGTAACAGCTTTCAATCTGATTTTTCTGAGGAGTTTATGGTAAATATTCACCACCTGAAATCTTCCAATTACTTCACTTCCATTGCTTTGGATTATCACTGGATACATAACAAACTGGGACTTACCATTTTTTTCTGTTCTCCAACAGTTCTTAAAAGCCCTTAAAGTTTATGTCCTATCACCAACAAGGACATCTCACCAGCCCCAAAGTCCACAAAAAGTGCATATACTGCTCATTTGACAAAATATTCAACTCCTACCAAGTAGAATCCTCTTCAACAGAACTGGAGCCCAAATTTTGCAATCAATCTTTGGACTTACTGATTGATGGACAAAGAGAAACTCTCCTGATATGTTAGAACATTGCTAGTTGAGAGGCCAGATAAGACGATTCCTACTTTTGGGACTTAATTCATAAATATGTATTTATCTTGTTACAGAAGAACACATGGCATTAGTTTCTAGACTGAATTTATCCAAATGCAACAATGAATTATAAATGTCTTTTTTCCTTTATAGGTTGCTTTCTTTAGCAAATACCAGTTCATATTACTGGAAAAATATCTTTCTCAACCCACTTGGGAACCTGGGTCATATACTAACAGATAATTTTGATACCAGACTTGGCAATAATAGTAAGGCTCTCTTATTTTAATAACCATATTTTTCCCCACAGGAGCCATCCTAGAGGTCAGCTGCACCACTCTAAGGATCAGGGTATCACACAGCAGGCTGATATCTATTATGTATTGCCAAAGGACTTAGGCATTGTTTACTAATGCAATAGCAGATGGTGACCTTAATGGTGAGCTTACCTACTGGTGGGACCCAAGGATTCAGTAAAATCAATTATGTCCTAACCTCACACAACCTTTCCCATCTAGTATTTTCATTTAAAGTTGAACTATGGCCAGATAGTGACCACTCATGCTATTATTTCACCTGGATCTTAGTTCTCACCTGATTTTCCTTACCAATTTCACCCAGGTCATGAATAATGATGCAGATATAGTCACTTCTAGAATTAAATAATCTGCAAGAGTAACCCAATCATTTTTCTTTTGCTTCAGTACAGTCTTCAAATTACACAGGGTCTTCATTGACAGCAGTTCAACATCTCTAGAGGCTTATGCTAGATACAATGCTATATAAAAATCACAGGGTATACCAATGATCTATGAGCAAACCCTAGAATCTTAGGAGAAATGCAAAGACTGCAAGCAAGAGTAGATTTAATGATAGCTTTCCAAGCCAACAGCCATCACAGCATTGAGAATTGACTATTAATTATTAAAAGATTTAAAAATGGAATAAAAAAGAAAAGAAAAACATTGATACATACCATTTAGGAATGACCTTTCCAAGCTATGAGGAATAATTATGCCACTTTTCTGAGAAGATATCTCAACTCCTCAAAGACAGTCTGACCAGAATTAAAGATTCCACCCAAGAAGCGGATAGCTTTTCTGTAAGCAAGATAGCTTTCATTTGCTCTTTGTCTCAAGCTATCCCTCCAAACAGCATTCTCTCTGGCCATCAGTCTCTCATTTGAAAATTGTTAATCAATCCATTAAAAAACAGGAAAGTTGCCAGTAGTGAAATGATATACTGTCAAACTGCTAAAAAGCAACATCAGTTGGAGGTCTTCCCTTCTGGCCTCCCTGTTTCTATATATTAATAACACATGCCAAATATGAAAGAATGACTCCGGAGGAAGTTGTTTTACTCATTCTTACATCGGAGTGTACTCTGTTTAATTAAGATGTTGTATAATAAAGTAGTCACACAAGGTAGATGTGCAGATATCTCAATTACAAATTAACAGCTATTTAGCTCAATGGTCATTGTTTGAATCAAAGCAGAATCTCATTTCTCCAAAGTTGACAATTTTATGCTTGATTATTTCTTTAACTCATACTGCCTTTACAAATGATCTATGGGCTATGGGCTCTAGCACATTACTGTAGGGGGAAAGGGGGCTTACAATACACTAGTCTAAATCATGTGGGGGGTTTTCTCCAAAAATATTTGATGCCATAAACAATAATAATACATACAAAGGTTCATCCTAGAAATAAATAGAATGATTTAACATCACACCTTTGTGGCCTCAGTATAGAAAACAAGGAAGATGTGATAAAACGTTGTACTTCACTATGATGGAATATTAAAAATACTGCACAAACTTTTTCCCCGTTTTGTTTGATATTACTAAAAAAGCCTAACCAATTTCATCATTTTTGTGAATATTTTTATTTTAGAAACTTTGAATAAAAAGCTTTGCCAACCAAAAAAAAGGAAACCATTCAAAGAATATTATTTTCTTTAACAATCAATTTAAATTCACAATTGTTATGGTGTTATTTGGGGCCAGAATCAAAACAGAACATTGGCAAACTCAGACCTGTCTACTATTCGTTTCTCCTTGGTAAAAGCAATGTATTAATCATCCTGTTTTAAAGGCACTTGACTAAAGCTATTCTTTATATTGCACATTGTCACTAATGTAGCCAATGAATAACTCTCAACACTTTTGTTGTTGTTTCTCTGAGTGGACTAACAACAGCTTAGTTTTACTCTTTTTCTGTTGAATGGCTTGGAGAAGATGATGAAAAGGAGCACTTCAGTAAAACAAAAGTTTTGGGAAGAAAAAGTTAGAACAAAGTAGACATAGTGCAGACAACTTGTGATTCATGACTCATACTGTGCTGTTTCCCTTTTCACCCCAATGTGCTCTTTGATTTTACTACTGATTATGAAGCCAGACCACTGCACTTCTCTTAGCAACCAATATCACATGGAAAAAAAGACATGTCATTTACTAAAAAGAGAACAGAAGAATTTACGATCATACAAAGGCAGATCATGTTTTCCTGCATTTGATTCCAGACAATGATTGATTTTTAAAAAAATAAATAAACAGCCAAAACTTTTAGTCAACATTAATTTTAGTTACAGCAACAAAATGACTTTTTAGCAGACATACAATATTCAATTCTTATCCTAGATTATTTTCAAGTTATCAAAAATAAATTTAACCTACAAATACCTACAAAAGCCACAAGCAAGCTGCCCTTATTAGTAATACTATCACAGAGGGGAAAAAATCCAACACTGAAGTAACTGAATCACTTTGAACCATAATACTATTCCTTTGAGAGTCCTTTGTTTTGAAGCACCTGATGCAAGGGAAACATACAAGTGCTAACATGTTTGTCACTGCTTCAAAGATGTAGCAACTAATAATTTTAAATTATAAACAAGAGTTAAAATCAGATTCAAATATCCTATCCAATGTTCTACTGCTATCTTTAATTACATTTTGTTTTAAGAGTTAAAAAAATGTTGTTTTATATAATATAAATGGCAAATCATTTTTCCTGTCTGGTTTACCTGGAAGGACTGACAATGCAATAGTACAGTGGTGGCGAACCTATGGCATGGGTGCCAGAGGCGGCACTCAGAGCCCTCTCTGTGGGCATGTGCGCCGTCGCCCCAGTCTTAGGCCTTCAGCTAGGTTTTATAAAACCTTTTCGCTTTAGGACTCCGCTGCCGTGTGCAAAAAAAAAAAAAAGGTTCAGCTGATTTCAGCTTCTCGCGGGAAAAAAAAGATCTTGCAAAGTTGGAATTGATTGATTGAACTTTTTAGTCCCACCCAGTCTGCCGTTATCACCGCAGCCATGCCCATCCAATGGGCCACGACCACCCAATGGGCCACACCCACCCAGCACTTGATGATGCATAAGTGGGTTTTGGGTTGCAGTTTGGCCACTCGGTCTCTAAAAAGTTCGCCATCACTGCAATAGTATGTTTCAACTTTCAGAGGTTAATTCAAGATATAGGAAGGAATGAAATAAGCTTAATTTAAGGAGGCAATAGCAGATGAAATGCTAGAAAAACTTATCATTCCAAGCAATCCAGAAACTATCTCTGCATTAATGTTTGGGCAGTAATGGCAGTAATAGAATAACTCCACATGGCGTTATAGTGGAGTAAATCTAAGATGGAAAGTAGCCACTGCTCTAATTGGGTTCCACCTTCCAGCAAAGATCAGAGTGCTTGAAATTCAAACCAAATAACTGACACAACTAGCAGAGTTCTATTAACTACTCAGGAAAAGTTGCACTGATGTAAAAAGTTTCTTTATATTATTAAGAACCTAGCCATTTCAATTGTGAGTGTTCTACTAGAACCCTCTGTCTGAAGCTACAACAGTGCTACATTGTGAGAAAAGGACATTGTCCAAATATCTGACTTAATAGTTCTGAATCTATCCGCCTAACTACGGACTAGGTATGGTTAGCTTTTATGATCAGTATCTATCACAATGCATACTAATCCTCTACCATTCACCATTAGCAATTATTATTTATTCAGCTTTCATATCACATTTTCTGATTCTTTGTGGAATGAATTGGTTACAGATTTCCAAATCACATATATGTTGGATCTAAGAAACTATTACTTCAGAATGCAGGCCTCATAGCTATTCATCAATTCCTCAGTAAGTACAACTTCCTACCTGACTGCCAAGCATGCTGACTGTGTTGATGTGTGGAAATGGATAAGCACAAACACTTCCTCCATTAGTGCTGAACTGCACAATCAATCAATTTTATAAGCATTGACTCCCAAACATCACAGTACTATGTCAAATATGGAACTTCTGTGAAGGAATTTATAAATAAGCACTTAGGAAAAGGCTTTATTTGCCTGCTTCCTCCTTCCCATCATTTATCCTATTTATTCTTCAACATATAGTTCATAATTACCAGTTCCCTCAGTGATGTAACCATTAAAGAGCACCATCATCTTTCCCTCTTTTCTGGACTCTTAGACAGCTGTAGACTTTTTACCAAATTGGACTTTGAGTTGGGGGGAAAAGGTTTATTTGTACACAAAGAGGTCATGAATATTTAACTCCCATTAATTCCCATCATAGGAAATTTGAATATGCAACAATACCCTTCAGATTGATATTTATCCAGTCCTTATATAATTTATAAACTATACAGTATTTAATGATTTACAGATTGTAACCTCAACTGTAAATGAGAAAAATATGCCCATGTTGGCTATTTCAGATACTGTATCAAAAGGAATTTCAAAAGTAATTCAGATAGATCTAGTTCAACTCAAATCAATCTGTCGTGGATATCCCCTGCACTTTAAAAGACAGGGTATTTTCTGGACTCTGACAATTTTTACAGTAATTTATTCCTAATTTCAATGTACTAATCATACTCTTTACTTGCCTTACCAAAAAATAGTTTATTTAAATGGCATTCCAAGGCGTCAGCACTTCTCAGTCCTGCCCTCCCTTTTTGCATTTTTATAATCCACTCCAGAGTTGAAGCGAAAATTCTCCTGTAATAATTCCTTACCAGATAGCTCCTTCTAAGGTTTACACAATTACATCTTTAAAAAAAGTTGCTGGCCATGAAGCAAGATTTTCAGCACTGCTACCATTTTTAAGTGCAAAACATTCTACTGAGGTCTGAAGTGACTACAAGAACTTATAAAATTTAGCAATTCTACACAACTCATATAGTGCCAAGTAATAATTGAGAGACTACTAGGATGATTTTGAATCTCACAAAATTTACCATTCATTACAGAATCTAAGTTGTTTGCTTGACTTCAATCTCAGTTATCAACTAGTAAGAATTCAAATGCAGAATCAACAGTGTATCTACTTCAATAAATAAAAGAGTATTTAAAAATAAATAAATTCTTGCAAAATTAGTTTCACTCTTTCAGCCAGTAGACTGTATCAGTACCACTGTAAATAACTTGTAGATGATATTGGTCTATGGTTTCTTGTTAAAGTCCATTTTTGTCTCTCTTTAAGTATTAATACTATATCAAGTTCTTCTCAACTCTCTGGTATCTTTCCTTCCTGTAGGACAGAGATCATTATATTTTGTAAATTTTGCAAAAGTTCATCCTCAAAACATTTGTAATAAGAACCTGATAATCCATCAGATCAAGGTGTGTTTCCTAATTTAATCTTTTTTCAATATTAAGATAGTTATTCAAAAAGTTATCTAATGTTACAATCC
This sequence comes from Protobothrops mucrosquamatus, assembly GCF_001527695.2. Lineage (NCBI taxonomy): Eukaryota > Metazoa > Chordata > Lepidosauria > Squamata > Viperidae > Protobothrops > Protobothrops mucrosquamatus. Next base: position 55,698 of record NW_015386261.1, on the reverse strand, counting down.
ATTCATAATCAGTTTCTGTTGCTTTGTAATCTTCAGTAAATTTTGTTTCTTCAGGTAATCACCTATTTTTTTCAGAGATACGCCACTTGCATTATACATATTGGAAAAATATTGATGCAGAGCTTTCTGCATGGCCATACTATACAGTATCCTCCTCTTGTAATATCAATATCATTTTTCAAAATCAAATATATATTTTATAACAGCAATAGGACAAGAGAATAACATATGGAAACCATTGCCTCTCTGTTCTCTAGGCCTACATCTGCCATGATGTCTTGCCATGTTTCCTTAGATGCCCAAACAGGTATGATAGTGTATGAAAAGAGGCAGACAATTCTGTCTGTAGTTTTATGTCACACCCACCCTATTTATGCCAGTAGAGTATGAATGAAGCTTGATGTTCCTCCTGATGGCAGGAGACAATTTGCACAAACACAAATCTGGATGTGCCATCATATGACAGATTAAATAGAGACAGAACAGGGATTGGCAATGAGCACAACTAATTTTATGTTTTCTGCCAGCTCAAGGATAGATTGTTAGCACATTAATTCAGCTAAGGGAAAAAAGTCTGTGTTTCAATTTGGGAGATACTAAAATTGCTGTCACCAAAATGAATGGTCTTAAGAGACTCACTATAACACTTTGGTATTCTAGTTCTCCCTTTCCCCCACCTTTTTGGGGGGGATTTGGAAATGCAAAATCCATATAACTGTATGATAGAAGGAACAACCAAATTCAAGCCTGGGCCCATGTTCATAGAATGACAGCTTAAAAGAAAGAAATATTTTTAGAAACCTTCAAAATAGGGAGCTAGCTGCATTCTTACAGAGTACATTAAGGAAAGATTGCACTCTGCAGGTAGGATTCAACTATTTTCAGTTTTTAAAAAATAAAGCAAATATATGCACAGCTCTAGTTATTTTATTTTTTTTAATGAAACAGGAAGAAACCTTAGTCAGAGTCCTGCTTTTTAAATTAAGACTAGAACTGGAAGTGAACCAAAATAGACTACCGTATATTCCGGCATATAAGACGACTGGGCGTATAAGACGACCCCCAACTTTTCCAGTTAAAATATAGAGTTTGGGCTATACTCGCCGTATAAGACTACCCCTGTTCCAATGCACACCAAATAAAAATTAAAAAACATCAGATTTGATTTCAATATGGTAATTTTAATTCAGATGCTTATGACATGCAGGTACTTAGCAGGAAAACTCTCACTNAACAAAAGTTTTGGGAAGAAAAAGTTAGAACAAAGTAGACATAGTGCAGACAACTTGTGATTCATGACTCATACTGTGCTGTTTCCCTTTTCACCCCAATGTGCTCTTTGATTTTACTACTGATTATGAAGCCAGACCACTGCACTTCTCTTAGCAACCAATATCACATGGAAAAAAAGACATGTCATTTACTAAAAAGGGAACAGAAGAATTTACGATCATACAAAGGCAGATCATGTTTTCCTGCATTTGATTCCAGACAATGATTGGTTTTTTAAAAAAAATAATAAACAGCCAAAACTTTTAGTCAACATTAATTTTAGTTACAGCAACAAAATGACTTTTTAGCAGACATACAATATTCAATTCTTATCCTAGATTATTTTCAAGTTATCAAAAATAAATTTAACCTACCTACAAAAGCCACAAGCAAGCTGCCCTTATTAGTAATACTATCACAGAGGGGGAAAAATCCAACACTGAAGTAACTGAATCACTTTGAACCATAATACTATTCCTTTGAGAGTCCTTTGTTTTGAAGCACCTGATGCAAGGGAAACATACAAGTGCTAACATGTTTGTCACTGCTTCAAAGATGTAGCAACTAATAATTTTAAATTATAAACAAGAGTTAAAACCAGATTCAAATATCCTATCCAATGTTCTACTGCTATCTTTAATTACATTTTGTTTTAAGAGTTAAAAAAATGTTGTTTTATATAATATAAATGGCAAATCATTTTTCCTGTCTGGTTTACCTGGAAGGACTGACAATGCAATAGTACAGTGGTGGCGAACCTATGGCATGGGTGCCAGACGCGGCACTCAGAGCCCTCTCTGTGGGCATGCGCGCCGTCGCCCCAGTCTTAGGCCTTCAGCTAGGTTTTATAAAACCTTTTTGGTTTAGGACTCCGCTGCCGTGTGCAAAAAAAAAAAAAAGGTTCAGCTGATTTCAGCTTCTCGCGGGAAAAAAAAAGATCTTGCAAAGTTCGAATTGATTGATTGAACTTTTTAGTCCCACCCAGTCTGCCGTTACCACCGCAGCCATGCCCACCCAATGGGCCACGACCACCCAATGGGCCACACCCACCCGGCACTTGATGATGCATAAGTGGGTTTTGAGTTGCAGTTTGGGCACTCGGTCTCTAAAAAGTTCGCCATCACTGCAATAGTATGTTTCAACTTTCAGATGTTAATTCAAGATATAGAAAGGAATGAAATAAGCTTAATTTAAGGAGGCAATAGCAGATGAAATAGCAGATGAAATGCTAGAAAAACTTATCATTCCAAGCAATCCAGAAACTATCTCTGCATTAATGTTTGGGCAGTAATGGCAGTAATAGAATAACTCCACATGGCGTTATAGTGGAGTAAATCTAAGATGGAAAGTAGCCACTGCTCTAATTGGGTTCCACCTTCCAGCAAAGATCAGAGTGTTTGAAATTCAAACCAAATAACTGACACAACTAGCAGAGTTCTATTAACTACTCAGAAAAGTTGCATTGATGTAAAAAGTTTCTTTATATTATTAAGAACCTAGCCATTTCAATTGTGAGTGTTCTACTAGAACCCTCTGTCTGAAGCTACAACAGTGCTACATTGTGAGAAAAGGACATTGTCCAAATATCTGACTTAATAGTTCTGAATCTATCTGCCTAACTAAGGACTAGGTATGGTTAGCTTTTATGATCAGTATCTATCACAAAGCATACTAATCCTCTACCATTCACCATTAGCAATTATTATTTATTCAGCTTTCATATCACATTTTCTGATTCTTTGTGGAATGAATTGGTTACAGATTTCCAAATCACATATATGTTGGATCTAAGAAACTATTACTTCAGAATGCAGGCCTCATAGCTATTCATCAATTCCTCAGTAAGTACAACTTCCTACCTTGCCTGCCAAGCATGCTGACTGTGTTGATGTGTGGAAATGGATAAGCACAAACACTTCCTCCATTAGTGCTGAACTGCACAATCAATCAATTTTATAAGCATTGACTCCCAAACATCACAGTACTATGTCAAATATGGAACTTCTGTGAAGGAATTTATAAATAAGCACTTAGGAAAAGGCTTTATTTGCCTGCTTCCTCCTTCCCATCATTTATCCTATTTATTCTTCAACATATAGTTCATAATTACCAGTTCCCTCAGTGATGTAACCATTAAAGAGCACCATCATCTTTCCTTCTTTTCTGGATTCTTAGACAGCTGTAGACTTTTTACCAAATTGGACTTTGAGTTGGGGGGGAAAAGGTTTATTTGTACACCAAGAGGTCATGAATATTTAACTTCCATTAATTCCCATCATAGGAAATTTGAATATGCAACAATACCCTTCAGATTGATATCATTTATCCCGTCCTTATATAATTTATAAACTATACAGTATTTAATGATTTACAAATTGTAACCTCAACTGTAAATGAGAAAAATATGCCCATGTTGGCTATTTCAGATACTGTATCAAAAGGAATTTGAAAGTAATTCAGATAGATCTAGTTCAACTCAAATCAATCTGTTGTGGATATCCCCTGCACTTTAAAAGACAGGGTATTTTCTGGACTCTGACAATTTTTACAGTAGTTTTATTCCTAATTTCAATGTACTAATCATACTCTTTACTTGCCTTACCAAAAAATAGTTTATTTAAATGGCATTCCAAGGCTTCAGCACTTCTCAGTCCTGCCCTCCTTTTTTGCATTTTTATAATCCACTCCAGAGTTGAAGCAAAAATTCTCCTGTAATAATTCCTTACCAGATAGCTCCTTCTAAGGTTTACACAATTACATATTTTAAAAAAGTTGCTGGCCATGAAGCAAGATTTTCAGCACTGCTACCATTTTTAAGTGCAAAACATTCTACTGAGGTCTGAAGTGACTACAAGAACTTATAAAATTTAGCAATTCTACACAACTCATATAGTGCCAAGTAATAATTGAGAGACTACTAGGATGATTTTGAATCTCACAAAATTTACCATTCATTACAGAATCTAAGTTGTTTGCTTGACTTCAATCTCGGTTATCAACTAGTAAGAATTCAAATGCAGAATCAACAGTGTATCTACTTCAATAAATAAAAGAGTATTTAAAAATAAATAAATTCTTGCAAAATTAGTTTCACTCTTTCAGCCAGTAGACTGTATCAGTACCACTGTAAATAACGTGTAGATGATATTGGTCTATGGTTTCTTGTTAAAGTCCATTTTTGTCTCTCTAAGTATTAATACTATATCAAGTTCTTCTCAACTCTCTGGTATCTTTCCTTCCTGTAGGACAGAGATCATTATATTTTGTAAATTTTGCAAAAGTTCATCCTCAAAACATTTGTAATAAGAACCTGATAATCCATCAGATCAAGGTGTGTTTCCTAATTTAATCTTTTTTCAATATTAAGATAGTTATTCAAAAAGTTATCTAATGTTACAATCCATTCATAATCAGTTTCTGTTGCTTTGTAATCTTCAGTAAATTTTGTTTCTTCAGATAATCACCTATTTTTTTCAGAGATATGCCACTTGCATTATACATATTGGAAAAATATTGATGCAGAGCTTTCTGCATGGCCATACTATACAGTATCCTCCTCTTGTAATATCAATATCATTTTTCAAAATCAAATATATATATTTATAACAGCAATAGGACAAGAGAATAACATATGGAAACCATTGCCTCTCTGTTCTCTAGGCCTACATCTGCCATGATGTCTTGCCATGTTTCCTTAGATGCCCAAACAGGTATGATAGTGTATGAAAAGAGGCAGATAATTCTGTCTGTAGTTTTACGTCACACCCACCCTATTTATGCCAGTAGAGTATGAATGAAGCTTGATGTTCCTCCTGATGGCAGGAGACAATTTGCACAAACACAAATCTGGATGTGCCATCATATGACAGATTAAATAGAGACAGAACAGGGATTGGCAATGAGCACAACTAATTTTATGTTTTCTGCCAGCTCAAGGATAGATTGTTAGCACATTAATTCAGCTAAGGGAAAAAAGTCTGTGTTTCAATTTGGGAGATACTAAAATTGCTGTCACCAAAATGAATGATCTTAAGAGACTCACTATAACACTTTGGTATTCTAGTTCTCCCTTTCCCCCACCTTTTTGGGGGGGATTTGGAAATGCAAAATCCATATAACTGTATGATAGAAGGAACAACCAAATTCAAGCCTGGGCCCATGTTCATAGAATGACAGCTTAAAAGAAAGAAATATTTTTAGAAACCTTCAAAATAGGGAGCTAGCTGCATTCTTACAGAGTACATTAAGGAAAGATTGCACTCTGCAGGTAGGATTCAACTATTTTCAGTTTTTAAAAAATAAAGCAAATATATGCACAGCTCTAGTTATTTATTTTTTTTTAATGAAACAGGAAGAAACCTTAGTCAGAGTCCTGCTTTTTAAATTAAGACTAGAACTGGAAGTGAACCAAAATAGACTACTCCCAAATTGACTTAGGGCACAGATGGATAATGATTTAATGAGGCCAGTTAATAATATTTTTTATTTTTTTTAATTTTAAATACCTTTTCTACCATCATAGCAGTCAACTTCTTAAAATAAAAGCAAGGGGAGGGGAGGAATGTGTACAGAAAATACATATTTTTTAAAATATGTTAAAAGGTTAAACATGTCACATCCTCAAATTAATTATTTAGCCCTAGCCTAATTATACAAAGCTTTAAAAGAGTACTTTCAATAACAAAAATACAGTGATATTTAAAAAATCTGTCAATCCTTTTTAGCTTTCAATATTTCTGCATAAAGATTATCTTTAATGATCTGTTCTTCACACATGTCCTAAAATTAGAGAGAACCCATTCATCAAATGAGTCAGAAACATTATATTTGTTCATTCATTTATTGAGGAAAATTATCCAAAGCTACATATTCGTGTTTGGCAAAAGTATGTGAACCACTAGGACTACCAGCTAATTTGAAGGGAAAATTATAGCTGGGTTTTCCAGTCAATGGGAAGATAATCAGATGCGAGTCTGGGAGGTCCTGCCTTATTTAAAGATAAAAATTCTGGGTATTCATTATCAAAGTTTGATTTTCACAACACAAGAATATGGAAGTGTGTCATGGCTAAAAAAAAAAAAAAAAAGGATATTTCAGAGGACCTCCCAAAAACAGATACTTACCAGGTTGGAAAAGGTTAGAAAAGTATTTCACGAGCAAGAGATATAATACTCTGGGAAGTCTCAAAGAATCCCAGGATAATTAGTTAAGGAACTAAAGGCTTCTCTTGCATTGGCGAATTTCAGTTTTTATCAGATTACTATCAAGGGAACATTGAAAAACAATGGTGTGCATGGCAAGATGCAAGGAGAAAGCCCCTACTCTCCAAAAGGAACATTGCTGCCTGTCTGTAGATGCAGAAGATCAATCACATGGATAAGCCCAAAGTATTGGAAGAATTGTTCTGTGGACAGATAAGACCAAAATAGACCATTTGAGCTCGAATGAAAAGTGCTATGCTTGGCAAAAGCAAATACTGCATTACAAGGTAAGACTTATTCCTTCTATAAGTCATGGTGGTGGCAATAGGAGATTTGAGCCTCCTTTACTGCATCTGAATGAAAACAGGATGCTATCATGCCGAACTACAAATTCTGAATTGTACTAGCGAATTCTACAGGAAAATGTCAGGTTTACTGTCTATGAGCTGAAGTTAAACAGTTAAGTAGATCATGTAATGACCTAAAACACAGGAAATGTATGACCAAAGAATGGTTAAAGCAGAAGAGAGTTAATATTTGGAATGGCCAAGTCAAAGTTGTGACATTTAGAAATGTCGTGGAAAGACCTGAAGTGAAGAGAAAAGCCCACTTACATCCAAGTTCAAGTTATTCAGAAAGTAAGAATGGGCTGAAATTCCTCAGATCCAACATACAGGGGTGATCAACAGTTATTGGAAATGTTTAGTTGTTGCCCAAGGGAGAGAGCACACCAGTTACTGAAAACTTTGCCACACAGATGTGAATACAAATCTGTGCGTAAATATTGAAAATATAAAACTGTTCACAAACTGCTAGGCACCACTGTACATACAGATGAGATTTCAGAATTCAAGCAGCATAGTACCAAGATATTGATACAGGTATACTAAAAAGAATTAATTTGTAAACAGGAAGCAGATTTTTTTGTTAAAGAAAAAAATAATCCAAATAAATTTAAATTGGAGAAAACAGCTTATTTTGTGGATCCATATTTAAATATGGAGGGGTCGTGTAAAATTTCTAAATATTTTAATTGCTTACAAATTTTGTTTCATACATCTTTCAAAAAAGTTAAAATGCTGTTTACATATTTGTTTTGTTCCTCTTTCAAATATACTGCATTGAACTATCATAATGCACAAGCAAAAGTACCACCTTGTACATGGGATAGCATCATTTTAGATTCAAATAAAAAGTTATATTTTACAAAGCTAAATATACTTATTTTTAGAGCATAAAATATGCTTTTCTTCAGTGTACACATGTTCTAGTCAAAATAATAATGTTTCAAACATGACGTTAACTGTATGGCATGACACATGCTCTTTTCAATTTTTAGCATTATACACCTGCTCTTTTCAATTTTTAGCATTATACTGTAGAAAAGTGGATGGTTGCAGTTCCAGTTATCCACAAATAGAATGCAAACAGTCTGAGCTATACCACCAGAACTGCACACCTGCTGAAAAAAGATCATATATTTTGCTCAGTTTTGCAGTATTTGAATTTGTGTGCCAAAGTGCACTATAAAATTATTTCAAAGCTATTATTCTTAAATGTTCACATACAGAGAGCAAGTAAAAATTGTATATTAGAACACTTTAGCTATTACTTTTGTATCCAAAAGTTATACCAAACTATATTAATTCTTGGTCAAAGAATTGCATTCTTTGACCAAGTGACAAAATTAGTGGATGAGAGGAATGCTGTGGATATAATTTACTTGGACTTCAGTAAGGCATTTGATAAAGTACATCACAACCTACTACTTGACAAGATAGAAAAATGTGGGGTAGACAGCATCACCACCAGATGGATCCGTAGCTGGCTGACCGGCCGTACTCAGCGAGTGGTCCTC
>NW_015386261.1:28129-46221 GCF_001527695.2 Protobothrops mucrosquamatus | reverse complement strand
GGTGGAAACTAATCAAGGAGAGAAGCAATCTAGAACTAAGGAGAAACTTCCTGACAGTGAGAACAATTAACCAGTGGAACAACCTGCCTCCAGAAGCGGTGAATGTTATCTCAACTGTGATACAGAAAACGAATAGTTTATCTTCTAAGTGAGAATATGTATTTGGGGGTATGGAACAGAGACAGTGAGAGATACCAATGTTTTTGGCTTTATTTCTTTCCCCCCATTGCTTTATACTATTATTGTTATTAATATTATGATTGATTGTACAGTCAGCCAAACGGTTAAACTTGATTTGGCATTTTTATCCAACTATTCACTATTTCCCAAGGACCTGGGATAGGCAGATGTTGTTGGAAGGTGTTAAAATTATTATTGTTGGTCACAGTCAGCCAGATTTTAGACTGGATTTGGCATTTTCATCCACCTATCTAAATAAAATGATCAAAAAGCTTTTTGAGGTAGATTAGAACTATTTCAGGCAGTCACAAAAAATAGATTGATATATGGCTCTGGAACACTGAGTCTCCCAGAGGACTACAATGATGCCCACAACATTATCTACACTCTTCCATGAAGATAATTTCTCCACCAACTTACCCTTCTTTGTTTGTTTCTTTTTATTCCAGCCTGTAAACTGCTCCTTGCCTGCTTGCCATTTTTTTGGAAACTTTGCTGTGCATGCTTATATTCATTCACATGAGCAACAGAAGGCCTCCAAATTAGTTGGAGAAAAGACCCCTGGTGGCTAAGATTTGTCTAAGCAGAGTCATCTTCTATCAGAGTGTGAAGGAGTAAATGTTGGTAATGGAAAGATGAAGACGAAATCAGAAGAGTCAGGTGAATTCTGGGACATAGAAAAGGAAGAGATACGCCCTTGGAAGGGAAAGGAAGGAGCAAGGCAGAAAGAACAGTACTGATTATAATCTATACCTCTTTACCATTTATGTGCTATGTGTGTACTTTCCATTCCCTTGGGCATACATTTTCATCTCTCTTTTTCTACACGTGTATGAGTTTATTTCCAAGGAGAGAGATGAAAACTGGTCGGCTGATAGCAAAAACACAAAAAGAATGTTTTTTAAAAATGAGCTAGAACAAAAAGAGTTCACATGATTTTTTTCCCCAGATGATTTTTTATCAGGTTCTTGGGAAGATTTGTAGGTCTCTACATCTACACCATAATCAGTTATATTGTAATAATAAGACACTCGTTCAGGATTTCAACCTGGTATACTACTGTCACTCTCTCTAATGCATATGCTTACAAGAAAAGGAAGTTGCACAAATAAGTTTATGCGAAATATAAAATACTTATTAAATTATACCATAGAGATTGAGCCACCTTTTTTAATGCCATGTCTATATTTCTAATTCAACAACGGCTTGTCTGCTTTTAAAACCAAATTAATTTTACCTGTAACCCTGAGCAAAGTCAAAATGTATATTCACAGAGCTTAACATCACTGTTTCTCAAAATACATGCATTTATTTTTGTACTCTGTATTATTTCTCTCCACATGGACCAATGAGTATGCTAGTCTCTTCTGTTTAAAAAAATTTAAAGAGCTTCAAGTTATGATCTCCATGGAAGAAAACTTGAATAAATTATGCTTTGCTGATGTCCTTCCAGCAAGCTAGTTAATTGCATTTGTTTCCTATATCTCTAAACAGCCTGGTACATTAATTACATTCTGTAACACCAGGCTCCTGTGATTCATTCTGTCACTTCCACTGAGCACTTTAATTGTATTCTTCCTAGCTACCTACAATTTTAAGCACTGACTAATAAGTACATTTATTTGTAGCTTGATACCTTCACATTTTATGTATATTTTCAGTGTGTGCCTTATGTAAAGTGGAATACTTCTTTGGAAAATGTATGCATTATATAACCATAATATATAGTTGCATAGCCACCACTCTTAGAAGAGTTTTTTTTGCTGCCGTCTGTGTTGATGGGGTGTGGTGGGAAAGAGGCATAGGTACTTATACTGTTCATAACTGCACACTATAATTGTAGGTAATATAATATAATCCTTTGTTTACAAGAGAACCTTATTGTTGACATAGATATCTTAAATGTTTTAGCACCAGTTTCCTGCTAGAAACAAGTTTGTTGCCACAATCTGTCCCTAATGCTAAACATCTCAGATTTGTGAATTAAAACAAAAATTAACTCAATTCTATATTTAAAAAATGCCTAGTGCCAAATAGGGCAGCAGCATTAAACCTGGCAGCAGTACATGCCTTCTTTACCAGGACTATTCAAATAAATACTTAGTATTAATGCTTATCATGTGAGATATATGCATAAATTCTAAAATTTGCAGGCTACAGTGGGACTGGGTGTGGGTATGTGTCTGTGTGAATCCATTCCAATCCCCATTTTTGTCAAAATTTTATTCCATGACACCCACTTCTCATCTATATGTATACAGTTACGATTTAAGACAATCTTTTCACTCAATTCTCTCCTTTCCAACGCTGTAAATACAATCTGTTTAAATTCCCACATAACATCTTATAGCTTTAGTAATCAGAATATTTTAGGTTTACTTTAAGGATGCTAGGCAAGTTGAACAAAGGACAAAACCCCATGCAATGAACACTGGCTTTACAGCAGAGGAGACACCTACAGCACCTGTTCAAAAATCCCCATTGTCTTTTGAAGACTGAAAGCTGAGCTACTTTCTGTGGAGGAAGCTGGTTATAATATTCTTCTGCAGTTCGAGGTTCTATAGATATATCATTTTTATCCTTCCCTCCAAGTTTACATACTTTCTACTCAGTTTAAGACATATTTATTTCATACCTTTCAGCACATTCCACATGGTTTCTGAATTTCCATGCATGCATGGGCTACAGGCAGCAAACTCACAATCTCATCCTTCCCAATTTATTAAGTCCTCCTCTAGAACTGAAAGCACAATACTCTAACCAGTCATCTTTCCATTCTGAAAGTTCACCATGAGACAAAAATAGCAACGATCAATTTCTATCGATGACACCTACAAATGTGGTAGCCAGGTTGCTCCTTCTCCATGCTTTTCATACTTAACATTCATAAAGTTTGAACGATTTCCGTGAGCACACCATAAAAACATTTTATTTTTTTTTGCATTAGAACTACATCCTTATCTATTATTTTCTTCCGATGTTCTTAACAAGACTATCAACACCACACTGGATTTGCAGCCTAAAATCCTACTGGTTTTTTTTTTCCCGTGGTCTCCTGCAAATCAGGCTGGCAAGGAATCCAGAGAAATGACAGCGAAACTTACCATCAACTTGAAAATGGACAACTCCGAAAAGCAGGACAGCCGTCAGCAGCCCCATTTTAGCATATTCAAAGGCAATCCAATTCCAGGAAGAACCCGAGAAAAAAGTAGCCGTCCCCAAAGTGAAAAACTTGGTCGCCCCCCACCCCACCCCTTGGGAGCTATAGATATGCTCAAAAGCAGCGAAGAGGAAAAAAGCTTGAATGGGACAGTTCCACCCCCGGCGAAGATCAGCCGCGTGGGGGAGGGAAAAAAAAATGCGAGGGGAGGCAATCTCCACCGCCCTGGCTTCCTTTCCGAAATTCCCACCAATCCAGCCGAGGCAAATAAATTGTTCAAGCGTGGCTAAGAGTCTCCGTCGCAGCCCAAAGGCAAGGATGTCTTGAGCAAAGGGAGACTGTGAAAAAAAAAAGATTTCTTTTCTTAGACAGTCTCCCCCTCCTGCCTCAAAGTTCCTGGCACTCCGAAGAAAAGGCGGGGTTCCTCCAGCTTTTAGTGCCCGAATCGAATTCAGACGACGACGAAGAGTAAAAGGGAGAGGCTTTAGCAAAGTTCGACGTCGGAACCGAAGGAAATTGAAGGTAGTCTCCTCCTTCCCGACGTGCTGTAGAGGGGGATCCTGAGCGTCACATTTTGTTTTGGGATGCTGCGGGTGGAAGGGTCTCCGACGTTTGACGAATAAGAACTCCCAACGAGTCGCTGGGCTGGAAGAGGCGAAGAGTAGTGGAGGCGGTTGTTGCTCTTGCCGCTGATGAGGAGCCGCCGCCGCCGCTCGCCGCTGCCTTTTGCGAAGGGAGAAGGCTCCCCGCTGGGAAGGAACCGAGCGTGGCGGCAAGCGGCAGGCGCAGCGGGGTTCTTGCGTCTGTGAGCAGCCCACTCCAGTTGCAGCTTGCCCAGGCGGCTTTTCCACAGCCCCAGCTCGCCTTCCTCCTCTTCCTGAGGTCGCTCAGCAGACCTGAGAGCGAGGGAAAGGGAAAAGGAAAAGGGAAAACAGCAGTTCCCCTTCTAATCAGAGAGGGAAGGGCTGGGCTGGGCTGGGCTGGGCTGTGCACTAAACGACCGCGAAACACCACACCCACTCGCGGGTTCGGTCTGGGACCACGATGGGAGGGAGAGAAAAAGACAAGCCAGATAGCCGAGAGATTAAGGCGAAGGCTGGAGCCTCTTTTTCTCTCTCCTCCCAACCCCTTTCCCTCTTTACTGGTGGCTATAAGGTAGCATTACCATGATTGCTTGTGCTGCTTCTCGTTTAATGGGCAGGTAATTTTCTCACTGAGTGATTTCGTGCAAGTTGCTTGTCTAATTATTCATTTTTACTTGCCTTTTTTTTTTCTCTCGCAGAGAGTCCTTTGGAAGAGAGAAAAAAAAGGTACTCTTTTGATGGCTTCCCCCTCACAGTTTCATGTGGTTAAGGCAGAGAAATGGGCCAGGGCCAGTGGTTAATTTTAAATCGGCAATTCAATTGGAAAATTAAAGGCATTTTGCAGAGGGGCCCTTCTTCCAAAGCTTTCAAGTATTTGCTAAAATAATCCTAACGTTTAAATTGTAAATACGTTTAGTTGTATTCATTTCATCAATTTAACCATTTTTCAAAACCTTATTTTTCCCAAAGGATCTATAAAAAAAAACAGAATAAAGTAAATAAAATGCCACTTTCAAAATGGTAGTTGTTAATACTAGTAAAATATTCAATTAAATGCTTAACACCCTTCAGTTTGCCTTTTCCAAATTGTATAGGCAATGATAGGTAATCTCTGGTCTCAAGATCTAGGGTCCCAGTGCTGGATGTGACATTGTACTTGAAAACACATACTTTGATATTTGCCAATTTTGGCAAATTGTCCTACCAATTTTGTTACTTTAATTTTTTAAATGATAAGTAGCAGATTGCAGAATCAGTTTGAAAGACAATTGGCAAATATATTTTGACAAATGGGCCAGTGTGGTATACAATTTGAGGTGCTTGACTGCCACCAGAGAGGCCAAGGTTCAAGTATTCAGGCACAGAAGTTCAATCTGGGTATCAGTACTATATGGCAGACCAGATCAAGAAAGGTTAAAATTACTTCTATTGGGATAGGAAAAAAATAAATGATCTTGCAACTCTGTAGTGTCCTTATACTTCAGTGAATCAGGGAGGTATCTACCTGAGCTGTTTCCAGATGTTATCTCATTCTGCACTTAAGGAACGTTTGCACTCTTTTTGCCTAGGTCCATGGTGGCGAATCTATGGCACGCGTGCTACAGGCGGCACGCGGAGCCGTCTCTGGTGGCATGCAAGCCATTGCTGGGCCGAGCTGCTCCCTCCTCCTCTCCGCACATGCGCAGTCTGGGAATAGGTGAGAGGCTATAAAAGGAGCAACTTTCTGCAGAAACAGCATTTGCTACAGACAGCGAGCACGAGTCGGAGCGGACAGCGAGCAAGCGAGCACAAGCTGACAGCTTGGTGGCCACGCCCACCTGGCACCCAGCAATGCATAAGTGGGTTTTGGGTTGCAGTTTGGGCACTCAGTCTCTAAAAGGTTCGCCACCACTGGCCTAGGTTCCTACATATTTCTATCAAGGTCTTTTTTTAAAAAATTTCTTTTACTGGATTATTTTGGGCCTGTATCTTAGCCAAAGCTACTTTGCAAGATGGTTATTGTGGGGAAAATGGGAAAACGAAGTACTGAATACACCATGTAGAACTCCTAAGATAAAGGCAAAATATAAATCCGATAAATAATAAAATAGCCTAAAACAAAATTCTCATCTCAAATATAATATATCTGGCATCATCAGACACTGGAGGCATTCTTAATAAATAGTGTTTAGTCATAGTGCTTTTTGGTTGTCTGGTGTATGGATATTGAATTATTTGTCACACTGACTACTGTAGCCATTTGTGAGTATGACAATAACAGTACCTCAAAATTCCAACATTTCTCAATAGGTTCTAAAGGCCAGGGATACTGTTCCAGATATTACAGAGTTATAACTCATAATTGACATATGGCCTGGGGCTTTTGAAAATTATCATGCAAAACCAACTTCTGCTTGAAAGATACTTTGAAAATGAACTAGAAACCAATTAACAACTAATAGAGCCAGGTTCCAGACTGGTTTTAAGGTTTACAGAACACACTGTTAATGTTTGGGTAGTGAATTCAGCCTTAGGCTGATTTTACATGAGATAGATAAAATAAGGATTGTTTACAAAAATTCTCATGTTTCTATTATGCATTGCAGGGTATTTGCACACATTATACAGAAATTCATAATTCTTTAGTTATTTATGGGAAAACAAGGCATAGTGAACATATTAAGATAGCTTTTTAATAGTAAGATTGGATTGTTCATTTTTGCTCAAGGCTTTCATTTTTTTCCAGTATTTAGCAAATTTACAAAGTGAGTTAATTTTTTAAATTAGACTATATATATGAACGTGCATATTTTCATTTCATTTAGAAATGAAAATGTGTTATATAGATCATTCCCTTTCTTACCTAAACAAAATATTAAATATAATTTTAAATGTTAACATATTTTAATTTTCAAAATAAGAAATATGAGGAAAATGGGAATATGTAATGTGCCAGGCATGGTACTATGTGTGATTTTTTCTAATATTAATTTTTGCTGTGCTAGTACATTGAAACTGGAAGTAATTAATTAAATTGGTTATTGCTCATTGGTCACTGCTAGCAAAGCTAAGTGGATCTGACACTGTTTAAGAATATAAGTAGCTTCCAGTCATGAAGCTATGTTTCTTAAAATTTCTCCATTTAAACAAGTGTTTCAAGCTTTAAATCCTAAGATTGCACTTAAACCATGTTTCTGTCTTAAAATCATAGGCTGAGTCACTTAAACCAATTATTTATTGTTTGAAATCACTACCTCTGTGAACCATTCTTCACAGAATAGAATCATAGATTTCTGGCAGTATATCACTACGTGTCATGAAATCACACTTTTCTGCAAGCTATGCCCATGTTGTTTAAATTTAAGTTTTATATATTTAAAGAATCATCACTGACAAAACCAAGGACCATGCTTCTTACTATCTTACGTCTCATTTTTGCACCAGTAGGACCAATATGCACCAGTAGGACTACCTTTATCTGAGGTGATTATGGTCATCTTTGTTTCTGAATATTGTATATTTGTTCTACATTACAATGTTAATCCTAAATATTTGATAAAGAATTTTGAGGTGGGGTACGAATCAAATGAGGTTAATACAAATGAATATGTCCAGAGAAATCTGGACATATAGTATGTATAATTAGCATATATCACAAAGAACCTTCTCATTTTGAAATATAACTGTGTACAAATGTAACAAATTGTGGTACATATTCCTTAAACCATATTGTAGAAAAAGCAGAAGACCAGGTTTTTAAAAAAATATTCACAAAGTAATTGCAATTGCAAACTTTCATATACAGTACCAGAAATAAGCTGGTAGTATCTTTAAAAGTAAAAGTATATACAATTGCAGTGAAACAACCTAGCTATTTTGCTTATCTGTTTCCTTATTTTCTTATTTTCAGTGTTTTTATAATATACCAAATTAACACAAACATGACACATATAAGAGTTCTGTATAGCATCCTATCAACAATTTCTGAATTACTTGCTCAACAGGCTTCATTTTAAACCTACCAAGTTCTTCAAGACTTTATTTAAGCATATTTAATCATCTTTAAAACCAGTTCAAACTTCCTAGACCAGAGATTTAATGGCTTCACATGGATGAAAAAATAGTTCAGCAATAAGGAGAAAAAAAGTTTTCTCTTCAGTTTGTTTGAAAGAACATCGTGGAGACAAAAAAGTAAATTATAAAAAAGGGAAAAAAACATAATCAGCAAAGGCTAATTAAACTACAAAAAAATGAGTATTTAACTGGAAATAATCTACCTCAGTAAATAGGATCAAGGGTTTTGAGGTAATATACATTTGCATATTTCTTGCAGCTTTAATACATAAAATGTAATTGAGACTATATATGATCATTAGTGGTATATGTTATTAAAACTGATGATTAAACAGTGGGTTATATGCATACAGGCTTGTGAGCAAAAAAAACCATATTTGGTGGTGAATCTTTAGTTCCCCCTACTGGAATATAATAAGCAATGAACTGTTATATATCTCATCCTTGTTAAGACCTTTATTCTAAACTTAAATTGTTAACTTTTTTCCATTTTTTCCTCAGATTTCAAAGATGCACTCAGCTACAAAAAAGGGCAGTAGGATCAAAAGAATAATGAACAAACTACAAAAAGTTAGAACAGTGAAATGAAGTTTTGCTTAACTTTTAGCCTATTGCAAATCATGCCATGTTTATGTGAAATTATTATGTACATACTGAAGTACTGCTAATAGTTTTTCAGCAGAACTAAATATATTTTTGTAAAAATAAATTAACTTAGTTAATTTTGTCTTGGTAAATGTATATATCTAAAATTATAAGACAATTTGTTATAATGTTTTCTATATCAACACATTCCTTGTTCTGTAACTAGTTAAAAAAGTATTTTGCTACAGGGTTTCTCATGCTTTGTGATCGGGCAGCCCTATCAAATAAAACTGAAATTATTCTACATTCCATGAATGAAACTAATGATTTCATTGGGGGTTGAGTTCAGCAAGAAATATATAGCTTACTTTGGATAGCTATATGAAATAGAAGAACTTTATAAAATGAGAAAGATAAAGTATTGAAATACAGATACAGAATACATAATAACATAGATGGAAGGGAAATTGGTCCAACCTCCTGATTAAGCAGCAGATCCTATACCATTGGCTCTCCAGTCTCTTCTTAAAAACATTCAGTGATGGAGCACCCACAAGATCTGGAAGCAAGCCATTCCACTCACTGATTGTTCTCATTGTCAGAACATTTCTCCTTAATTTCTCCTTAGATTGGCTCTCTCTTTGATAAGCTTCCATCCATTACTTCTTGTCCTACCCTCAGATGCTTTAGAGAATAGGTTGTCCCCCTCTTCTCTACGATAGCCCCTCAGATATTTAAAGACTGCTGTCATGTCACTCCTTCCATAGACAAGCCAAAGACTGGATGCTTCTATAATATACTATAGCAGTACTATATATCATGTCAATGAGTTCTAGTTCTTCCTTAGGCACAAAGGCCATTGGTTGACCTAGAGCCAACCAAAATTTGTTTTCAAAGTTATGATAGCCACACATACACAAGTAGTCCTTGCAGTTTTCCTGGTGAGGTTTTCAAAACTGTTTTTCTATAGCCTTCTTCCTACAGCAATCACCAGGAATTGACACTGATTTGAAGGTACCAAATATCTATATCTAGATAGCACGTTGTAGCTGTATTTTTAATATAAAATTATAATTTCAGAATGCACTGTAGCCGGCTAATATCTATGAATTATAATATCTTATTTGTAGTTTATAATTAATAAAATTATTTTGAAAAAACGTATAGACAAATGTAATTAGAGATATTGAAAGTAAAGTGATCACAATAGCCTTCCTTTGTTTCTATTTCACTATAAAGGAGAACCATAAATCACCCATTTGACAGTGATATATACATAAATAATGTAAAAATTGTAATGTAATTGTAAAATGTAATGTAAAAAATGTAAAATGTAATGTAAATGTAAAAAATCGGTATTTTTCTTACATTTTTATATTTCTAAAGACTTATTAGATACTTTAAATTGTTGCTTATTTATAAAAGTGAAGGCAGTTAAATAATAGTTGTATTCTTTTCAATATGCTTAAAGTTTCTGCTATTCCATTTCTTATATTTTCGATAATATACGTGTATTCTGTAACCATGTATCACCTTTAATTAATTAAGTATTCAATCACGTTATCACTCTTTATCAAGAACACTCTACTCAACATTTGGAAAACGTTCTTATTCTTGGTTTCGTCTCCGGAATGCAAAGACTGATTTTAGATGTTATATTTTATTTCAAACTACAAAATAACGCTTTTATCTATAACAGTCAACTGCAGTATTCAAAATATTTATTCAAAATATTTATTTTGAATACTGATTTTATTTCAGACTGTGAGCTATTAAAATCTAAAAATAAACCATATAAGACAAATTATCCTATATGCCCTTGTCTCAAATTCCAGTTGCGCCAATTTTAAATTCTCTGAATGAAATACATTTTGCAAGAGGCCAGACACATGGTATATTATTTTTACTTCATATATCCAAAGGCTTCTATTTATTTAATATTCTATTACTTCTTCAAGAAACTCAAGTTACAGTACATTTTTTCTTAATAGGCTAAAACATAGCAACAGGCCTAAAGTCACATACTAAGTTTCATGACTGGAATACTGGTTAGCTCTAAGCTTGTTTTATACAAGTGTTTTGGTTTTAGCTGGAAATTTCATGACTGTTAAGACCTGAAATAAATAAAATCCTTCCTAAAGGCAAAAACAAACATGAATATAACCAGAAAGACTGGCCTTGTGAAATTATATACTTTGCATAGCATAATGCCTTATTTAATAACAGTCATACCTACTGTATATGTTGCTGTTATTTTTATAATTTGACATTTTTCCATGGTAATAATATATTGTCATAGTCTTGTTTCAAGAGGTTCCTGATTTATGGAAAGGTCAGCTCATATGTATTTGTTCTAGCAGTGGAATTGCAAATTTAATAGCATTAGATGCTTTTTCTAGCTCTACCAGTGGACTTATATTTCTGTCATTGTATGGTATTTTCTTCCAGTGTGGTGCTGTCAGCACTGTTGCCATCAGTTGTTACATATCAGTGCATTATTAGCAATATTATATTTGTAAAATTCATATATTAGTTTTGACTGAGGACAGTCTTGTCTGCTTTCAACAAACAAATTACATTTTGCATTGTTTCATGCTTTCAGATTAGAATTGATGTGTTTCTCATACAATTTTTCATTGTCAATCTAATTCAGTTTTCCTCTAAATTTTCCATATAAATCTATGATTTATCCTATTAAAATTGTAATACTAAAATAATTGCAGTAATAGAATTCACTGTGCTTAAGGTCTACTACTTATTTTGCACACTAGAATTATTTATATTTAAAGAAAATGCTGAAAATGAAGAATCCTATTGCTATAAGTATCTGTATTAAAGGCTTTTTCAACAAAAGAGTAAACTCACAAAAATTTCAATACTATGAATCTATTGTCCTGTATTTTATATAACTGGAAAATTTGTGTACAGTAGATAAGAGTGTAGATGTAATGGAGATCATAAATGTGGTAGATGTTTCTGTACATAATGCTAGCTACTTAGTTGTGCTTTCAATGTAGGCTACGCCTGCCTGTATTTAACACTGACACTATGTATTGAATTGTCTCTGAGGACTCTGCACAATCTGCACCTCAGTCCAATCTAGTCTGGTAGAACCCTGCTTCTATAGATTTGATGCTTCATAGCTGTTCTGGTAGGATTTCCCAATGTCTACCATTTTAGTTATCTATATCTATGGTATATTCCATGCAGGGTCTTGTCTTTCTTGCTTAATCTTCCTCCCATGTCTGCCGCTGCCTCAGGCATTCTCTCAGCAGCTCATCTTTTGAGTGCAATCTTACTGATGTAGTCCTGATGTTTTGAGTTTAGTCCAGGACAATAGTTTTGATGCTCACCAGAATCCACCTGTCTTCCTCCCGGCTGTTGTACAGGGTCTGGATATTGGACTAGGGGTGGAAATCTTCACACATTATATGGAGCTTCCAGGTCTTCATACATCAGCAGCTTCCATGTCCTCCTTTCATCAGCTCGTTGTATTGGCAGGGCATCTGATGACTAGGACATAAATGTTGATGGTATAGATCTTATTCTTCCAAATGAGCTGACTCTTCAGTTTTATACTTTGATGGTAATTGGATGTTGCTGTCTTCCTTATCTCTTCATAGTATACTTCTCCAGTCTATATAATCTTCCAATGTTAATCCATTTCTTTTGATTAGGTGGCTGCTGGGTTCAACCTTGTACAGTGGAGACAGTGTATCACCTTGGGATATGATGTACTTGAAAGCAATTTGTATAAAGTGTTTGAATAGACTTCCAGTATTGTCTTCCAAAATCCCATTGAGTTCTTGTGGATTTTGTATAGTACCAGGCATCTAGAGATCATAGTTCTGTGCCGCATTGCATTATAGGCTTTGAATCATGTTTTCCTGTAGTCAAACCAGATAGTACTCAGAATGGTCTGTCTAGAACTTGAGTCTTGGATGATGTCTCTAGTTAAGAGTAATTGATGTTTTGAGTCTTTGTGGCTATGATGCTTTATAAGTTTTTTCTTGTTGAGAGGAGGTAGGATATTGGGCAATAGTTGGGCAGTATTGTTCCCTTGTGGGGGTCTTTCATGATCAGCACTGTCCCTCCTTGGGTTAGCTAGTCTAGCTTAGAACCTGCTGCTAGCAGCTGATTCATCTGTGCCGTTAGGCATTCCTGTACTGCTATTAGTTACTTTAGCAAGTAGATATGGATCATATCTGGGCCAGGTGTTATTCACCAATTCATTTTCTTGACCCACTGTTGGGTGTCTGCTATTTTGATGGTGACTGGTTCCTGTTTTGGGAAATTGCTGTGGTCCTATAATTGTTTTGCACTGGTATTATGTGTCTTCTTCTCCCAGAGGAAGGAAGGAAGGAAGGAAGGAAGGAAGGAAGGAAGGAAGGAAGGAAGGAAGGAAGGAAGGAAGGAAGGAAGATTTCAGATGCTCACTGCCAGCTTTCCATGAGGAAATTTAATGAGGAACCTGATAGGAAGTCAAAAGTCATTCCCACTCCCACTGATTTTTTGCCTGCCCCTGGTCATTCTATTTCTCTGTTAAACTAAGCAAATACCTCCGAAATGATAATCCAACAAGTCACAGATTGTCTAGTTGATACTAAAATTAAAGACATCCAAAGAAAATGGGGTTTACTTCTGTTTATTCTGTTTTATTCACATATGCAGAATCAGGAATCAATTACTTTATCTCTTCTTTCAAGTATATTTCAATACCAAAAAATGTGTTTTTGATTCTGAGGGCAACCATTCTTTAAATACAATGGTAATGAAACATTTTTCTTCTGATTATTCTGGAGTGCACTCTGAGATGTGAATCAAAATCAAGCGGCCACCATGTGGATTTAACTTTTAGTCCCCAACCTCATGTGCTCAAAGCAACCTTATCAAAAAATGATCCATTTAAATGAATGAATTGGATATAGTAAGAAGCAAAATATTGCTTCTTGACTGCATACTAGCAACCTAGGATGTACTTTGATCTAATTCTCAAATCAAATAGAGAGTAGGAGCATTTAAAACAATTCCTAATTTAGCATTGAACTTTTAAGGGTAAAGTAACTGTTATAATTTTCTATAAAACAGGTAATACGTGATTTACAACCACAATTTTGCCCATTTTATGACCTTTCTTACCACAGTTGTTAAGTAAACCACTGCAGTTGTTAAGTTAGTACCTTAATTTTTAAGTGAATCTTGACTTTCCCATTGATATTGCTTATAAACACGATTACATGATGCTGGGACTGCATTTGAATTTTGATCATGTGACCATGGGATGCTTGCAATGGTCATAAGTATGAAAAATGATCATAAGTCTTTTCTCATCATTGTAACTTTGAATGGTCACTAAATGAACTGCTGTAAGTTGAGGACTACCTGTATATTCTTATATTTTTCAGAAATAATACATTTGTATTATTTTGAAAACATATTCTTATACAACGAAAGATTCCGTAAGTGTACTGAATAATTGATATAAAATATATGTTCGATATTATTTTTCTTTGTTTCCATAAAACATGTTTTTATTTAGAATATTTTTTTCTAAAATCTCTGTAAAGAGTCATGAGAACTGGATCAAAGTAGTTTCACCTTTGATTCTAGGAATAGTAAAGAAAAAGTAGTTTCTCCTGAAGGAATAGGACTGAAATAATTGTAACTGACAAATAAAGGAAAAGCGGCAAAGCAACCAAAGTCCAGGTTCACATATGGCATTACTTTTATGATCATGCAGTGTAGAAAAGCAGGACTGATATTTATTTATTAAGCCCAATTTACTCAAGGTGACTCTGGGTGGCTTACAATGAAAAAAAAAAGATAAAGATTTCCCCTTCCAGTCATGTCCAATTCTAGTGAGCAGTGCTCATCTCCATTTCCTAGCCAAGGGAGCCAGTGTTGTCCAAAAACACTTTATGGTCATATGGTCGCCATGACTAATTGCTGACATACACGGAATACTGTTAGATGGCTACCTAATTACAGAGTATAAAAATATACTTGCACCTGCCTGAACCTGGCAAGCACACTATGGTCATGAGTACAACATATTCCCTGAGAAGTGGTATACTTAATAATTCTGTTCTTATACTAGTATATTGAATGATAACTTGAAGCTCTTTCACTCAGGATCATGGATAATATGAAGACAGCATCTGGGATTAAGAGGTAAAACAGTATCACCACTTCAAATGGGTTGGGGTTAAGGTTGCCTTGGAATGCTGCCTTGGAATACAAGTGAAAACCATGCTTTTGGTTCCTTTTACCTTCTGCTGTATTTTTCACTGCATTGTTTATTGGTTAGTATACAGCAAATATAATGCCTTTGTAAAACCACACTTGGAATACTGTATCCAATTTGGGTTGCCACAATATAAAAAAGATGTTGAGATCCTGGAAAGATTGCAGAGAAGAGCAACAAAGATGATTAGGGAATGGACACTAAAACATGAATAATGGTTGTAGGAATTGGATATGTCTAATCTTGTGAGAAAAAGGACTAGGAGTGACACTATAGCAGTGTTCTCATTTGAGGGGCTGCCACAAAGAAGAGTGGATCAGCCTATTTTACAAAGTACCAGAAGGCAGGACAAAAAGCAATGTATGGAAACTAATCAAGAAGACTACCAGCCTAGAACTAAGGTGGTTGGACTAGAAGACATCCAAGGTCCCTTCCAACTATAGTATGTTATTCTGTAAATATTAATCCACAAAATTGAGACTCTAGAAAGAGTACAGAGAAGAGCAACAAATATGATTAGGGGACTGGAGGCTAAAACATATAAAGAACGGTTTCTGGAATTGGGTATGTCTAGTTTAATGAAGAGAAAGACGAAGGTGACATGATAGCAGTATTCCAATATCTCCGGGGTTGCCACAAAGAAAGAGAGTCAAGCTATTCTCCAAAGCACCTGAAGGCAGGACAAGAAGCAATGGATGGAAACTAATCAAAAAGAGAAGCAACCTAGAATTTTCCTGACAGAACAATTAATCAGTGGAACAACCTGCCTCCAGAAGTTGTGAATACTCCAATACTGGAAGTTTTTAAGAAGAGACTGGACAACCATTTTTCTGAAAAAGTATAGGGTTTCCTGCCTGAGCAGGGCGTTGGACTAGAGGGCCTCCAAGGTCCCTTCCACCATTATTATTATTATTACTATTATTATTATTGTTGTTGTTGTTGTTGTTATTATTATTATTATTATTATTACATAAACTAATCCACTAGAATTGCAGTCCATGTTATCACAACTCTCCAAAACCACAAATACATTTTAAAAGCTTCATATAAGGCTATAAACCTGGACACCAAATTTAAGCAATAATATATTTTTTTAAAAAAATCTCAAAATACACCTTGATTTTAGATCATAATATCCTGAAATGCTGTAGATTTGATTAATTTGTAAACAATTTGTCTTCTTATATATTGCGGCATACTGAACTGAGAATGTAAGCAAGACAGAAGCTAGTATGCTGGAAGGCAAAGAACCAGCCAGTAGCATTGCATTTATCCTTTTTAGAACAACTTCATGTAAACATTTATTTTTGTAGTTTTATTCCTAATAGAAAAGTCAGCATGTTCCATAGTAAAATCTATGTACATATTGGTGTTGCTGTTGTTTTTAATTTGCCAAATACATAATATATTTTCAAAGCACAGGTCTTAACTTCCAGTTGCTATTGATTAAATGAGAACTGCTTAGGATAAAGCACTACAGAATACTTTGAAAATGTATATAAATACAGGTAGTCCTCAACTTACAATAGTTCGCTTAGTGACTTAGTTACAATGCCACTGAAAAAAGTGGCGTATGATGTATTTTTTACACTTACGAGCACTGCATTATCTACATGGGCACGTGATTTACATTTGGATGCTTGACAACTGACTCACATTTGCAGTGTCCTGAGATCATGTGATCACCTTTTGCAATCTTCTGACAAGCAAAGCCACTGGGGCAGCCAGCTTCACTTAACAACCATGTTACTAATTTAACAACTGCAGTGATTTACTTAACAAATGTGGCAAGAAAAGTTGTAAAATGGGACAAAACTCACTTAACAAATTTCTCACTTAGCAACATAAATTTTGGGCTCAATTGTGGTTGTAAGTTGAGGATTATCTGTATGCTATAAAGAAACAAAAGGGGCAATGTAGTTATTACGACTTTTTTTCTCCTATTACCTATAATGAAAAGAATGTATGCTATTAATAACCTAATTTACATATTATACCCTTGTAAGCAATCAAATCTGTCAGGATACTTAATGATAATCCATTGAATCATTTGTCATTTACTTGATTCAAACTTTTGTCTACTTAAAGTTCAACACATTCACGAAAGGTATAGCTACATATTTCTAGCTAGATAAATTTCAAACATTGATTTTAGCATTTTTGTTAGATTTACTTAAGTATATATATTCTTGCTTCAGTAACCTATTTCTAATGATAAAAAACTGTATTCAATAAAATTTTCATAGTCTATATTTTCCTAGCCTCTTATCTCCAAACAAGACCATCTTATCTGAAAAGAATACAAAATATTACATGGAAAGCAAGAAGTCTTAAGATAGGTAATGTGAAAGTTAGATCACAATAATTATTCTACCATAAAGAATAAGCAGGAGAATGTACTATGTCCACTCCAAGAGTTATACCCAATACTGTTATACCAAATCAGAAGAAACCATGTTTGTTTAGAAGTTAATACAGGTAGTTATAACTAAATTTGGGTTTCTGATGACATGACATGGCAAGTTTCATGTCCCAAAAGGGTAAGTTAAAAAGTCCATTAACAGTCCATTGAAGAGATGGGAAAAAAGCATCAGGGATAAATGCTAAGAAAACATAGCACCTTCATGTTGAAAGAAACAAATGCTGTCTGATTCATTCCTAAATTTTACTTCTAATTTGTTCAGTGTTGTGCAACCTCAGTAAAATGGTATTAAAGAAACTAAACGAAATGTATTCCCAGGATTACCTTTTCAGACAGGATAACAAAAAGTTATGCAAACAGTCTCTCAATATTTATCTTTGCAAAAAAGTGACGAGGAAGACAGCATTATCATGATTTTTCCCCCTTTTCTGGAACAACGAAGGGAGGATCCTATGCGTTCCTATAAGCACTCCAGAGAAATCTATTAAAATATCAATTTCTCTAATTAATACTTGAAAAATTACAGATATTGCCTAAAAGTCAAAACCATGAAAATGCTCACTGAATATAGACACAACGTTTCTGCTTATATTTCCATATATTTTGAATGTGAACATTGAAATGATTTATTTTGGGTCTTACTAGCCAACCTTCATTGAGGATAATATTATTATTATTAATTTAATTTCTATACCGCCCTTCTCCCGCAGGACTCAGGGCGGTGCACAGCATATTAAAACAGATACACATATCAATAAAAATAAAAAATAAAAATAAAAACCCCTCTAAAACCAAATTAAAAACCAAATATTCGAAGCTGTGTTCCAATTAAAATTATACTTAAAATCGTCCCTAAATAAAATC
>NW_015386261.1:22932-27472 GCF_001527695.2 Protobothrops mucrosquamatus | reverse complement strand
CGGGTCATCACGTCAAGGGCATCGTTGGGGTGGCCTGGGGTGGAAATGTACAGCTGCGTATCATCAGCGTACTGATGGAAATCCACCCCAAAGCCACGAATGATCTCTCCCAGCGGCTTTACATAAATATTGAACAAAAGGGGGGAGAGGACCGACCCCTGAGGAACCCCACAGGTTAGGGGTCTAGGAGTTGACCTCTATCCTGATCATTAACCTACTTTTCCTTCTCTCCTTAGTTCAGGAGAAATGAGAAATGAGAAAGCAGATGTTTATTTTTATGCTTTCTTGAGAATTTATTAATTATTTTCCAATATTCTGAAATGGGATTTTATTGTTGTTGTTGTTGAAGCTGCCACAAATAAATTATCCAAGGAAAGAATAGAACTGGCCTTTTACTGGTACAACTAGTCAAAGAGAAAAAAATTCCTAGAAAATTCCTATTGCTCTCCCACTTTGTCTATTCTTTTAATTCAAAAGGAAGCTTATATCAATTTAAGAATGATTCCAGTAGTTTTTCTGGATTCTGTTTCCTGACCTGGCCTACTTAAATTACCTATAGGAAACTTTGGAAAAAATGTTCCCTAACAGATAGGCAAGCATTTCACACTTGTTAACTATTTAAGGATATTTAAAACATTTTATACGCTACTTTGGTGAGCATAACAAATTACAAAGTATTTTCATAAGACAGTCTGATGGCATTGTTCCTTATCTAACTCTTCCCAACCTATATGTTCTTTATCACTTAGAGATAGAAAGATAAATAAGATGATGATGATGGTTGTTATTATTATTATTATTATTATTATTATTATTATTATTATTATTATTATTATTATTATTATTATTATTTATAATTCCTGTCCATCTTGCCACAAGACAACTCTTATTTCAGTTAAGTACCAATTAATGAAACAAAACAGAAGGAAAGAAAACAATTGTAGGGAAGTAATATACAAGAATAAGTAAAAGAATGAAGCATTGTATTATGTTAAAACAACATTAAAAATCTGAAACAAAGAGTAAGGTAATGGGGGAAGGGTGAATAAAGAAATAAAACCATAACATTAATTATAGGTGAAGTTCTAAAGTTAGATATAGAGTCTAAAAGACAATGAATTAACAATATAGAAATTAAGTAATACTGTAAAACCTAATGATCTAAAATATTAATGATAAGGTACAGCTAATGGTTTATTCATATATGGCTGAGGATTAATGAAACAGACATAAACATATTACTCATGTAAATCAAAAGTCAATTGTTTGTGTACATTCACACCTGCTATGTAGAACTTTACTGCATTGTATATAATAATTTACTTTCTTATCTGATAGGAGGTAATGAACTTAATATTTCTCAGAAAGGTCAGGAGCATGTAAAAACAATGAAAAATAAGTTTTTTCTGGTACCATAATAAAAAAGAACAGTGCAAAGCACATGGAAGATGGGGTCAATTGAACCATTGCCACAAAGACTGGTTCAACTAGTTACAGGAATTTTATTAATTCTCCCATATAAAAGTGCTGAAGGCAAACCATTATATCTAGCTCTGAAGAAAAGCCTTTGTTGAAATACAGGGATATGTATGTAGATAAATTTGCTGGTTTCCAATTAGAGTGATTAAACCATAGTGCACTTGGATAGATTTTGGAATGCTGCCGCTCTTCTTCTGTTATTTAGTATTTAAGAACCTTTCTTGGATAATTTGAGAAAATTTGAGAAGATGTGAAACATAAAGAAAAGTCTTAACATTTATTAAGAATTGTTTGGATCCAAATAGACTGGACTATATCAGCTAAAAGAAATGGGACCAACCTAACTGGGAAAGAATGGAATTTACATCAATAATTGAAAATTAATAATCAGACATTTATCTCAATAACCCTCTGGCTAATTTAGCATCAGAATTGGATATAAATATTGGAGCTTCAATTGCTGCATTTATAAAATTTTCACCAGCCTATAGTTTGGGTAAGAGAACAGAACTTGTGGTATCTCAAATTTTCTGTCACTACCTTGTACAAAACAGTCCGAGAAAATTGGGGAAAGTGTAAAGAAAGTGCAGATATTGTGAACCGACGGACTTCACAAACCTTTTTGTCCATTTCCTGCATGAGTTCATCGCTGACTACAGATGGATGGCCACTTCTTGCCTTATCATGCACATCAGTTCATCCATCTTTAAACATGCAACATTATTGATGTACGACACCCTCACCATCACATTTGGTCCATAAACATTACACAGTTCGCAATGAATCGCAACTGCCGAACGTTTTTTCACATACAGAATCATATTACTGCACGCACTTCACATTTGGAGGAATTTTCTATGGCAGGGTTCATTTTCAATTGATCTAGCAGACGAGTCAATTGCAACACAACCTTCCCTTTCACTCCTCACTGCCTACTGAACTACTGTGCACAGCTCCATAGGAGGGTGTCGCTATCCCCACCTATTTCTTGCACATGCTCAAATGGAGGTTTGTTTCCGAATTGCCCTTGTGTATATCATTTTTTTCCTAAAACCTTTATGTAATTTTTGGATTAGGAATAGTAACCAACTCTTTTGTTTTTCCCATAGAAACAGTCTCTTCTTCAGTTGCATATCTTGATAATATGATAAGGAATAACTAGATCTAAACTCTGTTATTTGTCAGTTATTCTTGGAATTGCCAGTCTTAATGGTATGTATAAATGTTGCTGGAATACTATCGGCAATGATTATTTGGATCATCCTTAACCCTTTTTCCTGAAAATTGGAATAATTATTGCCATTTCACAACCTGGGAGGATATTTCCAGACTGAACAATCTATGAGAAAATTGTGGCCAAAATAAGAACCCACCAATTAATATGAGTTTTCAGCTTTCCAGGCAAGATATGATCACAGGCAGGACCTTTAGTTGGCTTACATTTCACATAAGCTTTTTCATTTCAAACATCAAAACTGGGGGCCAATCTGGAGGAATTTCATCATTTAATGAATGATCTGTTCCTAACTTTCTATTTTAGGTCTTTCAACAGTGTACTCATAGAAACTGTAACTGAGTCTATCTACCTTGCTGTTGGTTGGCCTTTTCTTTTCTTCCACCTTTCTCTTAAATATTTAGAAACCACATGGATAGAAAAGATAAAATGATTCTTTCATTGAGGCTTCTCTAAATTTTCAAAAGTGATATAATTTTAGTTCTAGTAATCATGAAATTAATATTTTTGCAGGGCCTTGTAGATACAATTTGTTAGAATTAACTAGAACACTTTCAGCAGCCTCAATTGTTGGTCAAACCATCCTTTTGATCTCTATTTAAAACTTGACTTGAACTGCATCTCTTTGACAATATGTTTCTGGAGATTCAGATTGAGACAGATATAACTTTCAAATAACTTATATTTGTCATCTTTTTATGATTCCTCTTCATATAGATTATGGAAAAGAAAACATATCAGTCTTCATTCCACTTAACATGGAAAGTTTGTGCCTGTGTTTCTATAAATGTAAAAGAAAGATAATCTCTTCTTGTAGAGCTACTGAGGTTATTTTTATTAAACCCCTTTAGGTCTGTCTAAAGAAATGTCTAATACAGTTAGCTTAGTAACCATGTACCCCGAGTACCACTAAAATTCACATTTCTTGTAGAAAAAAATACATATTAAAAATCAGATTAAAAATTTATAGAAGAATCTCCTGCTCTTGAATGCCATCCTTCTGAGTTCCATCTGGATAAGGAGAGTAGATTTGGTGTTGCTAAATGTCAATTAATTTGACCTGGGCACATTATTGTATGATCAGAAGCTGTACATGTTGAAATCATCTAATTTAACTGAAAGGGGATTCCAGCACTAGATAACACTAATATCTAGCTTATCTAAAGAAAGAAAAAAAATCAAAATAAAGCAGTGAGCTGCCAGGACTCATCTTTTTTTTAAATTATTTTATTTTCTAACAATCCTATTGAGTCTATGAATAGATATCCTTGAAACATAGTGTTGGAGAATAGGCTAAGCAAAATGTTCCATTCATTTCAGTCTGAGAGATTATTAGTAATTTTTAAACAACAAAATCAAGTGAAGCAGGCTATCATATGGGTGCTTAAGAAAATATATTTGAGTACCATATTGTTTCTTATTATCTCTTCACCTTGGGAAATCCAATACTGTTTTTCATTTCCATCTTCTTCTTTTAAACTTTTCTTTTTAATATACTTAAGTTACTTACCTTTGCACAAAATCTTCCTTATATAAAGTTGTTTACATTGTATATGCCCATGGTGGCGAACCTATGACATGTGTGCCACAGCTGGTACGCAGAGCCCTCTCTGTGGGCACACGCGCCGTCGCCCCAGTCCTAAACCTTCAGCTGGATTTTATAAAACCTTTTCGCTTTAGGCCTCCGCCACCGTGTGCAAAAAAAAAGGTTCAATCAATCAATTAATTTCAACTTCTCGCGGGAAAAAAAAGATGTTGCAAAGTTGGAATTATTGATTGAACTTTTTAGTCCCACCCAGTCTGCCGTTACCACCGCAGCCATGCCCA
>NW_015386261.1:16736-22832 GCF_001527695.2 Protobothrops mucrosquamatus | reverse complement strand
TCGCCCCAGTCCTAAACCTTCAGCTGGATTTTATAAAACCTTTTCGCTTTAGGCCTCCGCCACCGTGTGCAAAAAAAAAGGTTCAATCAATCAATTAATTTCAACTTCTCGCGGGAAAAAAAAGATGTTGCAAAGTTGGAATTATTGATTGAACTTTTTAGTCCCACCCAGTCTGCCGTTACCACCGCAGCCATGCCCACCCAATGGGCCTCACCCACCCAATGGGCCATGCTCACCTGGCACCCGATGATACATAAATGAGTTTTGGGTTGCAGTTTTGGCACTCGGTCTCTAAAAGGTTCGCCATCATTGGTATATGCTTTCTTTAACACAGTTTTCTACTGTTCCTGTCAACTTTTCACAGGCTCCATACCTTACCTGGCACAATTGTTACATCATACTGAGTCATCCAAATGCTGTTTTCTCTGTTGTTTCTCTTTCTTTCTCCCCTTCAAATTATTTGTCTTGTATTTTATGCAAATCAGTTCTAGTTGAGTTCCTAATATAGTACATAAATTTCAGCCATCTGTCTTTATGATAATCTTTGTAAGCAAATATCCTTGTATCCTGATTTGGGTTTTCTGAAATATGTTGCAGTTTTAGATTAAAGATCTTGACATACTTTACTCACATATAGATGTGAGTATATGTGAGTATATGTATAGATACCAACTATATTTCCATTAAGAACATGCTGTAACAATATTCTGATGGTAAAGCCTGGAACATCTACTCATGAATTTGGCTTTGGGATTGAATTAGCAAAGGTTGTTATTTGAATTTCTCTCCAAATGAGGATATTTTGGTTAGCAGAATTCATGTCTTTATTTTATACAACCGTTAGCTGTAGAGTTTCTGCTTATAGCTTTTTGAACAATGACCATTCAATTAATACATTAAAATATCATTTAAATGATTAATTTATGTTTTTTCATATGATGTATAATAATAAAATCTATATACCTTACTAACAATACAAAACAGTTACAATAGGCTTGTATATACAACTCATGTGCCATAATTCTCTTTCTTTGGTGTCATACTGCACATGTTAAGCATAAAATGATAGCATTGTCACAAAAAATGATTAATCACTTACTAGCAGAAAAATCAAACACATATACAAACATGACAAGATTACGTTTTTGCTGTGTTCTATACATTTAAGTTATACCTATTTGTATAAAAAACTGGAAAAAGTGAATAGAAGGAAAAAGGGGATGCTACAGTATGTATATAGTGTACATACATATATGCAGTGCTTTTTTTCTTAAAAAAAAGGTGCCGGAACTCACATACGTCAAACAACCCGCCTTTCCTACCCTACAAGGTTCCATCCGAAAAGGGTGCAGGAACTCTGTTCTGGCGTTCTATGAGAAAAAAAGCCCTGCATATATGGTATAATACACATACATACACACACTCTATCTATCTATCTATCTATCTATCTATCTATCTATCTATCTATCTATCTATCTATCTATCTATCTATCTATCTATCTATCTATCTATCTATCTATCATCTATGTGCATACATTCATACATACTGTATACACACACACACAGCAGAACTAACTGAACATTTGCTGGTATAAAATAAGAAAACTATTGTGTTTTAGTTAGGATGCATGAAGCATATTTCTAACTGACATTATTTTAAGTTGGTTGCACAGTTCTGACAAAGTTAAAGGCCACTAGAAAATTGTTTTTTTATAACAGAAAGTGAAAAATCCAATTAAATTCAAAGCTGGCATCTGTAAATTATATCCAAGTGCCAGATGTTTGAGTATTTCTTCTTTCCATGTAGTGCTACTATCAATATAAAGTTGTTGCCTGTACTGATGGGGGAATAAACATTTAATCTGAAAAGTGGACAACATGATACCTACAATAGGTGGGATGTAGCAATTATGTAGCATCAACCTATTAATAAGAAATCTGATTTGCAGATTTTGCTTTTGTTCTGGACATTTATGCAAATATAGGTATCCATACTTAAGTTAGCTATTTAAAGTCAAGCTGAATTAGATCAAGACACAATTTTTGTTGTTTACATTCATTGGTTCTTTGCTTTGATCAATTTATTTTTATGAAGCTATGTGGTACTGTGAAAAAAAAATATGAATGATTTACAGAAGCCAATTTATGTTACCAAATAACTAAGATATATTGATATATTTTGTTTATCTTTGACAAATAGTGTTTGGTTCTCTGTAAGTAATCCGACCCGTATTACAGCAGAAGAAACTCATGTGCTAAATTTCTTTCATCAGTAGAGATCACAGAAAATATATATGCATATTCACATGAAATGTATATGTAGGTAAATATATACATAAACATAGTTCAGAGATATGTCAATGTAGAGGGGAAAAACCTGTGGTGATATTTCTAGGCCTCTATTTCTAGGTCTTTGAATAAAAGTGAAGCTAACAGTAACTAACCCAACTAATTTGATCAAGATTAAACAGAGGGGAAGTAAAAAAGTTAAATGAAGGTCCACTCCTTTACAATATATAAAAATGTGACACTGATATAAACACCTAAGGGACAGGGCTTTGATTGTACTGGTACAACTATCTTGACATTTTTGACCCATACTCAGCAGATGCCATTGTCAATCATGGTTTGTGTAGTGGCCTTAGAATAGAAAAAATAGTAGTGAGAATTATCTACTAACACTAAGTAGCGTAGTGTGCATATTACAATTTTTGAAACCAAAAGATTATTTTTACCCCGATAAAGCTTTGTGATTACTATAAATGGATACAAATACTATGGGAAAACATTAATCTGACTTTAGCGTAGATTCCATTAAAAGATATTTTCCTATTGACTAATCATGTAATCATTTTAGTGGCAAAATTAAGAATTGTTGCATATTTTCTTTTCTGATAAATCTGTTACTTTGCTGATAAGATTTAAAGAAATCTGAACTTAAAATAGTAACAAAGCTAGTAATTGAATTGTCAGACAGTAGCTGTCTCTCTTTACTATATAAATGAAACAATAGGTAAGAGTCTGTGTTTAATCGTCACCAGTGTGTGTTAAACATTGTAGGAAAAGAATTTTTTTTCTTGAAATAAGAGTCACTGACCTAGATCATTGTCTACATTGTCAACAAAACAATGTGGAAGGCTTGATAGTAGTACTTGCCCGTGTAAATGTAAAAACTGTTCCACCCTTTTATCTGTATGTTTTCCACTCCTACTGCTATCTGAACATCTGATTAGAAGCTTTGAAAATAAGTTGACTGTGTAATTAGAGGCACACAATTCCCATACCAAGGTTAATGTGTCTCAAACATGCAAGGTGAAAATCTGGGAAATTCATTTCTTCTGTAATTAAATAATGTTAAGCCATTCTAGTGCTTATGAACAATGTATTGTTAATATGATTTCTACAGAATCAGCAGTTGTAGCAGCTTATTAAGAGAACAGCAAACTAGAATATTAACTGCCATAACTCATGCTTCCTTCAAAATTAGATGCTATTATTTGAATGCAGTATTTTTCCATTTTTGTACTTCTATACTGAATTATATACTGAACAAATTTCATCTGTAATTGTAAAACCTGAGAAAAAAGTTTGTATAAATAGCAAAGCTTTCAGATTTGGAGAAGATGATAAGCATTTGTATTATTTTTATGTATGATATTCTTAATGTGCATAGAAAATATTGCACTGCAGTATTTGTTTACAATGTAGCATAATGCACTAATACTTTAAGATTTATTTTAATAAATAGAGGAGAGTGACAAATATATTTCAAAAAATGGCTAAAATGACAGAAAAAAATGAATTCACTTTTCCATTCATTATAAGCTTCATAATAATTTCCAGTTAAAATGCTTTGAATCACATTTTAGGATTCAAATCTATACAGATTAATCTGGATAGAGTTATTCATCATCATTTCTGAAAATATATAAATAAGTTTAATTTGTAAATCTTTTAGCACATTGGCAAAAACATTCAATCTGTTCAACTCTATGTAAATCTAAAGATATAAAATTAAAATTAAAGTTAGATATGAAAATGCTCTATCAATTTTCAAAGTCAAATAGTAGAAAATCTCAATTAATCTATAATTTTTTTCCAAAATCTAACCAGTTATATTTCTTTTGGGGTCTTTAATATCCTGAATATGATATCTATACCAATCTTTCCAGGTGTCCATTTTATAATATAATACAAGAAGAAGAATGGGTTCCAACATGTCTAGGGTATTTTTAGTAATATTGTCTTGTTGATTTCATTGGGTCTGCATTATGCACTGGATCTATATTATGCATATTGAAATGGAAAACCAAATCAGAGATTGAATTTCCTGTTCATAGTGTAGAAAAAGTACCTGCTCATTGTCTGCCCTTAATGCAACCAAAGGATAAAAGCTTCAGAAAAAAATACTGAACTACGTTTATTGAATACATAGGTGTTCAGTTATAGATCAGATAGTAATTTTCTGAAAAATATTTTGAGGATAAGATGCTCCATTTGCATTTGTGTATTAATGCATGTATGTATATAAATATATTCTGATAAATAGAAAGCAAGATCCTTTTATTTTTTTTCTAAATCTTATTTCTCTAATGTTAAAATATCTAAAAGGATAAGAATTGACTGACTTTTATTGAAGCCTTCTTAACCCACCCTTCAAAAAGAAGATCCAGGATATCTTGAAGAAACAAGTTTTCATAAACAAAATTACCCTAGATCATGATGCTTATTAACAAATGTGGAAAACTACAAATATGTCCTTTAGAACAAAATACGAAAGTATGATTTTATGAAGTATGTTGTTTGTATGTTTGTGTGTATAAAATCACAAATGGATAATTTATAGTATATTATCCATGTTGTCCAATTAGATTGGCTGAAACATAACATGCAAGACCCACTTTGGTGTACTGGTTAAAAGCGCTGGGTTAAAAAAAACAGAAGAATGTACTTGTTTGTCTGTGTGAGGCAAAAATTCAGATGGGTAACTTTAGGCCAGTCACTTTCTTTCAATCTTAGGAAGAAGGCAATAGGAAATCACTTTTGACAATCTTGCCCAGAAAGCTTCATCAACGTGTCCACCCAATCCCAGGACTCAAGATAACTTAAAGGCACATATAAAATGCATGCTTTCAGTACTTGTTTTATTGGTAATCAAATGGAACTAAATCTTTGTGCACAATGTTTATTTTTCCTTCTGTTTAGAGTGTGTTATATTATATGGTCAAAACAACTTAAACAGTATCTTAGCCACCACTGCCGCACCAATTGTGAAGTTGTGACAAAGTGGTAATTTCAAAGACCCCAGATAGCCTGAATATCTGAAATAAAATATATCCAATTTATGCATTGAAATATCAGATAAATAAATATTTAAAAATAATTATTACTTCATATTAAAGTTTAAACTACCTGTCACCAAAATCTATGAATACATATAAAGTACTCAAGAGACTCTCCTAAAGAACAATCCTTGTCATGCAATTTTTCGGGTTGTATTTCTCACACAGCCTGTAATAATAGAGTTGATTTCTGAACATTATCTGTACCTGGAATAATGCTATTAAAATTTAAAATGGGTTAGAAGCTAAGATGAAAGAGATTTTGCTCTGAGAAGATTTTTTTAAAAGAGTGGAAAATCTCAAGCATATTATATATAGTATTTTATTCATATTTTTTCTCTCTGGCTGTCAGGAACATTCACTTTTCTCTCTGAATTGCTATTGTAAAACTTCTAAAGTAAAAGCAGTTTAGCATGCTAAAATCATACATGTATTTATTTGGTGAATAGTGATATAAACCATTTAAAAATCTATTTAATATCAAAGACCAGTATGAATAATTTCATATGCTCAAGAGGTCCCTGGGTTTTCTAATTTTTTCAAACAGAAAACTGTTCAAAGCATTTTATACAAATTGATGTTCTGTTCTTTAAAACAGAAAAAAGGAGAAATGCATTCATGCTTGGAAATTCTAAAATAAATCTTCGGATTCTGAACACTGTATATTGGACTGGAAATGTAACAAACTAAAGCACTATTATCCAAGATGACTTTACAATAATAAATAGACAACAATTTGCAGTTCTTTAGATCC
>NW_015386261.1:13753-16000 GCF_001527695.2 Protobothrops mucrosquamatus | reverse complement strand
CTACCTACTGAGCTAATGTCTCATACTGATGGCAAAAGCAACCAGAGCACTATCCCTAGGTTATTTTTAAAGAACAGTGAAATAATTGTGTCTCAGCAAGGGAGGAATAAAGTCCTAATAACAATACTACATCACAAAAGGCAATGGCACAACACCCACAGCAAAAATACCACTTGTTCATCTAAAATAGCTTGGTGATGAAAGAAAGAAGAGTATAGGATTCCATACCAAATAAGTTTATCCTGAAAACAGGCAATAAATCATTAAAAGATTGCTGACAAAAAATTATGCCTATTAATACAAATTGTTAGTTGAAAAAGGAACTATCAGACCTCTGACTTTTTGCTATTATAGATTAACAGGATTCTTCTCCTATAATATTGTCAAAGCAAGGCAACCTTGTAATTATACCATTATAAATTGCCCCAATTGTTGCTCTTGAATATGATTTCTAATTGCGATTAACTAATTTATATTTCATAATTCAGATGTAAATTGTAATTTACTAATTCTTACAGAAGCTATTTCAGTCAATAGGTGAGCCCATCCTATGCCTCATTTAAATGTGAGATGTTGTGAATGTCTAAAGCTATTCTATGTTATTATTATTTTTTAAATAATGTAGTTGTTCTATCCTGTTTTTATTTTGCTTTTAATTCTTAGTCATCCAGAGTCTTGTATATGAAATAGATGGATATATAAATATGTGATTGGCAAAAATGATTCTTTTCCAATGTTGAGTCAGATTTATTCTTGTGGATCTCAGCATATATATTAAAAGATTCTAATATTGATTAATTTATTTGTACTGAAAGAATTCCTAGTGTAAAAAAAACCCAGAAGTTTCAATTCTAGCTTTAAAATTTTTCTTTTGAATAATATTGTATATTTGTTTCCAGTACTTTCAAGTTTTTTTCAAAATTTGTTTGGTTATATTAGCAA
This sequence comes from Protobothrops mucrosquamatus, assembly GCF_001527695.2. Classification (NCBI taxonomy): domain Eukaryota; kingdom Metazoa; phylum Chordata; class Lepidosauria; order Squamata; family Viperidae; genus Protobothrops; species Protobothrops mucrosquamatus. The sequence goes on along the minus strand of NW_015386261.1, from coordinate 15,058 downwards.
TAACATATATAGACTTTATTTGTGGCAATCTAGAATTTCCATTGCTAAGCAAAGTGGGCTTGAAGAAAACAACTGCATGGTAATATAACTGCATATCAACTACTATCTTTGAAGCTTACACATTTTTTATTATAGGATTTTTTATTATAGGATTTCCCCCCCAATGCATAGCATTGCTAACACATGCGTATACTGAGAGGCAACAATTACTGCTCCTGGTGCTGCATTTTGAATCTGCTATAGCTTCCAAGGTGTATTCAATAATCCAATTATGAGATGTTCAGGACATGAATTTCTATTTAAAGGACCTCCCATCGAAGAAGGGGTACAACTGGCACACAAGATGAATCTCCTGGCAATAGCTGCCACCTGCTCTTCAAACAATAGTTGCAAGTTCAGAATAATCTGTTGTTCCATTCAAGGCTAAAGACCGTGGCACTCCTATTCAAGGTATCCAAAGAGCTACAGATACTCGGGTCTTCTTAGGATTGAGCCAAAGTCTGTTCTGCCCGATCCATGACTGAATAGTCTCCAGATATTGGGTCAATATATTGATAGCTTTCCAAAACTGTAGAACATCGGCATGCCACATTCAAACTGGATGTGAGTGTTGGTGAATGTATCCAGTAGTTTTGTGTAAATATTGAATAGGAGATGATAGAGAATCAAATCCTGAGGCACCTAAAATATGTGGGCAGGAGGTGCATGGATGTGATTTCTCTCCCGCCCTACCATCAATATTGATTGGAACTAACAACTGAAGAAGGAAATGCTGTTTGTTTATAGGGGTTCATACTATATATCCCCATGCTATTCAGAAATATTATATATCATATTACATAAGAATATTAGCATTTGCAAGAAATATTCAAATTAAAAGTACCCAAGTAAAGTTGATGAATTATATGGAGGGCAGAAATACTGAATGACCCTTAAGCAAATATCTTTTCCTGTAAAATTAAGCTCTTTTTCTTGGTAAAAGCCATAATCTTGAAATTCAGACAAATAAGTGAAGTATATTTCTGCCAAATTTGAAATAGCTTAAACAGCAATTTACTGTCATTTAGTATGTTGTTCCCTCATATCTCTAGTTAGGAATTTTGCACGGGATTAGTTTGCAATACTGTGCAGCAAAATGCACAGATATTAGTTTGTTGGACAAAATTCAGATGTTATTCTCGAACTAACTTCTTTTTCAGTGAAATCATGCACATTTTAATGGAGGATTTTATGGGTATTTGCTCTGAAAATACAATTATGGTTCTCCTATTTGGTGAATTTATTGCATTTTGGATAACTGCCTAG
>NW_015386261.1:0-13332 GCF_001527695.2 Protobothrops mucrosquamatus | reverse complement strand
GGGATTAGTTTGCAATACTGTGCAGCAAAATGCACAGATATTAGTTTGTTGGACAAAATTCAGATGTTATTCTCGAACTAACTTCTTTTTCAGTGAAATCATGCACATTTTAATGGAGGATTTTATGGGTATTTGCTCTGAAAATACAATTATGGTTCTCCTATTTGGTGAATTTATTGCATTTTGGATAACTGCCTAGAATACAACTGCATGGTAAATTTTGGGACTAACACAAACCAGTTTCTCCATGTTTACTATTTGTTCAGTGGTTTGTTTTTTTTTCATAGTCTCATCCTGTCCCATATTTAGCTGCACCCGAAATATATAAAGTGCCATGGACACTTACTGATGCTATTTATAATATTAATTAAGGAGCTTAATAACCTTCTTGTTTAGTATATCAGCACCAAATTAAATTTTTAAAATTATTTCCCTTTATTGAAAGAAATTTACGTGGAAAATGAATCCAGGCATCAATCAACTTAAAAATATTAATTTCTTGCTGAACACATGAAATAGCATGTATAATCACGGCAAATAGCCTTATTTGTAACTCTGAATATTAAGGTGAAAAAAAGAATGCAGTGCAATAACTTAAACTTCCTGTTTCAAAGGAGCCCACGTATGGTGAAACTTACCAATTTTACAACTGGTGATGATGCTTTAAAGTTTGTAAAAAGATTTTAATCAGTTCCAATGAACTTGAATTCATAAGATTCCCATGGCTCACCTTGTGAGCTTGTATTTTTTTTTCTGTGCTGCTGTAATTTCTTTGATTCTCAAGACTTCACTGAAACAAAATGGAACAAAAGTATTGACCTCAATTCAATGGAATAGACATGAAATAGATTATCATGAATAACATGGCATTAAAATTTTTAAGAACTCAAATAGTAGAAAAAAAGATGGTGCCACCCAGCCGCTATAGTCATAAACATAATCAAAATAATACAAACTTAAGAAAAAATGACACAAATAAAATGTTCAATTAATTATTATTGTTATATTAATTTTACAGGGATTTTATGGAAGATGAATAATTTAATAATTAGAATAACAAATCAAAACAATTTATGTAGAAGAATCTGTGGCTTATTAGAGACGCATCGATTGAATAATTAAAATGTATTTTCACATATTTTCATGTGAAAGCCTAGGCTTTTTTGCTTAATAACTATAACTTAATAACAAAGCATACTTTGAATTAAAGGGCTATCTGCTGAGCAGTGAAAGTTGACCAATGATCTCTGCTTTATGCTGCATCTCCTCTTCTCCATACTAGTTGTCAGAGAAAACTAACACTTTCTAAAACTTTCCATGGATTTATAGATATATTGATGGATAGTACAGCTTCATGGAGATCCAGATTCAAACTGAAGTGAAGTTTTATTGGTATTCTTTTGCTTCTGGAGCCTGAAAGATACTCCTGGAAAATTTCAAAGTTGTCTGTGAATGAAGCATTTCTTCTGGTGAATTATTTTATTACATAAATATTGTCTGAAGTAAAAATATAGTAAAAAATGTGTGGAATCCTTGGTGTTCTCTAAGCTCGGTTCTTTGCTTGCAGAAGTTTCACTACCCAACTAGGTAGTATTAACATGGTAGTGAGTGTGGGAGTTGCTCCCCATTTGCTTGTTCTGCCAGTGTTGGTGAGTGTGTGGATGTATAAGTGTGTTTGTGTGTATGTATACATGGCTCATCTCTACTATGGTTGTTATAATTACATTTTCTGTGGGATAGAGATTTTAGCTCCAATAAAATAAAATGCCTGTATTGTAGTTTGGAATAGATGGTGTCGTATCCTTCCCCTTCTGTTGAGAGAGAGCTGTTCAATTTTGACATTGACATCCAGCAGTTCCAAGAAGGCTTCATGCCCATTTGCACTACTCAGGTGACCCTAATGACACAGATAAACCTCTAGGTGGCCTCAATGACTCTCTAAAAGAATGCAAATGACTAACTGTCTGCATGGAGTATAAATCCTTCCATTCCCCACCATCCAGTCAGAGCTGAAGAGGTTTCTTGGATGAGAAGCGAAACATCTTCAAAGAAAAACAAGAAAGTCCAGTTGCCTCATGAAAAAGCACCTTTAGAATAACTATGACCTGGATGACTGAGAATCTGCATAGACATCAACCTAGAACTGAGGAGAAATTTCCTGACAGAACAATTAATCAGTGGAACAACTTGCCTCCAGCAGTTGTGAATGCTCCAATACTGAAAGATTTTAAGAAGAGATTGGACAACTATTTGTCTGAAATGATATAGGGTTTCTACCTGACCAGGGGGTTGGATTAGAAGACTTCCAAGGTCCCTTCCAACTCTGTTATTCTGTTAAATATCTGACCATAGGAAAGTTCACAAACATTTTTTTTAACTTTTATTTTTCCAAATCTCATTAGAAACAATAGCAGCAACAGGAAATTTAAATATTGGATTGTTCATAATTGCTACTGATTGGCTGAATTGAAGAGACAATGTTAGGGAAATATAGTCTCAGAAAAAAGTTGTGCATAAACTTGTCCAGATAAATCAATTATTTTATTAAACATAACACCTATACATTAAGCAATTTCATTCTTTGAGTTGAAAAGCCAAGATATTGTTCGTTAAGGTAGATATCGCTTATCTGTCTGTCTATCTATATACCTATCCATTTATTCATTAGTCCACTTATCCAACCATCTTCCATCCATTGCTGTATCTTTTCTCTATTAGTGGTATTATTGGAGATTATTTTTGTAAAATGAACAAAAATCTATACATAATGTTTTCTTAAAAAAACTTAACAGTATCTGCTTTAAGTATTAACAACTGTTCTATTGTTTAAAAACATAGAATCTGAAGTCATGTTACACTTGAACAAAAATACTTCTTTTTGCAACTTGGCTCATCTCCCTTTTTACTAGCTTGAATGCATTATTTATTTTCTCTTTTCATACAGAAAAGAGTACTAGTACTCAGTGAAATACCTACTGTATTTGTCCTCCTCAATGGGACTGGGATCAATAACTAATTTTGAAAACTGATTAGTTCTCAGCAGGGAAGTTGACACAGTCTCCTATTTTGCCAGAAGACATAATCAGCCTGTAAATAGCTGTATTAGTGCACCAGGTAATAGGTTGGTAATAAGCGAGTAAAGGAATAAAAGTCTAGGTCTCTTGTAATGGTTTTTCTACAAAGAGGAAATCATTTTAAAATACAGGCTCACACATACACTCACACATATCAACTTGTAAACTAAATTTAATGAAGTACATTGTCTACTTATTGCATAATGAATATTCTTAAATGTTTTATAATAAAAAGCATGTATATATGTCTTATCTTAAAGTCTTCTTAAAGAACCATAACATAAAAATGTTTACATTATTCTGCTAATTATAATTTTCAGATGTTTAGAACACAAAACATGAAAAATGATATATTCTAATATTTAATATGGTATCACCAATCATTTAGAAGATATATTTTGCTTTTACAGAAAGAATGTTGCTATGGTGACACTTGTACAACTGTGACCTAGATTTGGGGTGGAGAGGCGAAAAAAGAATTTAAAATGAAGAAAGACAAAGTTCTAATTTGTTTAATAGAAATAATAAAAACCCATGTTGCTATTTGCAAACATACATATATACATATCATAGAATTCCCTTTTAGAGCAAGCAATATTATACAGAGCACAGGGAAAGAATAAAAAGTAGGAATCCAGTAAAAAAAAAGTAAAAGCATAAAAAAAGTTAAAGAAAACCTATCTAAAACCAGTTTATCCCAATTTACATTAGAGATAACTGGTAAAACAATATTTCATCTATTTCATGATAGCTACAGTATATTTGCAAAGCATCTTTGTTCTGCTCCATATCCACTGGTCACTTTACACATTGCCTTTCATTCCATAAACTTCTTATCTATCTTTTTTCAGGTGTCATTAACTATCCATCCAGAATTCTCAATTTTCATTCACTTTTTCTTTTACATATTTATTTCACAATTCAATTCTAATTCCTTCTCTCTGTACGCCCAAACCTAGTAGTCACTACCCACTACCTTTTTGACAGCATTTGCAAATGTTAAAATTTATCCATTCACATCCCCATTCTAGTAATTTTAGTAAACATTCTACTTTAATATATAAATTCTTCTCCAAGAGAACATTCCATACCAACATTTCCTCACTTCAATGTCAAAACAACAACAACAAAACCCATTACTTTCATCTTTAATTCTATCAACTCTGCTGGAGAATCCTTGTTTAGCACTCTTGCCTTTACATTTTTCATTTATTTATTTATTTATTAAATAAATATTTTTTATTTTTTTACACTACAATCATTCTTCATTTCCTCTGCCTTTAAAAAAAAACAGTTTTCTTTTAATTACATTGTTTGTAACTTTTTTCTTTCATTCTAATTTTTTGCAATAGCCTTTATCTTATGTGCATTTTTCTTTGTTATCATGATGATCAAGTATGGCTCAATTTAAGGAGAACTTCCCATGGAGGGAATGCATCACAATCTACTGCAAGGCCTCAGGCAACACTACCTACTGAAATGAGGTGTTCACCATGACCTGGCTTTCACATTTCACTCCTCCTTGGCTTTCATGCAGGAACCAGGAGCAACATTGGTTCAAAGTAGATACAACCAACCTTTGTTTTGGTTGAAAGCTCAACCAAAACAAAACAAAATGTGAATTCTTTACACTTCTTGCATCTGCAGACTTCCACCTGGCAACCTTATCTAAAATAATCCAGTAATATTTGGGGAAAAACAAGATAAAACATCTACAGGGTCACTGGATGAATTTGCCAGTTTCTTATTTGGAAGTGGTATATAAATAAACATAATTAAAATATTTATTTTAATATGAATCATTATGTATTGCCCAGTTCCAGGTGTGAAGCCTAGAGCAATTCCTTTCAGTATCTCTCTCCCAAAAGGGCCCTGGAATAAAGCAAATTTTGCATAAAGATAAAATTTAAAACATCCGGTGGTCATAGAGGATTATCAGGGTAAAGGAAAATGGGAATGGGAGATGGTACTTTGCTTCAATTTATATAATCCTGGAAGAAAATGTGCTTGGATATTAGGAAAATGGAAATTGAGTGTTTTGTTAGGATGTATATATTGAGAAAGAAATGTAAGTAAATGCATTCATATTTCAACTTACTTTTTAACATTCAGTATACATTTGCAATTAATTTGACTCCAAGGAGGATTATTCTAAGGTCAGTGGGTTAACTTGTACAAGTGTATCTCTTGCTGAACTTTTTGTATGTAAAGTAGTAGAAATTTAAAATGATAATGTACTTAAAACTCCCTAGAGTTCAGGCTTTAGAATATATATATATTTGCACATGTATAAAAAGATTATTCCTGGTTTCACACAAAAGCTTCTATTAATCCAATTGTATAAATGTTACCATATTTTCAGCACAGTTCTATTGTAACTGAAAACTATTATACATATTATTCTCATAGCTGACCTGAGCTGAGAAAATCTTGACCTTTAGTAGTTCAGTATGCAATTTGATGTAGGACATATATATGCAATTTTCAGAGCTTTCGTACATAAAAGCTTTCTAAATGTTGCAAAACTAACACATCTAAGAAGATTATGATTTTATCCTTTAATAAATACAGGCTCCACAACCTTAGGAAGGTTTTAACTTTGTAAAATAATTCAAAATATAGTCCTTTTACCACTACCCCTTCACCTAAGTACAGTAGCACAATTTACATACAAACTAATTTTGATTATTACACTTATATGTTCATAAATGAACTTGAGGAAGTTACAATTGGATAGCATATAAACTAAGTGCTATTTGATTTCTTTCAGTCAGAAACTATAGATAATACTTAAGGTACTTTTAGACAGGGCTAAGTCTTCTTTGAATGTGATCATCCTATTTTACGATGATTATACAATTTACAGATTTTTCAATATACAATATTGATCAACGTTATCTCAAAGTATTAAAAATAAGGAACCACAAATACACAAAATCATCCCAGTTCTATCATCATTTTACCTTTTAATCGTTGTTTCATATAATAGAAAAATCAAGCTCTTCCAATGCTCAATTTTGCAAATATAGTGGGAATGATTATATATTCTATATATAAATACAAAGTATATATATTGAATCTTCTGATACCCATGTTTTAAATGTAAAGCTCTGTGAAAAGGCAGGTACATGCAGTGCTTTAAAAAAAAAAAAAAAAAAAAAGGTGCCAGAACTCACACATGTCATACATCCCGCCTAGCCTACCCTACAAGGTTCCATCCAAAAAAGGTGCCAGAACTCCGTTCTGGGCGTTCTATGACAAAAAAAACAACGCCCTGGGTACATGTAAGCAGGTTACCACCTGTTAAATGCTGTATAGGTAATCCAGAGTCATTGCAGATTACTATCAGTATAATACAGGAGTATTCAGGGCAACAGATATCTCCTAAAATCCTTTTTGCCAAATTGCCATATAAGAAAATTGATCAAAGGAAAAACCTAATAGCAATCATATTAACCATATTTAATGCATTTAATTTAAATGCATCCTTTTCCTTTTTTTTCCTTTCCTTATTGTGGTCCACTTGCAACCAATAAATAAAAAATGAAAAAAAAGTCCTAGGTCATGGTGACATTTTTGAAGCCAGAAACATTTTTTGCAAAATATATGTTGAGGATCACTATGAGTATTCACATTCAGAACCTGAAGAACTGGATCAGTCTGAATCTAAGTCTAAATGTACATCATGAAAATTAGCTGAAGAGAGTGCAGGGGAGGAAACAGAAGTTCAGGCTGATTCAGCTGACCCTGTTCTTGAGCTTGGCAGGGTCCTGAGCCCAGCAACACATAAGGAAAAGAAGAGAAAAGGAAATTAAATTATCCTGCTGAAAAAAAGGTACTTAGTTAAGCAAGTTGAAAATCTGGGCTATGTAAAGGATATGGTTATAATGAATGATTTGCCATGGTAATTAGTTTTTTAATTTCCTACCTATGATTAAGTCAAAATGCTGTTTTCTTATCTGGAGCTAGACTGGAGTATACTGTATGTGTGTGGAAGAAAACTTATACTTGGATCTGATTAAATTTAAAGTGTTTGATTTGGTGTTTTTTTTTAAAACTCTTCTTCCAAAATTAATGCCTACTTTCTATGCAGAAAACTTGTAGATTGCAATATGCTTTCTCTTATTTTAGTGGAAGATTTATGACTGCAATAAATACCTCAGGTTTGTTATTAGAAGTTGACTTTATCTGGCAGCACAGAAAAATGCTCCTGGCTAAAAGGAAACCTGTCACACTGATCCTGAAAGAGCCTGAATTGATTGCTGTTTATTTCTAGAGTAAATTCAGAATACTTTTATTGATCTACAAAGTTGGATATGATTGGGACATTGAGATCTGAATGGAGACCTCTACCTATCTGTGATGTTATAACAGGAGATAAATGAGCCATTTTGTTGTTTAGCCATTAGAAGAAGTGATGATATAGACTTTCTCAGTTGTGATGTCTTAATGTTGAAATACCATCATCTAAGACATATAAAAAGTGCCAACTTTATTGACATTTGGAGCCTGACAGGTGAATTGGTTATCTCAGCTAATGATTCTCTGTGATTAACTGTTTTCATTCTCTGATGATTGCTTAGTTTTATTTATATTTATTATGGCATTTATTGTTGATTGCAGTATCCTGAACCCCAAGTCTTGCACAGAAAATAATGCTTATCTTTTTATTTTCATTTGATTTTCACAAGGGAAACAACTCAAAGCAGTGTGCATAATGTTCCTATCTATTTTGTCCGTAGCAATAATCATATAAGGTTCAGTGGAGAGAAAGAGACAGAAACAGAGAGAGAAACAGAGACAGAGAGAGACCCAAGAACAGCTCAAAGTTACCCCAAAATTTCCATACTTAAGAAGGAAATAAAACTCAGTCTTCTAGTTTCTAGCTCAACCCTTAGCCATTGGACCACTAAACCATCACTTTTTAATGTGATGAGTGGCTATATATATTTTATAGGAGATAGACAGACTGACTGACTGATTGACCTGGATAGGAAATAGTTTTTCCATATAAAGGAAGAAGTCAGACTAAAATATTATTTGGAGCTCTAGTCTACTTATTGAGCATGCATAATTAAACAACCAGAAAACTCTTCTCAATAGGATAATTTTCTTGGGAAATGGTTTCTGAAATGAAAAGTTCATATACTGTTGCTTATTGTCTTTTTATCTGTCAAACATTTACCTTTTCTTGGATCTTAGCCCAATTTTATTATTTTAGGGTACAGCTGAGAAGACTATTCATAAGCAGACAAATAAATTACACTGAAAATACAAAATACATTGACAATTTTAACTATAAATAAAGGTGTTCCATAAAATGCTATTTTTGCTGTGATTCCTGGTAGCACTGCTGATAATGTTTCTGGCACAGAAAGTGAGCAGTCTGTAATGTTAGTTCAAGATAAAGACTTTACAACACCATGGAAATGAATAACCAGAGCATAACTTGAGGGAATAAGGCAATGTTTAACAATTCAAATTACCCAGGCATGTAGATTGAGATTATTCAATGGTATGTGACTAACAGAGCAAATGGCATCAATAAGTTTACGTGTGATTAAAAAAGCTTTAAAAATCTAAAAATACATATATGTGGATTCATTTTTTTCCTTTCACTATATGATGAAAATGTAAAAAATATGACATTTTTCAAAAGTAGATTTAAGTTAGATAAATCACACATCTATTATTACTTATCTTTCTTTTAAAGCGCTTGAGAATATTTGGTTCATTGACCTGTAACTGTCATCTTTAAATCTGAGTCACCAATGTTTCTAAAGCACTATCCTTTAGTAAAGAGAAGGGAAAGAAAATAATTGCTCTGGCTTTATATCCTCAAGTGGCTTTATATCCTCAAGGCCAGATTGCATTGTTCTAATGTTGCATTGTCAAGAGGCTACCCACCCTTTTGCCATAAACCATGAGCAATAGTTTGTGGCTTTGCAGTGCTGAGCAAAGAGGAGAAAAGGTATCTTACCATGACGTGCAGAAATTGTGGGCACATTCCTTTGTCATCTATACATTTGTGTATGTGTTTCTAAACAAGCAATGTATTTTTGACAATATGAAGTGTATGATTGGAGGAATAGGTATGTGTAAGTAGAGCATGTATGTTTTGACCTGTGCGCTATTAGGGACAGCATGATTTTTATGGATTGACATCGTGCACCATGTTACCATGAGGGAATGTGGTTCTTGGGATGCAGGGAGGAAGGGCAAAATGAAATAGTATTTTTTTTAGGAGAGAAACTGATATATATATATATTTGTTTTCTGAGGTTTTCATGGGTGTTTGTGTGTAGGTCTTTGGATATTCGGGTTTTCTCCCGCGTAAAATTGGAAGTGTATATATATATTGCCTGACATAAAATACACGACCACCAGGAAAATTATAAAACTATAAAAAGTTTTAATGGAATAAAATATACCTAGCTTTCGCTGGTCACTACCAGCATCGTCAGGGTAACCTCCAGAAGGTGGGGAGGCTATTTATAAGCATTGTGCTCATTGCGCCCGGCTCCTAGCTCTCGTCACAGGCCCCAGGCAAGAGCTAGGAGCCAGGTGCAACGAGCTGAACTAACTAATTCTGCTACTAATTCTGCAACTTATTCCAACTTGCGCAATATATAACTACCCACATTTAAATAACTGATAACTATGCTCTCTTATTTTACCAGTGATACTATACTATTTAAATATTGTTATAATTATTCTAATTAAACATGGGACATAAAGCATTAAAGATTCCTATTAATGTTACTGAAAACTTTGAAAATATTTTATTAAAAAGTAATACAACCATACTAAAACATGCATGTCCAAATTAATGTCACTTTAATACTTGATTTAATTATACAAATACTTTAGCATTTTCTATTATCAGTTTCTTTTATCAGTTGTAACATAACATATTTATAAGTATTTTGAAATCAGATTATTCTAAGTAAACTGCTTAGATAAGATGAATAGAAAATTAAATTCAGAGATTTATTGTAATCAACTGCATTCATCTCAATATAACTTGCTAATTTTTATTTTTCACAGATTCTTTTTTATCCATTAGTGGCTAACATTTTGAAATGTTCAGTAGGCTTTCCTATGGTTCAGCAGTTAAATGCAAAGAATCAGGACCATCCATTAAGTTGCAGCCTAGAAGATTTATTCAAGCCTACATACAAGAAACCAATCAACTAAAGTTCAATATTAAACTGGTGCCAGATAATTCTTTCTGATAAAGATTTATTGTTCATTCTTTTTCACCTATTTTCAGTATTTTCAAAATTCATCAAAATGTCTCTGCATTTTTCTGCTTTCTTAAATTTAACTTTTTTTAGTTAACTCTACTTATTATACTTATTCTCAGTGCTTTTTTTGTAAAAAAGAAAAAAGAAAAAAAGGTGCCCGGACTCACACGTCATACATCCCGCCTTGCCTACCCTACAAGGTTCCATCCAAAAAAAGGTGCCGGAACTCCATTCTGGGCGTTCTATGACAAAAAAAACCCTGCTTATTCTCAAAACTTATATGTTTTAAAGCAATTGGAAAATGTCCTGCTTTTTCTGATTATAGACAAATATGGCTCAGCTGTTATTTTCTTTAGTGGAATGATCAGCAGGACAGTTTAGAAGGATTGGTGGAGTGCTGCTGCCACATCCATTAATGCTTGAGTGACAGTGAGAAGATTGGCATTCACATAGAAATGAGAGATGATGGCTAAATATGGCTTTCAGAATAATAGTCATCAGAGGGATAAGTGAAAGAGTTCTACTCATAGCCAGATCAGCCAAGTAATAGAACAAGAGTTGAGTATGAGAATTGTTTTTGATTATTGATACAAGAGTTGCTATTAGTTATTGTGAGGAACTGGCTGTTCCAGAAGCCATTTAAGAAGATCATTTACAAAGTCAATTGGTCTAAAAAAATAGAGTCCACCAGAATGAATGAGTCCAGCATTCATCCAAGAAACAAATAATGATGGCTGAAGATCATTCCCCACACCACCAGATTAGGAGACCAGGGCAAATATCCCCCTCAGCCAAGACACCATGTCAGTGGGCTCAAGAGGCTACTGTGAATCAGGTATATATAATGGAGATAAGTTGGGTTAGTCAGAAAGCTGTTAGAATGGTTAGGTGGGTGGAAATTGATGGCTAAATAAGAATGTCAGTGTGATCAGGCTAGACCTATAAAAGTTGCCTGGATAATATTAATCTAATGAGTGGTAGGCTGAATCACATTAGAATAACTAAACAGTTAGGCCCATTGTACCTGGAGTTTATTCAATGGGGTGCTAATTGTGATCAGCAAGGTGAGGTGTGATAATTGCAACTGGATAGTTGCAGGATCAATCCCTTTTTTGATGTCAGTTCTCTCTTTTGTATGCTGATCTAGCAATACTGCAGGGCACTTGGTTCTCCAACTGTTGTTGTAACCACCAGGTCTGTGTGGAATAAGCATAATTCATTTATGATATGGGGGTGGATGAAAGTACAGACCTTGCATATATTATTGAAACATCACTAATTAGTGAAGGGAAGTAGCTCTGATGGAAATCTGCCCAGCTGGGTTTCAAGTCCTCTACCAGCTGATACCTAAGTCAGGGAGGAGGGAAGCCACAACTGTTTGTGAGCCTCTTGTAATGATGGGGAATACTTCTCAGAGGTGGCCAGAGATGGGTATCTATACTAGCCACTCATTTTTGTTTTGACTCCCAATTTAATCATTATCAACTGAGATAAGCAAGAATGTAAGAACGCTCCTGCTGTTACTGAGTTCCTAGCACACTCTGCACTTGGTCCTGCAGTTGGCAAGGCATGTTCCAGAAGATGTTCTAGAAACTTGTTCATGAAGTGCCATGAATGTACATTTGTAATTTATGTATGTACATGTGTATGGATGGTTGGGTATTTACATTATTGCATGTAAATGAATAGAAAAGATAAATGAAAGATAATAGATGAATAAACATAAATAAGATTAAATTATTGGTCATTTCATACTGAACCAAAATATTTTTGGTTGCTCTAGAATCAATATTATCCACTTGATATTTTATGTAATAGTTGTGTATCTGGAAGTTCTAATTCTAACACATCTAGAAATATTATTTTCATGTGGTTCAATAAACAGGATACTATTTCTCTGCAAAAATTATAATTTAATGTAATAAAAATATGCTTGCCATAAATCATAGTTTCTAATTAGTCTTTCATGAAACTTGTTAGAATTTTTTTCATGTTGTTATGCTGTGAAATGCTTTCAAAATTCTTACATGTCTCTCTGGACTGTGGTTTTGAATCTGATCAAAATTAAAAAATATTTATTCTGGAATAAATATTTGACTATTTAGCTGGATTTGATATGAGGCTGGATTTTAGTAGTGAGAGAGGCAAACATGGTGTTACCCTTTAAAGAGGCATTAATCCATTAGTCTTCAAGAAGCCATTGCTGGACCCAACAATTCTGAACAAGTTTTGTCCAGTAATCAATCTTCCCTTTTGTGCAGTTATGTCATCAAAGACATGACCATGTGCTGACTGTGAAACAGATCATGAACTGTTCATATTCCAATTTCAAGCTAAGCTATTTAGCATATACAGACCATTTTCAAGAAGGATGACAGGAATAGCTTTGAAGTTCTGAACCTCATTGATGAAGGATCAGAAAACTATAGAGTGAACTTCAAAAAGTTGTTAAAGCTGACTGTGAAAAGAGACTGCCAAGAACAAAGAAGAAAGCAAAATGGATGTTAGAACAAACCATAGAAATTACCAAAGGGGGGAGAAAAGCCAAAGCTGAGAAAGACAAACAGGAAGGAATTAACAGAGTTTCAGGGAGCTGTTGGAAGAGATAAGAAGTATTATAGTGATATCTGTAAAGATATCAGACAGAAACAGCCAGAAACCCAATTTAAAAAAGATAAAAAAGATGGAATGGAATATAATGAAATACTGTAAAGTAGAGATACTAACATCCAAGACCTTTCAAATAATATTCCCTAATTACCAGAATCTATAGTACTAGAAAAGCAAGGACATTAGAGTGGCAATCAAATGTAGATGGGGCGTTGTCTTACCTGAACGCCTTTTCTCAGCACGGAGATGGAGGATCCACCCGTGGGTTGTGACTGTATTCCTGCCCAATCAGATCAAGTCAGCCAAAGTTGTCACGCCCTGTCCTTGGACCTATGCCCAGTCTTGACGCGAGCGTAGCACTTGACTGATCGATGACGTACTGGCTCATACACTAATTACCT
>NW_015386260.1:191215-198906 GCF_001527695.2 Protobothrops mucrosquamatus | reverse complement strand
TGCCCACCGCCCCACCTGTCAGAGACCCCCTGGATCTCCCCCAACCCTGCCCGGCCCCCACAGGCGTCCCTCCTCACGAGCAACATCGAGGTGATCACGACCACCTTGGCCACACCCACCCAGTTTGCCATGAGCACCACAGCCACGCCCACCCAGTGGGCCACACCCACCTGGCACCCGGTGATAAATAAGTGGGTTTTGGGTTGCAGTTTGGGCACTCAGTCTCTAAAAGGTTCGCCATCACTGGCTTAGCCCCTAGGTACTTTCAAGGTCATTTCCACCAACCAGATTCAATCCATCCAAGGTTTCTTTCTTAGGAGAAGTTACTGGTATGTACTATGTCTGAAAAATAAAGGGGGACAAGTCTTGGAGGCATTGCTTTTCTGTGACATCCCTGCATTCCTGCGATGGCTTTCCTCTGCAAGTAAGAATGGTTCCATCAATGACGGCTTTATAATGGCTACTTAAATCTGAATTATTCTGGAAGGATTTGGATGTCAACATGAAATTGATAGGTTGTATTGTTATTTGACAACTTTATTGATTAATGTATTGGTATATTAATGTTACGCTTTAAGAGATCTACCTAATTACCGTTAGCTACTAAGAGTCACAAGATGACTTTTATACATTTAATAAATACATAGTTTTTCATCACTTATGTCTAGCTTTCAACTACTTTCCCAGTCAAACACAACTACTGTGGTCTTTCATACATTCATTTTCAGATCATACTTTTTGATACATCATACAATCCAATTCTCATTCACTACAGATCATTGGGTTCTTGGGAAATAAGACAATACCATCTGCATAAAAAAGCGTATGTGCATTAATGTCCTCACCCAACAGATATCCAACATCGCCACAATGTTTGTTAAAAGATTGTCACACAATACTGTTCAGAGAGAATTCTATCATTCATATGCACATTTAAGGAATCAATAAACCTGTTATGTTTTGAATTAACTTTTCTTTTCTATAGGGGAAGATAATTACATTCCTCCAAATGAAATCCTCACAAAGACATTTGAAAACTATCACAGCCACTCTATAAACAGTCTATAGCTATATTTTAACATTTCTCTGGTTATACTATGTACACCTGCAGCCTCATGATTTTCAACTTTCTCACAGAATCTATGTCTTTCTGCTCTCTTATATAACTGAACAAATGCAATACAACTGAAATTAAGAGAAATGAACTCAATAATTCCAGTTGTAGAGTTTTTTTAATTGCCTCTACTCTTACGTGATAATCACACAATGTAAGTAAAATAGAAGATGAATAGGAAGCTTCCTTTTGATTTTTGAGTGACAGAAATTGCAGTATAACTATACCATATTTTTGAATAACAAAGTTGTGAATCAGCAAATGGATTCTACTGGGAGCAGTGAATAAAGAAAAGAAATAAAGGTGAGATAGGTGCCTCAAGAAGGTATTTTGCCAGTTGTGATACACAGTATACTATATAAGGCAAAATGTAAATAGCTTCTGGCTAATTACACTAAATAACTCCTCATAAGGTGAGCTCCGTCCTGTAGAGCTGTTGAATGATGTATGCTTCTACTTCACAAAACAATTTTTATTAGTCAATAAGCACTTTTTATTATTCAATAAGTATTTTCTTTTATATTGCCATGGCACTAGTTTTCATATTGTGATGTATAAGGAAAAGTGGATGAGTACATTCTTTTCAAGTCCCTCAATGTCCCAGATCTTTTGCCTGGTCTTCCGGTTTGAAATCTCACTCTTTCCAAGCTATTTACGAAAGTTGCTGTCCAAACAGGCTTATATAGTCCTCCTGAACTACAAAAAGATCAGCTGACAGCATTTCTCTGCTGAAGTGTCTCGAAGCTGAAAAGCACACACGCTGCCCAAGACGATGCTAACATTCTTATTTTTTATTCTCGACCTTAGTTCCCTCTTTTCCCCTTATTCTGAACAACATCTAGTTATTTTGTTGTGTGTGCTTTTTAAAATTCCTTCTTCAATATCACTTCACGTTTGGCTTTGCTTCTTAGTCCTACTTTTTACACAGTGAAGGATGCAAGTTACATCCATGATAGTTGGGTCCACTCTTTGGACTTGACTAAAGACTGATGTTGCAACTTTACTAGAGAACAGTTGTAGAGAGTGGAAGTATCTGTCCACAGACAACTCCAGGCAGGAAGTTGTCTCTTACTTTTCTTGACACTGTCCTTTCATTATGCAAACCTAATTATTCCTAACCCCAATATGTTAGACCTGTATACACATTAGACATGTGTATACAATGTCTAAGTATACACACAGAATAACAGAATTGGAAGGGACCTTGGAAGACTTCTAGTCCAATCCTTTGCTCAAGCAAGAGACCCTATACCAGATATGTCAAACACAAGGCCCGGGGACCGGATGTGGCCCACAAAGCCATCCTGGAAACAGTGAGAGAATGGCCCCCACTGCCTTGGCCCTGGCCCAGGCTGGCCAGGAGCCAATGTACAATTTGGTGGTGGACATCTATGCTGAAATGCATTCAGTCTTAGCTCCACAAGGCCGTCCAGAAACAGCGAGGAACCAGCCCCTGCCGCGTTGGCCCCACCCCCTGGGTGCATGCTGGGGAGGTGTCACCCTTTGTGAGGAATGAAGAAATGGACCATGCCTTGGCGCTTGCCCCGGTCCCACCCCCTTCTGCCAGAGACCCTCAGATCTGTCCCACTCCTGCCCAGGCCCCCACAAGTACCCTTGACGTGAACAATGTAGAGCTGGCCATGCGCACCCAGTAGGCCACACCCACTCCATCCACGCCCACCCAGTAGGCCGCACCCACCCTGGCCACACCCACCCAGCCCTCCAAGGGCAACTGCAATGCTGATGCAGCCCTCAATGAAATTGAGTTTGACACCCCTGCCCTATACCATTTCAGACAAATGGCTGCCCAGACTCTTCTTAAAAGCCTCAGTGATGGAGCACTGGCAATTTCTGAAGGCAAGCCATTCCACTGATTAATTGTTCTCACTGTCAGGAAATTTCTTCTTAGTTCTAGGATGGTTCTCTCCTTGATTAGTTTCCATCCATTGCTTCTTGTCTTGCCTTCTGGTGCTTTGGAAAAATGAAAATATTCCAGATGTGTATGTACAACTCTTATCAATCCAGTCAGGACAATAATGAGACTTGCACCGTAAAGCATCTATAGAGCACCAGGTGGGGGAAGCTGCATTAAATCTGTACATTCTCTGGAAAGCATCTGAGCCCCAGAAGAAGAAAAGACTGAAAAGCCATGGAGGAAAGCCCTGGAGAAGCTTAAATCCACATCCACCACAACAATGTATTTAGAGAAAGAGTAGCAAGATTCCAAAATGAACTTTAGCTATTAACATTCATGCCCCTATTCAAGGTTACAAACTTGTGGGGTGTTAATTTTCAAGCTTCTGCACAACTAGATGCATAGGTTTGGACTTTATGCTACAGTCCTGGTTCCAGAACAAGTATGAACCGCTCAGCCACTAATCCGGTCAAACTTCCTTGTTGATGATTCTGGTGGTACAGAAAGAAAGTCAAGACTTAGTGGGTTTAGAGCCTTGCCCTTTTTCTCCAGGAAATGCCTTCTGTGGTGAGGTCTATGGATATTCTCAGTCATCCAGGTCATGGTTGTCCCAAAGGTGCTTTTTCAAAAGGCAACTGGACTTTCTTTGTTTTTCCTTGAAGATGTTTAGCTTCTCATCCAAGAAGCTTCTTCAGAAAAGAATTAGCAAGATTACATAGCATCACTAGCTTCTGTTGCCAAGTTAAGCCAGTAGGATTAGGCATAACGTGACAGCTGCAGTGCTGCAGCTAGTGCTTTTGGTGCTCCAGGTTGTAGCACTTATGGAGAGTCTTCCTTTTCCAATCCTTTTTTTCTTGGAGAACTAGCTATATATAAAACAGGTCAACTGGCTAGGTTTAGAGGTTCCCACACTACATCTCCTTTCATGACTCAGTTTGTTTGACCTAAATTTACCCCTTTGCATTGTAAACTGGATTGTGGTGTAGTTTACTGGATTAGTTTATCTCTTCTTGTGATTCCCACAATGCACCAACATCCTATTGTTCAAAGTAAGCATTTTGGGGAGAACAGGACATCCAAGCATAAACAGCAGCAGCAGCAGCCACTGGTACTCCTTCTCTTCCTCCTCCTTCCATTCTATTTTGATTTTGTAATTTTGCCATTAAAGTAAATAAGAGAATTGCCCATTAATGAGTGTTGCATCTGTTTTACTGGCGCCAGATCTAGTAATATAGAGAAAGATCCTTTCAAGATTTCTAAATATGCCTTAAGTATTGTGTTTATGCACTGCTGAATTAGCAATAAAATATTCAACTGGTACATTGTGGAAGATGAGGGCATTACCCCCCTCCCATTTTGTAGATATGGCTGACTGATCGGAGAATAGCCCATGCTTGACCACTCTTTCTTATGTTATAAACAATTGGGTGGGATGTTTTTAACTTGTGACATTTTCAATTGAAGCCGTGATGGATGAGTGTTTGCCAAGGGAGTTGAGCCAAGATTATATGAATATGTTTTTTTAAAAAACTGGTAGATAAGCCACCCTGTTGGCTATTGAAACAGATGAAAACAGAAGGAAGGAAATGATAAAATGAGAGAGGAAGACGTGTCAGAGATGAATAGCTTTCACAAATCATTCGAACTGCTTGTTAACACTGGGAGGGAAAGATTTCATTAGCTACTTTATGTGGGGATGTTATTATTTGGCAGACTTGTTCACTAGTATATCACATGAAAAAGCTTTCATAAAAAGATTTTCTGCCTTTATATGGAGCTGGTAGTGAAATGTGGAAAATGAAGTAAATTAGTAGCCATAGCCTCTGTGGGGAGTAATTAGGATTAAAGAAATTTCCCTCCCTCTATTTAATTCTGCTGAATGTGCAAAAAACAAAACAAAAAACCCAGTTCAGAGGACATTTCCTACCATTGTTTTAATTTGCAACCCAGACCCTTTACCCTCATGGAGTTCTTTAGTAGACTGATTTTAGATCTATGCATGTTTACAAAAATACTGTATATCTAGTAAAGTGCAAATCAATCTTATCTTGGAATGTTAAGAAATATGTTAATACAAGATCATTGTATTCAATTTTGGAAAAATAAAAATGGCATGTTTGAAATGATATTGTTAATAGCTTGGTTCTGAGTAACATGGGGATATTTTAAATGAATATCCCATATTACTCAGAACCAAGCCATTTTTTCTATTAACAATATTATTTCAAACATGCCATTTTAATTTTGCCAAAATTAAATACAATTATCTTGTATTAAGATAAATGTGACTTACACACACACATACTGTATAGAGGAGAGATTAGAGAGAAAAGGTGGGGGGGAGAAGCACCTGCCACATAACACCTCAGAGTTAACAACTGTTGATAAGAAAGTCTGGATAGTGGATGTGTCAGAATAGAAGAGCAAGAATAGAACAGCAGAATAGAAGAGAAAGAACTAGAGAAAATTACAACATACAGAGACTTGCAAATAGAAGTAGTACAACTGTGTCAAAAGAAAGCAGGAATAGTACCAATAATAATAGGCACTTGCCTGAACAACATCGGCATTGGCAAAATCACCACTAGTCAATTGCAATAGGCAGCTTTACTTGGAACAGCTTGCATCCTGCAACAGTACATTTAACACCATCAAACATCTGCCTATCCCAGACCCTTGGGAAAGACTTAATAGATGGGGAAAAATACCAAATCCACTCTAAACATCTGGCTGACTGTGTAACCAAACATAAATTGCAATAACAAAATTTAATAGTGCCCTTTATTTACCATTGCTCAGAATTATCTCTGATCTGCATGAATGGATTTCAATAGGAAGATTAAGGACAGCTAGTAACCATAGAAACTATTCTCAGAGAATGTGATCAACAGTGAAGGCAAGAAGAGCATATATTGAATGACTGTTGGTTCTAATTAATGTATCCTAAGAACTACTGATGGTATATTTATGGATCAATGAATGATTACTTCCTATGAGTACAAGAAGTTGCATAATAACCAGACTTTATTGACTCACAAAAGTATACTTTGCAAAGTATTAATCAGGGATATGATAGACCATCTTCCATGATTTATTAAGTTCACTGACAATTATCACAATAAATGTTGAAGCTCTAAGAAAAAAGCTCAAAAATCTGGGGGTGCAGGTGATATGATAATTCATCTTTCCATTCACATACTATATGTGAATGATTCATATCTCAGCACTATGAAGACTGGTTCTTAAGGGAGATCTGAAATTTCCAGGATTGAGATCTGAATTATCTGGATGAAGGACTGGTAATCTTTTATTTGGTCAAAATATAGAAAACTTGATTGGTGTGATTTTAAATTAAGTACTAGGCATGACAAAACCCTTGATGTAAGAACCTGAGATAAAATAAATAAAAGGAAGTGAGCATATGTCTGTAAAAGAAATATTAAATCACCCAATGAAAAATCAGAACAAAATTGACTTATAGAATTTAGACCTTCATTATTTATGCTCTAATGCAGTGATGGTGAACCTTTTAGAGACTGAGTGCCCCAAAACTGCCCTGCCCCTCCTGCCTCCACCCCGCCCCCCCCACAGGGCCACCCACTGCCTCCATGGCCAGCTGCAGCAGATCGTCCAGGTGGTCCAACAGCACCATGGTGACCATGGGGGCATGAGGGTGGAGTCTTTCCCTGCTGCCCTGCTGCCATGTCCTTGGCTGGGCTGCTCTGTGCGGGCCGCGCCCGGGGGCAACTCTCCTCTGGGGGGGCTGCTGGTGAGGAGGGGCCACGGGTGGAGGTGGGGCTGGGGAGATAGTACGCATGCCCACAGAAAGGGCTCTGAGTGCTGCCTCTGGCACGCATGCCATAGGTTTGCCACCACTGCTCTAATGGTTAAAATGTGGGAAATAATTAAGATTAGCTTGAATTCTTTGTACAGGAAGACAAATATGATTTAATATTGTATGTGAAATTAAGATGACTCCATAATTGGAAAAGGGCAATTGAAGGATACAAGTTTTTAAAAGGATCAGAAAAAGAGAGTTGTGTTATATGTTATAGTATTCACTACTGCTCAGGCATCTATACAAATAAACTTGGTATTTATAATAAACCTGGTAATTCTGTAGAGAGCACTTTGATGAATAAAAAGAGTAAAATGATTAAAAACAAGAAAACGTTGATGATGTTTTCCAAAAATAAATTGCAAATATTTCAAAAATAAATTGCAAATTCTTTCAAATCTTGGACTACTTCAGGATTAAATAACACACCATCCATCCATTGATCAACCTATTTTCCCCCTTTATTTATTTATTTATTTATTAAATTTACATGCTATTTATCTTGCTGTTGAAATGATTCTGTGTAGCTTTGAAATTGTTCATGAGAAAAAATCTTTATGAAAACATCTTTGAGCTAATTTCTTTTCCCATAATTCTTTTCTGCCATCATTATGATAACTACACTAAATGGTACTGTTGTTCATTGTTGAGCAGAACAAATAATAAAAACAATGAAGCAAGCAATCTAAAGAACCAGAATTCAAATATTTGGAGAAAGGAGTTTTGCCAACTACAATGAAATCAAAACATATTTTAGGAGAGGAAGTGAAGGACCTACAGACCAATCAGTCTAACAACAAGATACTGGAAAAAATAATCAAAAA
>NW_015386260.1:181666-190986 GCF_001527695.2 Protobothrops mucrosquamatus | reverse complement strand
TGGGTTTGTTAAAAACAGATCATGCCAAATCAATCTTATTTCATTCTTTGACAAAGTGACTAAATTAGTAGATCAGCGAAATGCTGTGGACCTGGTATACTTAGACTTCAGCAAGGCATTCAACAAAGTAGACCACAGCCTACTTCTTGGTAAACTAGAAAAATGTGGGATAGACAGCATCACCAGCAGATGGATTTGTGACTGACTGACAAACCATACTCAATGAGTAGTCTTTAATGGTACTATATCTACATGGAGGGAAGTAAGCAGTGGGGTACCACAAGGTTCCTTCTTAGACCCAGTACTCTTTAACATCTTCATAAATGACTTAGATGAGAGAATAGAAGGGGAACTCATCAAATTTGAAGATGACATTAAGCTGGCAGGAGTAGCCAACACCGCAGAAGACAAGCTCAGGATCCAAAAAGATCTTGACAGACTTGAACAATGGGCCCTATCCAACAAAATGATATTTAATGTGGAGAAAAGCAAGGTTTTACACTTAGGCAGGAAAAATCAAAGGTACAGATTAGGGGAAACCTGGCTCAAAAACAGTAACTTGAGAGGGACCTTGGAGTCCTAGTGGATGATCACTTAAATATGAGCCAGCAGTGTGCAGCAGCAGCCAAAAAAGCTAATGCAATCCTTGGTTGTATAAACAGAGGCAAAGAATCAAAATTACGTGAAGTATTAGTACTCCTGTCATGCAAGAGGTATGTCAGCCCACAGAAGGAAAGGGGGCATGGGAAGTGACTCAGAAGTGACCCTCCTTAGTTTTCTGGAAAATGAAAGTAAAGAATGGCAGATTCTGTTACAGTAACCTTTCAACAAATGTTGTGTTAGTACTCATGGTTGTGATTCTTTTCTGGACTATTTTGAAGGGTTGACATCATCAATCTGTTGTTCTGCATTTAACCCTGCTGCTTTAGGAGACTTCTTAGAACAAAGCAAAAAACAATAACTTCCCAACCACAAGCTTATCCTCAAATCCCACAAACTATGTACTATGTACCCATAGTACATACCTACTTGGTTAACTGTTTATTTATGCTATGTTCTCAAATGATCTTGTCTTCATTTTATTCCCACAACTGAGGCAGCTAAAATCATTTTGTAACTGCTCCATTTTGAAAGTACTGTTTTCTCTCATTTGCTGACTCAATCTCTTTTGTGGAGACCACCTAGCATGTTTACTGGCAACACGATTGTGTGATCAGGGGTTAGGTTCTGTCCTTGGTCACCCTAGGTGTGTTCTACCACCTGAGTCCTGGGTTGTTTCAGGGCATCATTTTGGCATTTAATTTTTTCATGTTAAAGAGAAACCAAACCTTGGTAGGGAGGGGCAGTTGGGGTGAAAATTTTTATCATAAATTGCATTAACAGCTTTCAGCACTGAGCAGCACGTTTCTTTGTTCAGTTATTCACTGATATGAAAGAAGATACTGGTTTCATGAAAACCTATTTCTGAGATTTCTTATCTGATTTCCAATAAAGATTCTCAAATAAGGTGATGTTAATATGTTACCTTGAGAACCGCCATTTCACAGAGGTATGCCATGATCACTTGAATGGAATGCATTCTTTAGCCGCATTTTGACTTCCCCATATAGAGAGACAGATATCTTATTTACACTCCGAATATGAAATCTATATGAGCTTTCTTGTAATTTTTAAAAAATCAACTAAATAATCCCTGTTGTGTGCAGGACAACATAAATGTGACCTGGAACATATACAGCTTATCTTTCATTAGTTTTCTCAACAAAGCCCAAACAATAGTTTAAAGAGGACAGGAGCAGAGAAACAGCAGAAAAAGGAAAGCTCAACCTTCCTGCCTAACACATTTCTGCTAGAATATTTTCACAAGTCATTGTTATTAAACATGCTTTAAACTAGACTAGGAGCTGTTGATAGTGATTAGGGTTGAAGGAAGCCACAAAAGATAGATGTCAGAAAATGTGGCTACTGTACATATGTTATTAACCTCAAGAGAAGATTAAAGGGATATATCAGCCTATGCTTGTAAGCCTGATCTAATTTAAAAGTCTTCTGCAAGAAAACAAGTCAGACATCTGGAAGAAACTATTTCTTCTTTTCCTGCAGCCTGAGGAATGAGACAATAAGGGAGTAGTGTAATGTCGTTTGGATCAGATTTTTTAATTTTCCAATACAGACCCCTCTCCAAATGTGATCATCCCACTCCTGTCTAGGGGCCATACTATGTTAACCACTAATTTGTGGTCTATGGGTTGTGTCCTTATTTTCTTCCTGTCACTGCTGGCTCATTTCCCTTTTAAAATTTTTGCATGCATGCCTACTTATCTCTCCTGCCTCGTAGAAATGGTTGCATTTCTTCAAAATGATACCTCAGTTTCTCAGATGACAAACTGGAGAAATTTTAAGAGATCAATGTCATTTAGTTTTGTGAAGGCTAACCCTTCCAACTTTATTATTATTATTATTATTATTATTATTATTATTATTATTATTATTATTATTATTATTATTATTATTATTATTATTATTATTATTCATTAGACATGAACCTCAGTCAACTGAACATTCAAATTGACTGGTGCTGATGGTTGACACGGCTTGCTGCCAGCATCCTAGGTATCAACCAGGTACCTCCTTAAAATGTAAGATGTTCCGAGTAGCGCAGTTTTTTGTAGCATTGCTGGAGTTATTGCAGGAAGCTGCAGTTTCTTGAAATATTTTGCAAAGTTGTTGTTGTTGTTGTCATTGTTGTTGTCATTATTGTTGTTGTTGTTGTTGTTGTTGTTGTTGTTATTATTATTATTATTATTATTATTATTATTATTATTATTATTATTATTATATTCAGGCTTAAATACACATGAGCCACAAATGGGGTGTGCAGCTGCATTGTTCCTATTTGGTTCCATGTGCCAATAGGAATAGCAAAATAAACTATGAAAGTTCCTTCCAGTTTGTTTATTATGACATCTAAACCAAAGCTATGTTTCGCTTTACTAAATAAGCCAAGGATCAGAGGCCAGCTTTTGACTCTACCTAGGAAAGCAGAAAGCCAAAGTTTCTTGATCTGATGTTACAACCCCTAGAAACAGGTTCTGTGGTTTGCCTGTCCACTTCTGTTAACAAGGCATCATCAAACATGCTGCCTGTTCATAATGAAGACAAAACAGACTAGATTATTATGATTTCTAAGCACGGTAGGCTTGCATTGCGGAAATTTAAAAGCTTAGAGTTGAACTGACAATTGAAACAAAACTGGTCTTGTCCCCAAGAAGTGTGAACATGTACCATCAATCAATGGTGCCCAATTTACACTGATACTTCAAGCCTATGACCTAGAAATGAGGTGCTGTGGAAACCGAGTTGACATTACTGAACAATCGGAAATAGTGGACTGTGAGATTGAGTGTGAAAGTCTTAAATAGATATCAAAGGACCACTGCCCGACAAAAGCAGTGGAGAAATTGAAGCAAGGTAGCAATGCTAAGTTATCACCTCAGACACAGGAATGTTCATTATTTTAATGAGGTATACGTGTGGGAGAAGGAGAGGGATTCCCCCATGCTTACTCTTAATTTCACTCATGTCCCACTAGCAGTAGAGAAGGTTTTAAGAAGGGCTGATGGATAAATTAGCAAAAAGCTGTGGGGGGGGGGGCTAAAGAAAGAATCAGGAGGGAGAAGCTCTAGAGCAGGGTCTTCAAACTTGGCCCTTTTATGACTTGTGGACTTCAACTCCAAGAATTCCTCAGCCAGCGTGCCTGGGTGAGGAATTCTGGGAGTTGAAGTCCACAAGTCATAAAAAGGCCAAGTTTAAAGATCCCTGCTCTAGAGGTATGTCAATTTCCGTACAATAAGTCTCCCATGTTTCCCTCTACCTGGTAATGTGCCACATGCTAAGTTCACTGGGAAAGTGAGTCAAACATTGGCATCTGACTACCTTATAAAATGATCCCCTAACTTTCTCTCTCTTTTTTAGATTTTTATCCAGCCTTTTTTTCATACACAACTCAATGCAGCAAACATACCTAATATTCCTTCCTCCTCCTAGTTTCCCTACAACAACCCTGTGAGAGGGGTTGGGCTGAGAGAGAGGGACTGGCCCAAAGTCACCCAGCCAGCTTTCATGGCTATGGCAGGAATTGAACTTACAGTCTCCCACTTTCTAGGCCAGCAGCTCAACCACTAGACCAAATTTATTATTTCAAGTGCTTTTCCATCACCATCACCATCATCATCCTTTATATCTCAGATAAAATCTAAGGGTAGAATAGAAATACCAAAATATCATTCAATTAGAAAATATAAATACATTCAGAATATATGCCATAAAACCTAAGCAGTTCTAATTTTAAGAGAATAGTTGCCCCTTTATAATAAAAAAGAATAGATAACCTGGATGCCATAAAACCTATTAACAATATATAAGCAAGCGAATTAAAATTAAGTTACATGGGAAAATAGAAGTCCCAGTAACATGCCCTCCCTTTTAAGCTAGGTTGCATGCTGCTTCTGATCTGCCAGCAAGCCTTAAAATAGAGATACCCCCAAAAAAAAAACCACCAAAACCCCCACTTAGGACTCTCTCTGCCTGCATTTGACACTTGGACTGAAATTGATTAAGCACACCTCTCTGGTTCTGCAGACAAAGGGAATCCCCTCAAGATAAGGGAAATGTTTTGTGTCAATATTTCACTTCAGTGCCAGACTACCCTCATAAAGAATCTGTCCCAGGAAAGGATCTGCACATTTAAGATCATCCACCCCACAAGGCAAGGAAAGATCTTCCTCTCTGGACTTTGCACTTTCCCATCAAAGCCCATTACTTTATGATCAAAGCCCATTTTCACTCTACGTACTATCTACTCTTAGCTTTCCAGCTTGATGGTCACCTTTAAATTGCTTATCCTCCGTTCTGCTGTCTGGCTCTTTGAATAAAATTCTACCTCTACTTCTAGCAATTGTCCTGTGGGTTTGTTTTGTCCTGTTTCTTTGTTTTTTTCCATTGGGTAAATGGAATCATACCAAGAAAATTCTTCTAATACACGTAAGAGAAAAGCCAGTGAGTCCTGTCACTAAGGCCAATCCAGAAGCTCAGGTCCAGAGGAGCATCCCTAGTCTTTAGAATGAAACAAATATATTTTAAACCTAGATTTAAAGCCTAAGAAGACCTGTCATCTGAATCAAAACATTCTACTATGCATTTCTTTGACTTCTCTTTGGAGTAACCTTCAGTTTAGATCCCTACAACAATTCAGTCAGGTGGGCAGGGCTGAAAGAGGGAGTGAATTACTGGTCCCAAATCATTCATTGAGTGTACAGGGTTCAGTTGGGCTTCAGAGAATAGAATAGAATAGAATAGAATAGAATAGAATAGAATAGAATAGAATAGAATAGAATAGAATAGAATAGAATAGAATATCAGAGTTGGAAGGGACCTTTGAGGTCTTCTAATCCAACCCCCTGTTCAGAGAAGAAACCCTATACCATTTCAGACAAATGGTTATCCAGTCTCTTCTTAAAAACTTCCAGTGTTGTAGCATTCACAACTTCTGGAGGGAGGTTGTTCCACTGATTAATTGTTCTGACTGTCAGGAAATTTCTCCTTAGTTCCAGGCTGCTTCTCTCTTTGGTTATTTTTCATCCGTTGCTTCTTGCCCTGCCTTCAGGTGCTTTGGAGAATAGCTTGACTCCTTCTTCTTTGTGGCAACCCCTGAGATATTGGAACACTTCTAGTCAACCTTTTCATCACTACAGCCTTATCTAGTTGTGAATTTCCGAGTCTCTCAAGAAATCTTTATCCCTTGGGTTTTCTCATTAAAGACATGGCTGGGTGCATCATGTTTTTTTTAAAATAACAAATTTTATACCAAGACAGAAAAGGCAGCAATTAAAATACAATTAAAATTCTTCGACTCCTTTTCTTCTATTTATTGTTCTGCCGCCACCAGTGGAAAATTCCAAACCATTCATGAGAAGACAAACCTATAAATCAAGCTACATTAGATATATATAGTTTCTAGCCTTCAATAAAGAAAATGTAGCTGCAATAAATTTTGAAATGAGAGTTTTAGCATTTTAGGTTTATAAACACTTTAGTCATTAATGCTCATAATGTCAGTGTTGATTTGTTATGTGCCTATTAAAGGCCATTTTACTTGGCAGCCGTGACGAATGGGCTGGATAAAATACTGAATTGTAAAATATGAATATTATATTAAGTTTAATTTTAGCCTGAGGGAAGATAAGTCATGTGACCCCAATTGAAGGTCAGCTAGCAGATTTTTTTTCACGGTACAATGTGACTTAAAATGACACAACCACTGAAGCTCAAATAAGGAAACTGAGGAGGAAAAAGGAAATGAGTTTATAGATGAAATGCTGAGAGCAGATTGAATACAAACAGTCACTAGCACAGGCAACTGAATTGTGTAAACATTTCCATGAAAGGTGATGACAAGGATGTTTGCTTCAGGTTTTCTTAAATCAGAGTCAGCATTTTTTGTGGGGTTTTTTTGTGCTGCATTTCTATTTAACTCTTGCAGGAAGTCTAGCAGTCTCTCTTCCCCTCTCCCCTTTTTCTTCAAGTCGGATCGGAAATGACAGAGCCAAAGGCAAATAGTGTTGTCTCACATTTGCTAGTAGTTTTAGAGTTTCAGATCTGTTTTATTTTCTCAGTTCCAGGTCTGCTTCAACACTCGCTGAAATCTGTGACCGCTGTTCTCCTAGATTATATGGAAACATTTTATATGACAGAAAGAATAAACATAAATAGGTTTCAAAGATCACATTAAGTTTCTTCCTGCAATATTTCTTATTTGATTTCCCCACCAAGCTCATTACACTTTAAACTTGCATTGGCACTGTCAGTAAAATGGGCCAGACCTTGTTTTAACTGTGGAATATCTCCTTTCTCCTTTTAAGTGGCCTGGATACTCAGACTTCAGTTAGTAAGCACCTCATTAATTATCCCCTGAACACTAATGTCTGCAGACAAGAAACCCTTGTTCTATTTCCTTGGGGAAAGGCAGGAATCTGGTTTAAAGTCTGAGGGCAGAAAAACAAGAGGCATGAAGCTGGCGATCGATGAATGAAGATAGGTTTCATCTTAAAATAAGGTTTCTTTGCTCCATTGCTGCATGGGTAAATGAATCTCCTTCATTTCGCCTGGTTTGTTGGTTCGTAATAGGATTTTCAGGTCAGTGTTTAAAGGAGACGTTTCCTTTGGGTTAAAGAGAGATGGATGGTTTCTTTTTATAATACTCTTTTTATATATATAAAAGCCCAGAGGGAGCGAGAGCCTGTCACAGAAGACAGGACACTTAGTTCCAGCACCACATCACTGGCTGGCCAATAACATTTGGCACCTGAGGCAGAATATCTAAATTGCACACAGTACTGGTAAAAATAATTAACAATTGGCCCTACTAAATGCCATCCCAAATTGGCCCTTTGTGGTGAATGCTTCGATCTTCTTAACAGAGAAGAGAATCACAGATTTTTCCACAGTTTTTTCTGTCATACTCATACAAATTCTTCCAAACTTAGGCTGTCTCTCTGGAGTCTGGCAAATCAAAATGGCTCCTTTTCAGAAATGGCTCTTTGCAGGGAAGACACAGCAAGACCATGGCAATTGCTCTAACTATGCAAGGAGCTGTGCCTCCATTAGAAATGATTCTACAGGGGTTTAGAGTATATGTGAATGAAAAGGAAATGTGTGCATGGGTTGGTGACATGCATGTTAAGCTTAGACTTTGTACTGAAGAAAGGCTACCAGATCTGGAGTGCAAAAATCCAGATGACTGCTAGATGGTCATCTGGATTTTTATAGCACAGATCTGACAGCTCTGATTAAAATATAATGGCATTTGCTTGATTTTGATTTTTTAAAATTTTGCTTTGGAAAATATGAGTTATTGCTTAGAGTTACATGTAAAGCAAACCACATAACAAACCATTCAACAAACCACAATTAACCCATGACAAAGCACAATGTATGAATTCAAACTGTATGTATTGTACCCCTTCCTTGTATATAGCCCACAGAGAGTTCCCAGAGGACAATACACACCTGTCCATGGCTTTAGAGACAAAAAGATTAATGTCAGCCATTTTTTCCATAAAGTCAGCCCCAAAACTTTGGATAATACCCTCACTCATTATACTTTGATGCCTCCGTGTATAAGCTAATAGGAAGTGTTATTCATATTACCCTTATCAGCAACTGGCATTTGTGGGAAAGGGTATCAAAACTGGGAATCTTCTGTCCCTCCCATTTTGAGGAATCTTCTGTCCCTCCCATTTTGAGGAATCTTCTGTCCCTCCCATCATGGTTGCATACACGTTCAAAAAGCACAGAGTTTATATTGGGATGCTGCATCTCTTATCTTGCCCATTTCAATCCACAGACAGCACTGTACAAAATATGCTCTCATCCAGGGCAAAACAGTAATCTGGCTAAAAGTAAGACTTCTAGAGGTCCTTCAAGTGATACAAAGCTAAACAAATTTGACAAGAGTCCATGAACTGATGTTTTGACATGCAGAGATTAATTCTATTTTAAGATTCCTTTGAAGAGCTTCACTTCAAAGTCTCAGGAAGTAATAGCACCATTGACTCAAGTTGTTGTTAAGACTACATCTGAAATACAAACTGACAGAGCTGAACAAAAGATAGCATGACAAAATATGAAAAAGAAGGGTTGTGAAAGGGAGAATTGACTAGAAGGCACCGTTTGAGGAAAGATGGAAAACGTTTTTAATGACTTTCATAAGACCGTTTCTTTAAAACCTGATGGACTTCGTTTACAACTTTCTCCTAGAAGCTAAAGATAAAAGCAACAATAGCTTTAAAGCTTCAATGTGCGTAAGCATGGATATACTATTAAAAAAAAATCAATACAGATTAATTTCTAAAAATCTATGATGATCTCAGAGTGCACTACAACCTCCCCCAGCTTTTTCCCCACTTTATTTGTATCCTGCCTTTAATATTTTTACAAATAACTCAGGCAGAAAATATATCCAACACACTTTCCTCCTCATATTTTCCTCACAGCAACAACCTTGTGAGGTGGGTTGGACTGAGAGAGAATGACTGGTTCAAAGTAATCAAAGTCATGGTTAAGGTAGGACTTGAACTCACCGTCTCGTGCTTTTCAGCCTCGAGCCTTAACCCCTAGACCAAAGTGGCTCTCCTTAACAGTAGCTTTCTGAATGTGATCAGGGAAGGAATTTGATGTCCACATGATACTCTTATAGAGGGCTGGTACTGCTACTGAGAAGCAGTGCCTTCTAGATTCAATTCCCTAAATTTCCTGGAAAT
>NW_015386260.1:142739-180996 GCF_001527695.2 Protobothrops mucrosquamatus | reverse complement strand
ATGGTGATTATTTTTAGTCTTATTGTATACTGAAGGGTTATATGCGAGGCTGGATTGTACACTGGCACAATGGGCATAGTGCCTGGAGCTTACAAAACTCCCAAGAGCCAGCAAAATAGTTTAAGAGCCAAAACACGCACATATTTATGCGCAGATCTATATTAAGGGCTCATACTTAAGAGTATGGTCACGACCTGCAAAGATTTTAACCCAGTCCCAACAGAGCAGGAACCTTCCATTCCACCTTGCAATTAGTCTCCTTATTATTATTGTTTATTATGAAACTAAGCATCTTCACCAGATCCATAAGTTTAGATTTATATGGATCTAAAAGCCAAATTGTCAAGGAAAAAAGTGCTCACAGACAAACTCACTCAGAGAGTAGAAACAGAACCAAATTGCATTGCCTCAGAAGCCAATGGGAAGTACAGTATGCTGTCTGCAGTATAGGCACTGCTGCATTCAGTTCACCGTTTTGCAGGTAGCACAGATTATAAACTCTAGAAAAAAAGCAAGACTGAAAGACTCTCTTATCTTTAGATAAGAGAGGGGTTGTGGTGGAAATCTCTGCTTCTCAGCCATATACCATATAACTATTTTTCTTCATTCACTGTAGTTATGTACTTCAGTCAAATATCACAACTGTAGCCGGAACCACTTATACATATGGCTGGCTATGATAGCTCAATAGATGCAGGTCTGATTTGCAAGTAAATCTTGCTCCTATAGCTGCTTTCATGATGGGATTAGAATTGTAAATCATATTAATATCAGAATAATGGAGCGCATTAATTAGAATAAAAATATAGTACACTGATTTGCCATACATAATTGCTGTTTGAAAACCCTTGATTTTATTGTCTTAGGCTTTTCCTGTAGCATTTTATTCTTATCATCAGTGGTGGGATTCAAATATGTGAACAACCAGTTCTCTGTGTGGATGCTGCTTCCGGAAGTCTGTTCTGGGCCTGGGCAACAAAAAATTAGCTACCGGTTCTGCCGAACTGGTGCGAACCGGCTGAATCCCACCATTGCTTATCACCCTAATAAAAATCAGATTTCTGAAAACCATTTCATGGTCTAACCAAAATGAGATGATTTAATTTTAAATTAGGGGCAGGACTATTGGGGGAAAGAAATCCGAATTCCATTTACAACCATAATAATTGTGCATGTCATATTTATTATTTAATTACTCAGCAATAACTAAATATTAATATTATAAAGCAGATTTAATGATATTTGCAATTAATTTATTGCTCCAAGAGATGTTGAAGTCCCCTGTGTGTTCCTCATTTTCCATTAATTGTGCTTTTTCTCCTTTGTTCCAACGATTTAAGTGTTTTAAAAGGAAATTAAATGGAAAAAAACAATTTTTGAGTTTCCAGAATAGATTAAGAGTGTTGTTCCAAAATCTTCTCCCATTTTGATGGTTCAATCTGCTTATTGGTTTTAAAATGTTCACTGGGTTGATATGATAAGCAACATGTTTTATTTATTTGTATTACACCTTCCTCCAGAAGCTCAGAATGCAATATACAGTACATGGCACTTCCTCCTTTTCCCCAAAAAAATAAGATAATAATTGGCTCCTATTCAATCAGTGAGCTTCAATGGCTGAAGCTGGACTTGAATCTGAATATTTAAAATAATAGCCAATCCCTTAAGTGCTAGAGTTCGCTAGTTCTTAGCTTTTTTCAGAAACCTGAAGTTGTAGTTGATTGACTGAATAAAAATGAAAGATATGCTTGAAATCTGCTTTGAAAAGAATTCATCTTCTCAAACCTTGATTGTCCAAGTGCCCAATTTCTTCTACCATTCTATGTCTTTGGTTTCATTGCCCATAATTGGCTATGGTAGCCAATGCTATTTTGTTTACAGACAGCTTTTACCTAATCAAGAAAATTCACTAATATAATGAAGCAAAAGCTTGACAGATGCTGAGATTTATTATTGTTGTTTCTGCTTTACTGACAATCTATTTTTAGTGTTCCTTGCAGGGGTGAAGGTTACAACTTTGTTAGAGAGATTTCCTCTGTTATGATGCATACACACACACACACACACACACACACACACACACACGGCACTTTTTTTTTTAAAAAAGGAAGTTTATAACAAGATCTATAGGAAAATAGTAGTGCTTGCTTTTGCATGAAAAAACTCCAGATGAGGTTGGGCAGTCTCTAAAGCAGCTCTGGAGAGCCAGTGTGAATCACTATAGTAAATAATACTGAGCCAGAAGGTTTAAAAATAAATTAAAAGAAGTTTAATGATGTAATAATCTGATCCTGTCAAATGAAGATTCATTATTACACTCGTTCATTTGTACAACTCTTTATAGCAAACAATGATATAAAAGATTAACATGCAATATAAAAATATATTGATTATGAAACTTTGTCAATAGCCCTTGCATAATACCATTGCATTGGTATTACCTTCTCCATAAATTTTCCAGTACAAGATCAGATTAAGAAGGTTTCAACATATACTTAGCTACAACAAAAAAGTACATTTCTATTCATTTATTCTGGAGTATGAGTAGAATATATCAGAGACGGTCCTTTTCTTGGTTTATGCCAAATGACAAACCAAAGAAACTGGTACAACATCAAGGAAGATTGTTACAAAAGCCACAATGGTCTGACCATCCTATATTTCTATGTAAAATTTGTAGTGTTACATTCCAGAAATAGACTGTATTATTTTTTATATTGTGCCCAATGCTTATTTTAAAAAAGGGTTTTTTTAAAAAATCATATAAGTGTTATGGTATGCATAATCTTAATGAAACGATGAGCCAACTAGAAATATTCCGAGAAGTTTATATTCCTATTGGGTTTGTTTTCCTTTCCATGAGCACATTCAAACATCAGCAAATCAAAGAAACTTTGAGAGATGGAAAACAGCTATTGGAAAACAGTCTCTTGCCCTTTGTTATGTGGTGTCTGTTCACCATTGTTGGAAAGAATTCTGAAACAATGGATCTGTATTACTACAGCTAGAGATAATGTTTTCTTTCAATTTTCCCATGGGAAACTTTCCATGGGCTTAATTAAACTATTCCAATATGCCTAGCTTTGCAAATAGCATCAGGGTACTTTGTTCTAGAAAGATAGCACACTAGTCTGTTTTTTCTTGAAATATAGGCAAGAAAGGACATTTTAATGCATCTGCAGCTTTTATGTAGCATATAAAACCCATATTATGCCAAGTAACCCAGAAAGCTGATTTTTTGGATTCTTTAGATCTTTGTACGTTTTGGTCTAAAACTGAAGTCTTCTGAATCCTGGATGTTGGATGATTCTGGTGTTTCTTCAGAACAAACTACACTGAAATGTGAGGGTGTGCGTCCATTATCTTAGTAAATATTGATAAATAGATTTAATGATATAGTGATATCATGGCTAGGCGTATGTATGTATGTATGTATGTATGTATGTATGTATGTATGTATGTATGTATGTATGTATGTATGTATGTATGTATGTATGGTTTCAAACACTCATTAAAATGCCACAGCTGAACCTGAATACATCTTTGTCTTCATGAGCATTTGATTAATTACACACAAATTGCAAGAGGATCAAAAGACTTAATGTACCCTGACACACAATGAAGAAAAGTAATGAATAAGAAAAAAAAGAGATAAATCTGAAGTGATTCTGGTCAGAATAACAGAATCCACATATTTTTCAGCTTAGATAGAAAAGAAAAGCTTGGCTTAATGCCAATCCTGGTTTAGCTGTGAAAGCCAGTTGGGTCAGTCACACTTTCTCAGACAGAACCATGAAAGAAAGAAAGAAAGAAAGAAAGAAAGAAAGAAAGAAAGAAAGAAAGAAAGAAAGAAAGAAAGAAAGAAAGAAAGAAAGAAAGAAAGAAAGAAAGAATGGAAGGAAGGAAGGAAAGAAGGAAGGAAGGAAGGAAGGAAGGAAGGAAAGAAGGAAGGAAGGAAGGAAGGAAGGAAGGAAGGAAGAGAAAGAAAGAAAGAAAAAGCACTGTTCATTCCCCTAACAGGTGAGACCATGAAAGAGCAAAACATTGTCACTGATTGTTGCTATAATCTTAACTGCAGGAAAACGCAAAAGTGTTTGTGAGCATTTCTGCCAAAATAACAAAGAAATCCAGAGGAAGGCACTATCCCAAGACTTGTAAAAAGATGAGAAAGACATATGTATAGACAGACTGTTGATTGCAACATTGGAACTGACAGCTTTCAGTTGTGAACAGCCTCAGTATTTTCCTGGGCTAGTGTTATTGTATTTGCATATGGGAAATGTCATTTCAGGGCAGCAGATCTCCTTGACAAGCTTTATCGCTGGCGGAGGGATGATCTATGTTGTCGCTGGAAGGAAATCTTGGCTTGCCTCGACTCCCACCTCCTGGGATCCCGTCAGCGCAGTGTGATGTCATAGTCAAGGAAAGGAACCCAAGTTTAGATCTTCCAACAAGCCAGCAGTAGGACTTTGGAAGACAATGGAGGATTTGCCACCATGGTAACCACAGAAACAAAGGGAAATACTAATAATTTATTATCTTTTATTGCTGTGAGGGGAAATAGGAGAAAGTTTGAACAGAGGGGAGTGGGATAGGTTCTGCTCAGTAACTGGCTAGCTCTGATTGGTTGACAGTCCTTTCTGCTCAGCTATTGGTATTGTAGTTAACTGGTCCATAGTTTTCTGGGAGCTGTATAGACTCATAAACCTGCAAACTTGGTAGAATGAATATGATTCATCATTGTCCAAACAGGTCTGAAAATAGTTACAACAATGTGAACCAACCTTAGATGCATTTTAAATTACATTCAGAAGAGCCAGAAAGCAAGGATTAATTGTCTCAAAGCCTCTTTTGAAGAGACTTGGATACAGAAGCATCTGCTTAGATAGAAAAGAAAAGCTTGGCTTAATGCCAATCCTGGTTTAGCTGTGAAGGAACCAAGGGCAAGAGGGGGTGAGGAACCAAGGGCAAGAGGGGGGATGCAAATTCCACCTTTTGTTCCTGTACAGGTAGTCGTCAACTTACAGCAATTCATTTACTGACCGTTCAAAGTTATAACAGCATTGGAAAAAAAGGGACAATGAGCATTTTTCACACTTAAGACCGTTACAGCATCCCCATGGTCACATGATCAAAATTTGGATGCTTAGTAATTGGTTCACATTTATGATGGCTGCAGTGTCCCGGGGTCATGTGATCATCTTTTGCGACCTTCTGACAAGCAAAGTTTCACCTCACAACTGTCTTACAAATTTAACAGCTGCAGGGATTCACTTAACAACTGTGGCAAGAAAGGTCATGAAATGGGGCAAAACTCACTTAACAAATGTCTCACTTAACAACATAAATTTTGGGCTTAATTCTGCTCGTAACTTGAGGACTACCTGTATTATGATATAGTTCACATATACAAAAGCCAGTCTGGAGTAGTGGTTAAGGCAGGGGTGTCAAACTCAATTTCACTGAGGGCCGCATCAGCACTGCGGTTGCCCTTGGGGGGCCGGGTGGGTGTGACCAGAGTGGGTGCGGCCTACTGGATGGGCGTGGCCAGTTCTACGTCATTCGCGTCAAGGGTGCCTGTGGGGGCCTGGGCAAGAGTGGGACAGATCTGAGGGTCTCTGGCAGAAGGAGGTGGGACCGGGGCAAGTGTCAAGGCATGGTCCACCAAGGCAAGTGCCAAGATGGCTACCACAAAATTGTACATTTTCCAGGGCCAAGGCAGCGGGGGCCATTCCCTCACTGTTTCCAGGATGGCTTTGTGGGCCACATGAAACCACTTTGTGGGCCGCATCCGGCCGCCGGGCCTTGTGTTTGACATGTCTGGGTTAAGGTATCAGGTATCAGGTTAGGAAGCGGGAGGCTGTGAATTCTAGTTCTGCCTTAAGCACAAAGTCAGCTGGTTGACCCTGGGGCGGCTGGGTGACTTTGGGCCTGCAAATATATATATTTGTACATACAATAAAAATGAGTCAGAACCAGACATGGGTAGAGAGAATCGCTGTGTATGTTAGAAAGACAACAATGACAAAAATAGAGGGAGCCAAACAGTGACAGAGAAAGTATAAATGAAAGAGTGATATCCATGAATGTTGTGCTTCTCTTGGACTTTTATTTTATTTTATTTTATTTTATTTTATATTTTATTTTATTTCCCATCTTTATTATTTTTACAAATAACTGAAGGTGGCGAACATATCCAACACATTTTCCTCCTCCTATTTTCCCTACAGCAACAACTTGGGGAGGTGAAGGAGAGTGACTGGCCCAAACTCAGCCAGCTGGCTTTCATGGCTAAAATGGGACTTGAACCCATGCCTCTTGCTTTCTAGTTTAGTGCCTTAATCACTAGACCAAACTGGCTTTAGACTGCATTCTTCAGCTTTTTTTGTCTCCCAAATCTCTGTTTCAATTTATTCTCAAAACTTCTAAAGAGAGATTGGAAGGCAAAAGGAGATTAGGAGAAACGTCAAAAGTGGTTTCATATATTTGCGTGACAGCGTGACAGACAGTACACTTGAATTTCGCTTGCTGCAATTGTCAGATTGCTATTGTTATTTATTCAATTTGTACCCCTGCCCATCTCAGTTAAGCACCTCTGGGTGGCTCACAACCAGTAAAAACAGTAAACAAAAAAACCTAGTTAAAAACTAATATAAAAATTCATCTACACATATGTGTACACATAGGATGTGTACATGTGGGTCAGACAGAATGAGAAACAATAGACACATAAGATACGGGTGTAAGAGAAGGACTAAGAAATCAAAGAAACACAAGAGAAAAGCAAAAGACAACCTCAAACATTTTTAAACAGGAAAATGTATGCCAAAAAAACCCAAGTCATTAAATATATTTTATCCTCTTCCAAATGAAACACGTGAATAATATGCCTGTTTTAGGATAACAGAGCCAATACTAATACTGTAGTCCCTTATGGATTTTTAAACATTTTCCCATGGCAGGTAATGAAGGATCCGTAAGGAATACTGGGGAAAACCTCAGAGTTAAGAGAGACTCCAAGATTGAAGGAATGACAGAGTTCATCCAGACAGTTGCTTTTGTGGTTTTCTTTTTGTACTAAGTGCTATTCCTCACTTCACACTTACTGTGATCAAGAATGGGACCATGCTAGCTGCTGTCAGTACAACTGTACTGCATGTAAGAGTAATGATTAGTTGTGTCCCCATCTGAAATTCAAAGGTCACCAATTCTAGGAAAAGCCACCACCTATCATTGTAAATCATGCATGTCATGACAGTGCTTGCACATTCCTGGTGTTCCACCCTATCATTTCCTCCCCCCAAAAAAAACTATTTCCCTATAGACCAGACAATCATTATATGGCAGTGAAGAGCTTATCTTTCTTGTCTATAATGTGCAGCCCAGATACAAGCCCTAATAAACATTCACAGGGCTTGGATACAAGGAGAAAACATGTGAAGTTGTAGTGTGTTCTCAGATACATCTGCATAATTTTTCCAAAACAATTGACTTGTCAACTTATTGACATATAAAATACTACAGGAACAGCATGGAATTAGAGCTTGTTGTTGTTTTTTTTACTTCTTGATTGCCAATTGGTGGCTTTATGAATTTGTCCAGCCAAGATACAGCCACTGGATAAATAGCAATAGCAATGGCACTTAGACTTATATACTGCTTCATAGTGCTTTACAGCCCTCTCTAAGTGGTTAACAGAGTCAGCACATTGCCGCCGCCCCCCCAACAATCTGGTTCTTCATTTTACCAATTTTGGAACAATGGAAAGCTGAGTCAATCTTGAGACGTGAGGATCGAACTCCTGGCCTTGGGCGGAATTAGCCTGCAATGCTACATTCTAACCAATATTTTGACAAATATTCTCAAAGAGCTGGAATCCAAGAAAAAGTTTCACCTGAGAGTCAGTTTAAGTGGGCATACTATATTTTCCACTTAACTAAACTCAAAATGAAAATTATATTGATATTATGGATTGAGATCCCAACCTTTCACGCCGTGCTTTTTAAATAAGTTCAAATACACTGTTCACAATACTTTTTAAACAATCCTTCCTAGCCAAGAATGGAAGACAAATGAGCAAACTGGAGAAACATCAAAGATAGCTGAAACATGTATATATGTTTCAGAGTTCATGAGGGACAGAGATAAATCAAGAGAGACAGAAATATTCAGAGGGAGAAAGAAAACAAATGTGGGAGAGTGATCATGGAAGAGAAAGGGACAGGGAGAAGATGGGGCCAGGGAAATACATTATAGGAGACTCAAAGTTAGAGTTAATGAGGTGTTTCTGATGGGGCATTATTTTAGCCTTGTCTTGAGGAGCAGTTGTGTGACACTATGCCTGAAACAAGAAAGCTTTACAATGCATTTCGAAACTCACTACTTTTAGTTTGTTTTAAAATGCTAGTTTTATCTATACCGATGTCACTACCTGTAGAAATCTCCAAAATCTTTTATTTTTTCCCCATCAAGAGACTAAGTGCTGAGTCTTTCCAAAATACATATTTAATTGAGGTCCACCCTTCCTCTTTACTCTGACAGGCATGCAAGATGATTAACAAGGATTAAAAATGGAAATAGAATTTAAAATAATTAAAAAAGCAAATTAAAATAAACAATCATTGAATACTAAAATCATCTGGCCATTGAAATAATCTAATCAGCTTGCTTTTCCCCCTCCCCCACGATACACCTTTACATGTTTCTAAAAGACTAGATGGTAGGAATCAAACCCAGTTCCCAAGAGGGTGAACTTGTGAGCCTAAGAGCAAGATAGAAATTGTACGGAAGACATGCCCGACAGCAATGGCAATTTTAAGAGAATTTCTCCTGATAGATCTTAAAAACTGGGCAGGTGTGTACCAAAAAGAAGCAAACCTTTAGATAAGCAGATCCTAAGCCTTGATGGTCAACATCAATACTTTGAATGGTGCCAGGTAAGCAACTGACAGCCACTGAAGATGTTTCAGTACAAGCATGATATGATTCCCTGAACCTCTTCTCACCAATAAATAATCCAGCTGGATACTTTCCAGCAGTTGAGATGAGTTGTAGACACATGTAACAAAGGTATGTGTAACCATTGTTAAACCCGACTACTTCAGGAAGAGGCACAGTTGGTGTATTACATGCAACAGTATGAACACCTTCTTCATACAGTTGTCATTTGTGAATGCAGTGACAGCCAAGAGGGATTCCCAGAATGTAAATAACGTCTTTCAGTGGAGGTAGAATCCCAGGCTGAACTTCAGTCTCCCAATTTCCTCTGTACTGACAACTCTTCCTGCTTGTCTGTATTTAATTTCATCTTTCTTCTTCTCATCTAGTCCATTACTGAACTTTAAGGATGTTGATAAAGCATAGTAGTATTGGGTACCACCTGAAGTGGCGGCAGGTGACTGGACTCCTGTGTGATCATTGAATGCCCCTACACCTACAAGTCAAAGCTTTACAGAATGGTGGTGCACCTAGCCACCCTCTATGGAGCGGAGTGCTGGCCAGTGACAGCAAAGCATGAGCAGGTCCTAATGTGATGGAAATGCTAATGGTCCGATGGTGCCTTGGACTAATGCGATCTGACCATACCACGAATGATGACATCTGATGTCCACTGGAAGTCATGCCAGTTGTAGCAAAATTGCAGGAAGGAAGACTTCGATGGTTTGGACATGTCGTACGCAGTAAAAAAGACTCGGGGGCAAAGACAGCCATGTATCTGGACGCTGATGGCTGGTGACTCCGTGTCCAACCCAAGAAATGGTGGATGGATCGCATCAAGGACATGAAATGCATGGGTGTCACCCCTGAAGACACCCTGGATCGACACAAATGGAGACTGCTTTGCCAACAAGCAGATCCTGCCATAGCAGGAGAATAACACTAGGAAGAAGAACTTTGGATTATTTTTTCCCAGGTTTAAATAGAATGAAGACATAACTGGTCAAAAGTCTAGATGTCAAACAGCAATCGCTCCAGTATCATTTCCTGGACATGGTTCACCAGGAAGAACTTGAACCATGCTAAAACAGGTCCTCCAAGCCCTAATTCCAATGGATGATATAAAAAGCCACTAAATGATCTAGAGAATTAGAAGGCTTGAATTTCCCCATCTATTGTCCAGTGTATATTATTCATCAAAGTAGCCCAAACCATTGCAATACCATATTCTGATTGAAAGCATGACTGAAACAGATCCAAAACAAATCAGTATCACATGTTTGGAGCTGTGAATGCACCGTTGTCATCTTTACCATGTTTAGCTGTTTGTTTATTATCCTGTCTTTATTATTTTTATATATACCTTAAAGCAGTGAACATATACAATATTCCTTCTGCAGTCTTATAAGGTGAGTTGAACAGACAGAGAGTGACTCGGCCAAAGTCAGGCAGACAGTTTTCATGCGTTAAATGGAACCAGAACTGGTTTCTAGCCTGGTGCATTAAGAACTAAACCAAACTGGCTCACTGGCTTTTCCATAAATGAAACATTTGAGACTGATCTATAATGACTGATCTCTTTGATCAAGGGAAAGTTTCTTCAGTAAAATTCTTATTTTTGTACCCTTTGGGAATGGGGAGATAGGGTGATAGGGAGAGCAGATTCCCCCTATAAGGAGGCACTAAATCCTTTCCTTAACCACGAGGCCTAACCAGCCAGGAGAAGCAAGAGTTGAGTACACAGTTTTTAAGAATTCTCTCTCCATATCCTGTTCTACAGCTTCAGGATGGACACATTGATAAGAATCCAAAATAATAGCGCAAGCAGCTGTTGAAGAGATATTTCTATGAGGCTCATAGCAATGAGAAATTCTTCAATTGCCCTTTATTTAAACAGAAATAGAGAGAAGTTCATTGCCCCTTCTGCCTTGTTCCAGATGTTCTCAGCTAGTGCCTTCGGCCTAGATAAAATAGAAACATGTCTTGCTGTGTGACTGCTGAGCCTTTAGGAAAATCAAATGCACACAGAACTTGGAGTACATCCTGGATATGTAGCCCTAGTTTCTGACAGATGATCTATTTCTCTCTTTTTGCAAAAGCGAGCATCTTTGAGTATAAATGACCTGAAGACATAGAGAGCAATAGAAAGTTCAGACACCTCCATCAGGACACACAAAAAAGCAGGAAAGATGAACAGCAGGGAGGAGGTGAAATCCCAAGACATCCAAACAAGCCAAGTAGCAACAAACAGGAAAATATTCAACAGCCCAACAAATCCCCAATGCTGAGATAAAGAAGGTCAAGTGAGGATCATACCTACCACATACCCAGCATGAGCTATAAACTACCATTAAATCTAGTGGGATTTGGACTTTGGGGGACTAAGAACGACATCGCAATCTCAGAGAACTCAGAGAAACTGAGAAGAATCACAGGGAGTGCTCCTGGAACGAGATGATCAGGAAATACAAGGCAGTGGCAGGGATAGGTGGCTTAAACTATTCATAGACTGTCTGCCCAGTGGTGGGATTCAAATATGTGAAAACCGTTTCTCTGTGTGAA
The DNA here is from genome assembly GCF_001527695.2 of Protobothrops mucrosquamatus. NCBI lineage: Eukaryota > Metazoa > Chordata > Lepidosauria > Squamata > Viperidae > Protobothrops > Protobothrops mucrosquamatus. The sequence continues at coordinate 169,497 of NW_015386260.1, read as the reverse complement.
TGCTGCTTCCGGAAGTCCATTCTGGGCCTGGGCAACAAATAATTGGCTACTGGTTCTGCCGAAGTGGTGCGAACTGGCTGAATCCCACCACTGTGTCTGCCTGTATGCCAACAACTGCACGGCTACCACAATCTCCCTGCATCAGTTCTGATTAGATTCTCCTTTTCAGCAAGAGCTGAAATTATTGAATTTCAGGACACGTAGTTACATCCCAGCTCCCACATCAGCCATGTCATGTCTTGACATTTCATTTGACCTGGATATTGATTGTCTTGTTTTAGCCTGCAATTCAGATTTTTTTTTTTTATGTCACTTCTACATTTCTTTTTATTTCAACTGATTCTAATTGGGGTTTTTCCCCCTATGGCTCAGTATTACAATTCTTGTATTTATTTATCAGCTATTCAAATTCTACTATCTATATAACACAATTTAATGTCAATGACTTGGTAGATTAGATGGGAATGTAATTCCCAGGTTGGATATACAGTGCCATATAAACTGCCAATGTACTAATGGTTATAACGAGTGAATTAGAATCAGCGATAATTTTAAACTTGGTAACTGGTATATTGCTTCTGAATTCTACTTCTGCTTCTGTTACATATTTAAGTGGCAAAAACTGTCATGCATGCATTAATGAATTTATGGCCGCAGTTACACAAGCAGGGAAAGCCAGGCATTACATCCTGGTAGCAATTGATTCTTCCTTTTTTCCAAGATCTGATGACAATTTTTGCAAAATGTCCTTCAACTCTCTTTCATGAGGTTCCAACAAGCAATGTTTCAAATTAAAGAATTGAAGATTTTCTGCATTGGGTATGCAACACTTAGTGTTTTGACGCATACTTTAAAAGAGAATGTCTAACAGATAAATGTTGAGAAGGGGTATTTAGATGAATAATTGTTGAGCCAGGAGAGTGGTAAGTCATTCTAGTGAAATTTTGCTCTAGGCTAGACTATCTTACATTGTAGATATTGCTGTCACCTGTAGTAGAATACAAGGAAGTGACTGAAAGTAGTTTTATAATTTATGTCCTGTCTCTTTTTCAGAACTTCAAACTCAGCAACACAGAAACTAACTTTGGATTCTATCACTCAGGGAACCTGCATTGGTATAACTAGTCTGAAAAGGAAGCAGATATATTATAAAGCCTATGTTTAAATCAAAAGTTTACATTGGTCTGATTGTAAATTGATAACAGGAAGATTCATGGGTGTTGGAACTGGATGTACAGGACAATGATGATGTTATCCATTCAGTCATGTCCAACTCTTGGCAATTCTGTCAGCCAGGTTTCTCCACATCATCCAATCTTGCACTGCTTCTCTGAGTTTTTCTATGCTCTGGCTGGGGTCAGCTTTGATGATGTCTGGCCATCATGTTTTTTGGCAGACAAATTGTGTAAAACTGAGACGAGAGTCCTGTTCAAAACCCTTGACAAACACTAACTTGCTTAAAACTCATTATTATCTTTTCTTGTGAGCCATCTTTTAATTTACTATCTTCTTTACTATTTATAATTATTATAAATAATTACAATTAAACTGACCTTTTGCATTCCAACAGGATCTGTTACAAGATTTTATACAGCAGTTCAGGATTTCTTAATATTACTTTCTCATTTTTACCCTTTATAATAGTCTGCATTTTCTCCAAGAAGAGGATGTGTCTCAACCGTCCCATTTGTGTGTTTGTATGCATGCATAGCAGAGAGAAAGGTGGGAATAGGAGAGAAAATTAGAGAAGCTTACATATTAACTTGAATTCTAGTTTTCTTAAAAGGGCCTCATCTTATTAGTCATTGGACAACTGTTCATGCTGTACCATTGGAGGATACTAGCAGTGGTGGGATTCAGCCAGTTCGCACCGGTTTGGGAGAACCGGTAGCTAAATTTACCTGAATTTGGAGAAACGGCTGACTTCTGGAAGTCCGGTCTAGGCCTGGGAGGCCTCCCAGGCCTAGAAAGGCCCACCAGAAGTGCATGATGCCACTTCCGGAAGTCCGTTCTAGACATCAGAGGCCCAGGCCTGCATCGCATAATAGAACCAGTTGTTCAGGTATTTGAATCCCACCACTGGATACTAGGCACCGTTTCCCATGTCTGTTAAGTGAATGTGTGTGCTTTTGATGAATGCATGCCAATATCTACATACTGCTGTTAAAATTCTCTTTGGGAGTTCTGCGGCAATGGAAGTAATTCAATTATATGTGAGGCTAATCAGAAAAAAAGTGGAAACCCCTCTTTCAAGGGTTTGCTCTGTTCTCATCTGCAAACTCATCAGGCAAAAATTACTACTAAGACAGCAGTTCTCAACCTATGGGTCGCGACCCCATTTGGGGTCGATCGACCATTTCACAGGGGTCGCCAAGCAAGGCTGTCCGCCATTTTTTTCCCCTTTTCCGGCGGGTGCCTTACCTCCCTTGGGCTGGGCCAGCTGGTGGTCGGCCTGCTCCATCTCTGCCGCTTGCCAGCTACGCCTCGGCCGGCGCAGGGGGCGGAACCACGCATGCGTGGCGCTCCCGGGCAGGGAAAGTCCTCGACCTACGATCAGTTGGGTAGTCCTCGACTTATGACCGGTTTAGTCCTCGACTTATGACCAGTTTAGTCCTCGACTTACAACCGGTTGGGGGTCGCGGCATTAAAAAGGTTGAGAACCACTGTACTAAGAGATGAAGAAGGAGGATTTGAGGAAAGAGATAGAGAGATTGTGGCTGAGCTGGAAGTTAATCCGCTTAGCTGAAGAAGAGTACTGAGGTCACCTGATGTCTTGAAGACAGAAGGGCTGGTAACAGACCCCAATGCTCTGTGTGGAGGAGCCATTAGTGTGAACAATATGTCAGCAATATGTTTGCTAGAGAAGAAGCCCTTGGGGTGGCTCTCACCTACCAAGCACTCATAAATGCTTCTTCACCTACCAGGCTTCTGGGCTTTTCCACCCATTCTTTTATTCTCCCCTTGTTTTTTTCTATTGCACCTCATCTTTCATCTATATCCATTCAACTAAGGCACACAGGAACACAAGTTTCTCCCAAGCGAGATTAAAGCTTGTTCTTCACCCAAGCTTTTCTTTAAGAAATGCAGAATAAAGAAGGTGAGCAAATAAGCAAAGAGGAGGAAATGGGAAGGAGGCAGCTGCATTTGAGGCACCACCTACTGATCAAACCTAGTGGTGCCAGCCCAGGTAAACAACATTTTTCAAACCATCCCCAATTTCATAAAAGCAATTTTCCATTTTTCCCAGTTCTCCAAAGGTGTGCCCACTTAGTGTCTAATTTAAGCAACAGCTATATTTTACTGACAATATTCCAAATAACCTTTAAATCAAACTACTATTTGATAGTTGAAGTTCAGATCTCTGAAGCTTAGATTCTGAAGTGGGTTACAGGGGTTTCTGTTCTCCTTTGCAAGAAATATTCAGCACACTTCCAGTATTTAATATACACACAATTTAGTAACATGTTCTTGATAGTAAAGTCATATGCAAATCTGGAAAGGGATTGGAGCAAGAGTTCCAAAAAAGGGGGAATTGTTGTTATTGTTGTTTTGTTTAAGATCTCCATCTGTTTTGTTAATGCGTCAGCATGGAATCCTTTATCCTCAATGGCACTTTGTGTGTCTGTTCTCAAAAGTTCAGAAGTTGGAGGATAAGAAAACAGTAATTTACAGCTGCTTTGTGGAATGGGTGTGTGTGCCTTGAATAGTTGGAAGAGAAACATTTCAGTCAAGTAAACACACTGCTCTCTACTGGCAGCCCTACAGAAAGAAATTATTTCCATAATACAGCCTAAAAGTTTTCTTTATATAGTAGACATCATGACTTTGCAGTCAGGCCCACTATTAAAATAAGTACCATTGTAGGGATTTAGTCAATTCACATTTTGAAGTACACCGATCAGAAGTCTATTCTGTTTAGAATACTCTATGTACTATGCAAATTACTGTAAAATACTTACAAAATATGTATAATATTGAGGCAGTTTAGTCAAATGGTTAAGGCACCAGGCTAGAAAGCAGGAGACTGTGAGTTCTAGTTCTACCTTAGATATCAAAAACACCTAGTGACTTTGGGCCAGCCACTCTCTATCAGAGGTTTATTTGGGGGTATTAAGTATGTTTGCCACCATGAGTTATTTATTAAAATAATAATAAATAATATTTATTAAAAAAATAAGAGGTAGAGATAGATATAGAAAAAAGAGTGTGCATATATTAAATAGAGGAGAATATCTTGGAAAAGTAGATATTATTATTATCATTAAAACAAAGAAAAAGAAATCCCACCTTGGATTAAAGATTGGATTGTCAATCTTGTAGAAAAGCAAAAATAACTCTTGCCTTTCCCATTATATTAGTCCATGGCCAGGAGAGATACTGATACAATTTAATCATTGATTTTGGCCAACACTCATACTAAATTTCCATCTGGTACCAGTCATATAATCTGATGTTCAGCCTGAGCTTTCTGGTTAAATTGGTTTGGGAAAGTAGTAAATTGTTGGTTGGGGGGTGGGATATTAGGAACTATTAGGTGGTACTGCTTGTCTTAAGGGAGGTGGTGCTGTGTCACCTCTTCAAGAAGCCATTTGCTGGACCCAACCATCTAGTTTCCAGTCTTGCCTATTTGGAGAACACTGTTGGGAAGATGGTCAAGTTGCTGCTTCAAAATGCCTTGAGTCCAGTCTGGTTTCAAGTGAAATAGTGTAGAGATAACATTGACTACACTCATTGATGGCCTCTGGTGAAGCTGCTGCATTTGTGTCAGAAACAGCCACCAAGGCGCTTCTGGGTTGAAGGATTAGTTGGTGACATCATAGTTGCCCAGGGGACACCCAAAGGGGCTCCTTTCATGTTCCTGTTATTTTCCCACCAAAGTGGTACCTGTTTATCTATTCGCATTTTCATGCTTTTAAACTGCTAGGTTGGCAGGACTGGGACAAACTGACAGGAATTCATTCCTTCGCATGGCTTGTGCTCTTGGGTTTTGAACTGCTGAGCTGTCTACCTCTCAATGGTTTTCTGACTTAGTGTTAGTGTCCTTTTGGTGAAGCTAGTAGGGTTGCCAGGTCTGCTTCCAAAAAATAGCGGACAAGCGGGGGGGGGGGTGTTAAGTAGTAAAAAAAGCAGACTGTACAGCTTTAGATTACGTACCATTTCATCATAAAGCTTTTGAATAAAAAAAATGTCCACTATTTTGTGAAAAAAAATAGTGAACATAATGTGAAAAAAGCGGACTGTCCACTCAAATAGTGGACACCTGGCAACCCTAGGACTCAAGCTAGGGATGTGTCATAGTCCTGATCGCTCAGTGACTTTTTATAATGTTGATCATGGTAACCTTCTGAACTAATTGCAGTGCTTGGCAAAGGAAGGCATATGATTGTAGTGGTTTTCCTCCTTTCTTTGTGCCTGATTCCAATCCCAGTGTTAAGGGAAGTGGGAGCCAGAAGTTCTTGATTTTCAGGGTGCTCTCACCTCTGCAGTTTAACATTTGAAGTTATTGGACAAGGTCATCCATTGACACAGAGTCAGCTATCACCAGTACTTTATGCTGAGGATATCCAGCTGAACATCACATTCCCTGATCAACCAAATGTTGCTGTCAAGATCTGCTTGCAGTTCTACTCCAAGCACTACAACCATCTGCCTCACCGCTATCGGGATTGAATGTAGAAGAACCTAAAGCTTAAATGCAATCCTGCTAAAACTGCAGCTAGGGTTTTATGGTCCTTATAGTGCTTGAATTTTCCACCTCTAGTTCTAAATAGGGTTGCACGTATTCAAACAGTACTGTTGTGCAATTTCAGGACTCTCCTGGGTAGCTCCTCTTTTCTTGCTTCCTGTTCATTGATTTGATTTGACTTATATTGCCACCAATTCTCATAAGTGACTCTTGGAGTCTAACAATCGGATAGAAATATTAAAATCAGAGGAACTAAAAGTAAAAGACAACAGAACTGTTAAAAAAAACAGAATAAAATGACAAAATAATAAGTAATAGAACAACTGAGACCATTGCATAGACCAGAGTTTCTCAACCTTGCCAGTGGTGGGATTCAAATATGTGAACAACTGGTTCTCTGTGTGGATGCCGCTTCCAGAAGTCCATTCTGGGCCTGGGCAACAAAAAAATTAGCTACCGGTTCTGCCGAACTGGTGCGAACTGACTGAATCCCACCACTGAACCTTGCCAATTTTAAGATGAGGAATTCAACTCTCAAAATTCCCCAGCCAGAATCCTGGCTGGAGAATTCTGGGAGCTGAAGTCCAACATTTTAAAGTTGCCCAGGTTGAGAAAAACTGGAGACCATTCAGAAACCTTTTATTCTGGAGAAGTTCATCTCATGGACCAGTACCCAGAGAAAGAATCAGGTTTTCAAGATCTTATGTAATGCCATTACAATCAGTCTTTTGAAGAACAGATGACAGTGGAAATCCATCTGATGTACCAATTGCACCTTTGCTGGACCATCCCTCTTTTTTTTACAATCACTCATGCCTTAATTACCTTACCTGTGGACTGTTGCAATGCACTCTACATTGGATTGCAGCTGGTCCAAAATGCAATGGCATGAGCAGTTATGAGCATGCCATGTTATGCCCATGTAACACCTCTGCTTCATGAGTGCCATGGCTTCCTGTAAGCTTCTGGATGCAATTCAAGGTACTGGTAGTCATGGATCAAGCCCATCAGGAGCCAGAGCCTGTCTCTCAGAGTGTCACCTTCCTCCCATTGTTTCTGCCCATCCTCTGAAGTTCCCACAGAGTGAGCATGCTCTATGTCTCATCTACTAAGCAATGCCACCTGATGGAACCTAAGATGTATACTTTATCACAGGGTCTGCCCCAGAATAGTAACTCTGAATGGTTCAGCAATCTCACTCCTGGTATTCTTTAAATGATCCTGGAAGTCTAGCATTGTCTTCAGGTGTTGCGTTAAGTCGGATGTTTGTCCACCTTGATTGGATTATGTTTAATATTTTGTGAATTATGTTTGCCTGTCTTGTGGCCAGTGGTATGCTGGAATTTTGCAAGCTGACCAGCAGCAGAAATGAGCCACTATGCTTAGCATACAGATCATCTGTTCAGCACCTAGCAGCACAGTGTAGCAGCAACAGTAGAGGCAACAAGCTGCTTCTTAAAGATTTACCAGCACATCACTTCTTATGGCTACCTTTAAAAAAAAAAACAACCAACAACCTCTAATGAATGTATCAAGGTTTTGTTTTTAATCTCTATGTGAGGTATGTAGCTGCTATAGTATGTTTACTTTTCTTAATAGATTGACCATAGGAAAAACAAAGAAGCAATATTTTTATCAAAAGGAAATATTTTTTCTTCAAATTATTTATTTTAAAAATGTGAGGCTTAGTTTCATTCAGCTGGTAATGGAGATGGAGGATTTTTTTTTTCTGAGTGAATTCTCTTAAATCCAGGTTTGGCTATATTTACTGTATGTTCTATTAAAACTTGTATTGGGATCTTTACCCCCTTACTAATCTTATAAGAATCAAAGCATTATTATAGTATTAAACTGCCATGAGCAGAAACATAGGGTTGATTCTTGTGTTGTAATAAAATTAAAAGTGCCTTAAGATGTGAATTCTCTGTTTCTCTCGCAGATTGTGTAGTGACAAATGGCTTTTGCAGTTGAATTGAATCCAAGACTTGATCACAACTCAACATCACTTTTAGCAAGTCAGGAACAGAACGGGAGGTGACAGATGTCAAGAAACAGAAATCTAGTTTTAATTTACTGTTGACATCAAAGTATCACGTTGCTTTGCCATTTATGGCAGTGTGAAAAAAGAATTAAGTGTGGTCTCGGCAGCCATTCGGTGCTACAGTTCTATGAAACGGAAATGGCAGCAGACTTATTGCCATCCAATTGGCCAAAAGAGTACTGGTGTCTTTCTGTAAAATTCCATTGTTAACTAAAATGTCACGGCTAACTGCAGTGCAAAAGGAAATGAGGCATTCCCGCCTTTTCCCAGATAAAGACACCCACATTTTCAGCCCAGAGCCAAACAATTGCAGGAAATGATAGTTGGGATTTTTTTTCTTCTTCCTAGAAGGAGGAATTGGAATCTGGTAGGACACACCTAGTAGGACTCCACTTACACAAGCATGAATTAAAGGAAGTGGAACACACCAATAGTTAAAGCTGATGGACATAGGAGAGGGGGAGAGAGCAAAGTAGTCCTTTCCTCACAGAGCAAAGCACACACACACGTACACCCTGCCATTACTTTCCAGGTGCACCTCCCTCTGGCATTTCCTGTGTTGTCCATTTTTGTCTAGGATTCAGCTCAAGTACCTGGACATTCTGTGGAAAAACAGAAAAATGTGGTGCTATAAAGCAGCACTTCTCAGAAGTGCAAATGGCTTTTTAAGGTGGGAGCAGTTTAGCTGCCAGGGAAATTCCAAATTTCTCATTTGACCTTTCCAATTACCATCTTGATTGTGTCATACTGGAACACTGACACAAAACTTTTCAATACTTTTGCACAATTTGAGAAAGTTCAGGCACCCGCATTACTCTACTCTTCTGGTTACTGCAATGTCCACTGATGGCTTCCAATACCCAGTGGCTCTGTTCAGTCACTTGAGATCTTATTGAGCCTTAACCCTCCTAATTATCATTCCATGTTTCGCTATAAGTGCTACATCCTGATATGTTAGAGCAAGGAAACATCAGCTTGCCAACTCTGATTTAAACAACAGCAACAACTAGAATTACCTAAGCATATGAAGACACCATGGTATCTACAAAAATTTAAAGGAATTTGTTTCTGCTGTCCTGGTGCTAAACACCTTGAGTAGGCACTGAGGGTAATATATTTTACACTAATAAAACATTAACATGTGTAGAATAGACTTTCTCCTACCAGCCTCTCACTAGACTTATTCTAATATAGAAGCATGTTGCGTTGAGGAGCTGCTAACAGAGCCAGTGTGATGTAGTAGTGATGGAAGAATAGGGAGGAGGAAGGACCACATTTGAATCCACTCTCATCTGGGTGGTGCTGAGTCCCTTTTCCTCTGCCTATCTCACTGGTTATTATTGTGGAGAAAACCAGGAAGAGGGAATGTATGCTACCTTGAACACCTAATGAACAGCAGACTATAAAACTAATAAATAAATATGTAAATAAATGAAATAGTTTTTGTTCTAAATAAGGCTTGCTGAACTCAATGAAACTAGTGCAAGTTTTGTTAGGAATTATTAAGACCATGACTAATTTTTGCAAGTTTGCATAAGACCCAAGAAATCTGAAACGTTCTTCTCTCCTACCTGCCAGAGCCAACAAATTAAAAATATTGTTTTCCCATTTGCACATATTTCTTGTCCATGTACAACAGATCACGTCATTTCATTACATTGCCAGGATTGGGTCCTACTTGAAACATGCCCTTAGTTTATCCACAAAATCAATTTATAGGAAACATTTGGATCCATAAAGAAAGTACAGAAAGCTAATTTATTATAAATTGTATAAGAGAGTCAATGTATAATACATTGCATGGTCAGTGATCGAAGTAATAAGATGAACCTTGGGCTTCTATATCTGGGATTGCATATATTGGGTTACTAAATTATCAAGATTTTAAAAGATAAGCATGGAATTCTAGCAGGGGAACTCTTGATTAAGCAGTAGCAATGAGAACAAGGAGCATTTCCTGTGGATTAGTTACCAGCTGGTAGGAACTGTTAATTCTTGAAGTATATTCATAGCCTGAAGCTCAGCCAAACGCTGTCAGCTCCAACCAGCTGGTCAATAATCCCCAGGAAGTGTCCTGTAGTACTGAAATCAGCGTTGCTATTAAAAGCCTTATGCCTATGTTGCATATAGAAAGCATCCCAACTTGAGTCTAGGGACTTGTACAATGGTTGGCATGTATAACTGCTAATTCCGCATGTTGTACTGCTGCACATATTTCTACGTCAGTAGTTTAGAGTGCATTATAGTTTCCACTATCCCTCATCATTGGACTTACTGACTAGTTCTGCTAGAAAGACATTTAGCAACATCCAGAAGGCCACTGTTTGTTCATCACTACACTAAACCGACTTCTACTTCTAAAATATTCCAGTAAGAGATTTTTACAATTGCACCATCAGATTGCTTGTTCTGGTAAATATGTACCTTAAAGGTTGGCTCTAGAATTTCTCTGTGAATCCTGATTATGATGAATCCATGCAATGTCTTGACAACGAAGGACAGTGAATAGCTGTGATCGTGCTTTAATGGCTCAAGAAAGACTCTAAGATGGCTGGCAGCTTATGATTATCTTTCTTCTCCTCCATGAGTCAAAAGGAGGAACCAAGTAGAGTGAGAAACGCCCCCCCCCCAAAAAAAAAGCAGGTTAGGAAGTGAATATAGGATCTCCTAGAACTCTGATGGAGAGCTAGTTTAGTATAGTGAGTAACGCATCTGGCTACAAATTGAGAGACCATGAGTTCTAGTCCTGCCTTAGGCACAAAACCATCTGAGTGACTTTTGACTTTTGGCATTCTCTCTCAATCTTAAAAAGAAGACAAAGGCAAACTGCTTCTGAAAACATTGCCAAGAAAGCCAAAGAAATCCAGGCAGTCACCAGGAGTCAAAGGCACACAAATATGCACACACAAACACAAACACACACATAGAACTCTGATGAGGAACAAAGATGAGTTTATGCTGTTAATCCCATAACATAAATTCAGTTGGTGCACACAAATAATTCAATCCAAACATGACTTTCCAAAGAAAGCAAATCTGGATAAAGCTTGAGATCCCAAAAACTTCTCACTCTTTGGAAGTAGTCTAACAATACATATACAGAAGATGGAAAAGGACAGTTGCTATAATAGTATGGCAACAAACATGAAACAAACTTAGTAACAAATAAGCCCCATTGAACATACTGGGATTTCTGAGTTAATGCACAAACACATGCCCTGTGTGTGTTTATTTTGCCTAAAGCAAAAAATGCCACAGCTCTTGAAACTTAAGCCACTCTATTTATTTACCTAAAATGCTGTCTACTTTTTTTCTTTATTCTACTGCCAGAATTGGAGAACAGCAAAAATCAGCATCAAGTAATGATGAAAAAAAAGCCATTAAAACCACAGCTATAACAAAACCATAATAACCAAATCAGCAGTTGATCTCTATTAGGAAGGAAAAATAAAAACATAGTTAAATAAACTTCCATTTTATTAAAGACTAAACAGTTTCCAAAACAAAAACATTTTAACATTGGGCCCAAACAAATGAAGTGTTCAAAACTTTAAGAATTAGATGAGAGCTGTTTCTAAACCCACAAAACCTTTGCGATCGTTCAACACACAAGGAGCAGTGAGTAGCCTCTATTATGCTTTATTTACCAATTGGCTGGCCTGTTTATACAGCCATTTATATGTTATCTCAGCAAAAGATTATAGGCAGGTTTTGTTTGTAAGAACAGCAAAGGCTTGCCTAAAAGCAGAATTATAAATTACAATATAATCCTGGTTACAATGAGCCGCTACTGAAAAATATATGCCTCTCATGATGTGGCACCTCTGCTCAAAGTCTCACCAGAAAAGCCTTCTTGAACATTTATAGAAAGGGGCCAGTCTGACCTCAGGAGATACAGTGTTTCAGAGGAGGGGGCTGCAGCCAAGGAAGGCCGCCATTGTGCTCCGGCCCTGTTACCTTCTAGCTTGACATATGACAGTGGCCTTAAATGAAACGATGAAGAGCTGCTACAAAGCAACATTCAGATAAAGGTGGCTTGAGCCCATTCCAAGAAAGTAGTTTGAGTAAGCATCTCAAGCAGGCCCCTCCCTAATTCACATGTAAATAAAGTGAGGATGGGGGAAGTACGTTCAGACCTGCAGGATTTTGTTTCTATGCCTTCTCCGACAGTGATAGTCACGTCCTATATGACACTGTTTTCTTAGTCTGATCTACAAAACTGACCCACACATTGGACTGGGACTGCCAGAAACAGTAAGGACACGAGCCACAAAGGGAGGCACCAGTGAACAACCAGCTCTCCATAGACACAGAGCAGTTGCCTGCAGAAGATAGTCTTCACTTCCATCAGAAAGCTTCCACATAAGCCCAACTAAAATCCTGACCATGCTGCAACTGTGCCATCACCATGGAGATCAGCTTTTCAGTGACATCATTGGGATAGTCTGGAGAATGATGAAATTCATCGGTTAGTTCACATTCAGGTGTCTTGGGCTCAGAGCACTGAAGGTTAAGTAATGGTGTTGGGAATACGGCCCAGAAACACTGTTGTAGCTATTAGAAATGTTTTAATCCATTAGAAAATTTCTGGAGTATTCTTTCAGCGATTAGTTCCTGCCCCTAACATGAGAACATGATAATAGGTGAAGGAGCACACATTTGATTCTCACTGTGCCCATGCCCATGTATACACAAAGCTCAGGAGCAGGTAGTGAAAGCAACAGCCATTTCCTATGAATGACATACATTTAATATTGGAATCACATTTTCTCTTATCCAGCCACTCCAATTCCTTGAGGTGTTCCTTTATACATTATCAATGCTTATAATTCTGTTGTGGGAATTGCAGTAACTGCTTCTTGATCCAGTAATCACCAGTCTGGATCAGAAAAAGCCAGAGAGATGAACAGCTACTTTGAATAGCTACTAATTTCTCAGAATGCCTCCCTGGTGTTTTGATGTTGAAGCACTGGGCTTTAGACCATCCAGAAGAATGTAAAATTGGAACTACTATTGACTCCAAACCAATTTATTTGCTCATAAATACAATTTTTTTGCACAATATCATGAATTTCTTCTGATTTTTTTTTCCAGAAGGGAAACAGACCTTGGTGTTATATTCTTAGAACCTGATACTGCACAGGCATTTGCAAAGCATGTAACTACACACAGAGAGATACACGCACACGCGAACAAAGTCCAAGTATAGATTCACATCTCATGGAGATGAGCCAAAGTACGCAGATATTCAAGCGATGCACTAAAAGCTTTTCACCGGACTGGCTTTCAGTGGTCAAGTTAAAAGCTAGCACTGAAGTTTAATCTGCTAGGAAGGAAGGTATTCCATTTTTTATGTTTGGGCACTTTATTTTGATGAAAACTCTGGAAAGTCAATGAATAGGCTCTTCCCCTTTTTCAGTAAATCTCAAAGTTGCAGTTGTATTCCTTAGTTTATTGGTTAGGAGAAACTGCACTGGGGCAAAACCGGACCTCTTTTTCTAACATGGAGACAGTCCTTTCTTTCTGGTCTTCCCACAGTGAATTTCTTGGGAAGTTTTCTTGAAGTGGGAATGCTTCAAGATCTGCTTGCAGCCACCAAAGAATCAGGCAGGAATGTTATGAAACACAAGTCTTTTATTTATGTAAACTACTGTAGATCCCTTTCCCCCGCCTTGTTCTATCATCCTACTCTTCCCTCCAGTTTTGTCTCTCTTCCTTTCTGCTAACTCACTTCCTAGAAGCTGTTTCCCTCCCTCAGTGTCACAGAGATGTCTTCCTTCCTGCCACCCAGCCCTTACACTTAAGGCATGTATTCTGTGACAGAAAAAGATGGCAAAGGAATAAGCAAGCACTGTCTCCTGGGCTTCTGATAAGAGGAGCTTAGAGGGTCCTAAATCACAGCTGCTGGTACAGCTTAGGAAATGACCAGAAGTGATTTTCAGAGATGCAGTTTAAAGTGTGTCTTTCCTTTCCCTAGAAAATCAAAAGACTATTTCAAAAGCTGTTTGGTAGGGTTTTTTTTAAAAAAAATAATAATAATAAATTCATAAAGAGAATTTTAAAACTAAACAAACATCTATTCATAAATGTATAGAGGAAAATGTACTCTCTCACTTGCCTCTCTGCCCTCATATTCTCTTGTATCAACAGGGAAGGTCTGGCAAGAGCATTTAATTGGGTTGAGCAAAACACAGTTTAATGCTTTCTGTGTTGGTGAATTGTAATTGTGCAGGCTCCCAGCTGCATGAAACGTAGCTCTAGTTGCATTCGGCCAAATGTGGGTGGCAAACTCATAGGAGACTTCCCTTTCAGCTTGTCAAGGTGAAATGTAAGAAACAGGATTGATGAACACTAGCTGGCAACACAAGGATGTAGGCCTTTTTAACCCTTCGTTGTACCTCACAGTTGCAGGCCAGATCTGGCAGCCCTAGCAGAAAGGCCAGAGCCTTCTCTGCAAGTTAAATGTTGCAGAGGCATGCAAGCACATTACATCTTTCAGGGCTGTGTGAAAGTGTTACAGCAGTGTTTCTCAATCTCAGCAACTTTAAGATGTATGGACTTCAGCTCCCAGAATTCTCCCCGCCAACAGCTGCTGAGGTTAAGAAAACTGGATCCAACCAAGAACTACAGCTTCTTTGGGTGATCTGGAATAGATCAGCAAGGAAAACAGCCATAATAGAATCATTTGTGTTTGTGTCATTTGGTTGCTACTTTTAACTGGATGTTAGCCACCCAGAGTCGCATGGCAAGTGAGTGGCCAAACAAAGTGAATAATACATCAGTAATCAATCTCAATGACTTGGGTATAAAATCTGAATGACTCTGACTAAATCATTAATATTGTATACCTCCCTCTATTTTGCCTTAAGCGCCTGACTGTGTCTGCTTCACCATTTCAGCTTCCTGTTAAGTCTTTATTTTTTTACTTCCTGCGTTCCAAACACTTGGTGTCTAGACTGGCGAAAAGCTATGAAGAACTCCAAAGCTGCAATTAATTTTATATCTATTTAGTGAATCCAAAGAATGTGTTGTCAGGCTGTGGATTTTTCAGTGGATTTTTTTAAAAAAAACTTGGTAAGTCCTTTGCTTATGTAGTTGATGCCAGCTTTGTTTGATGTGCAGCTTTTTCTGCCGGTTTTCAGGAAATGGTTGAAGATCTAATGGTTTTGGACTGCATTTTCTTAATGGCATTATACTACTTTTTCTCTGTGTTGCTATTTGTTGCTATTTGGTCTTCATTGGGAGTTTTGTGATCTGACTGTTTTAACCGTATTGTGGTTTGTTATGTCTGTCTGCCTTTGAGTGGCTAGTGACTACTGGACACTTCCTAGACAAGTCCCTGCAGTTTTCTTCGCAAGGTTTTCTCGTAGTGGTTTGTCCAGTGGTGGGATTCAAATATGTGAACAACCGGTTCTCTTTGTGGATGCTGCTTCTGGAAGTCCATTCTGGAAAAATTAGCCACTGGTTCTGCTGAAGTGGTGCGAACCGGCTGAATCCCACCACTTGGTTTGTCCTTGCCTGCTTTCTAAGGCTGAGAGAAGGAGTGGCCCAAGGTGAACCAGCAAGCTTCATGCCTAAAGTAGGACCACAGCTCAACATCTCCTGGTTTACAGCCTGATGCCTTAACTACTACTCTAGACTGGATCCTTCTGTGGTTATTTTAACTGTTATTGTATACTCCGAACTGCTAAAAGTGGTCAGTTTTGGAACTGAGTATAAATCTGATAAGCAAACAAACAAATACGTAATTTGAGAATATACCAGGCAGGACTTCTCAACATGTTAAACCATAATCTCACTTCTATCCAGGGGTTGAGATCCAGATGTAGGAGGCAATATTTGGGGGGGGGGGGAAATACCACCCCTGATCAGACTTCTTCCAGCCAAGGAGAATCACTATTAAACCTCCCATCTGCTTTGTCTGGATGTGCCAATCCTGGCTTTGGGCAAACAAAGTAGAAAGCACAGTCTGGAGTTCAAGCTGAGAAGATAGCTAAGCCAAAGCTTCAGGTCCAGCATCTCCCGAAATTGCACTGTAATTGGCAGGTGGTTTGCCAGTGGCTGGTGGTTTCTGGCAGGGCACATAATGGCACAGTATTGTGCAAGTGTATTGTAATTTAAAAAAAAAACCCAAACTATTATTTTAAACATTTAGTCTTTCAAAATGAAAAAAGGTTGGCTAGCAGTGCTGATAAAAGAAAGCCTTTGAGCAAATTTTCTCCTTCATTACCCGAAGCTGCTTATCAGAAAGTCCTTTTAACTGCTAATTAGAAAGTCCTTATTTAAATGTATCTGCTGTTTTATTCATAAATCTTTAGTTTTATTTATAAACTATATGTCATACTGTATGTACTACCTCATTTATTCAGTGGGGCAGGGAGAATGTTACAATACTGCACATCCCCACTCTGACTGAAGGAACACAAGCATCTGTTGCCTTCTAGTAGGACTATGGCTGTGTCTTTTTGTTATGTCCTGGGCCTGCTGAGTGACTCAGCAGGTGAAGGAAGCTGCAGAGAGGCCCGGGCAGACCACGTGGATGCCCGGGACCAGACAGGCTGTCTCCAGCCTATTGCGCATGCGCAAGGCGGGAGAATCCGTTGCATTGATTGGTTGGTTGACACTGTCCCTGCAAAGGGGTATAAAAGGAATCCGCACCATTTTGTGTTGGTTCTGTTGGAGATTTAATAAAGAAGGACTGTGTTACTCCTGCCTCGCTTCAATGTCTTCACAACGAGCAAAACAGAACATTGGCGATGAGGGTGGGATGTGCTGCAAAGGAAACAATGGGAGAAGAGAGGCTGACTCACCACGGAAGGCCTGAAGCGCTGGGAAGTTCGGTGTCCAAAGAGTGCGACTCTGCCTGCCAGTACGAGAATGCTGGAGGAGAGCTCGGCAAAAGGGACCCCTTCTCAAGCCATTGCAGCATGAGGCATTGACAAGACCACCGGGAAGTAACGATGTCCAAGCTAGGCCGTCTGTCAGAATTCGACACAGCTCATCCAGAATGTTGGAGTTCTTACGTGGCCCGGGTAGAGAACTACTTTCGGGTAAATCAAGTTTGGGAGGACAGTCTTAAAGCTGCTACACTACTGTGTGTCTATGGGCAAGAGACTTTCGATATTGCTGAGAATCTGGTCGCCCCAGCACCACTTGAATCCATCACTTATGCTGAGCTGAAGAGGATGTTGTGAGAACATTTTGAACTGAAGCTTTCGGTGATTGCTTGGTGACACGCATTTGAGCAGAGGGACCAGCATCCGGGAGAATCTGCTGCGGACTTTATTGCTGCGCTGCGACAAGCAGCTAGGCCATGCGAATTCAAGGACCTAGAAGAAAGACTTCGTGATCGTTTAGTCTGTGGACTGAGAAGTCGTGAGCTGCAGCAGAAGATCTTCGCAAAGGAAAACGTTTCTTTCCAGGATGCTTTGAGAGAGATTATGGCCAACGAAGCAGCGGGCGGAGCTGTGAAGGCCTTGAGGCTCTCCAAGAACCCTATAACATCGAGCTCAGTCCATTGCTCGAGAGGTATTCAAACAGGACTCAGAGAACGAGGTCGACCGATTACAGCAGCCAGCAGAGAAAAGGCCCCAAGAGCGAAACAATGGCAACTCTATTCCCTTGGTGTTTCAGATATGGATGACGCCACAAGCGCTCCGATTGCCGCTTCTGTTCTGCTGTTTGCCGGGCATGCGGCTGGCAAGGCCACATTGCCACCATCTGTTTGGGTCGCAAGCAGGATCGTTCTGCAGGAGAATTGCCTCGGAAAGGTACCAGGGTCCCCAGCCAGAATAGGGTAGTTTTTTGCACCTCCCGTAGAAGCATTTTTAAAACTGGGGCCCATAGGCCGCTAAGAAAGAAGCTTCACATTGACATCAAGTTGCAGGGGGTTCCTCTATCGATGGAGTTGGACATGGGGTCTGCTTTATCGATCATATCTCAGGACACTTTCAAGAAAATTTGTTGTAGAAGCAGCCAGCGAGTTAAACTCAGGCCGTCAAATTTAATTCTTACTGACTTTCAGAATTCCCGAGTGAAGGGGGAGGCCACACTTAAAGTGTAGCATAGGAACTTTGAAGGGTTGTCAGATGTAGTTGTGGTCGGGGATGACAGCACGGGTCTCATTGGACTCAATTGGTTCGAGGCCCTTGGGATTCAAGTGACCGGACTTCACAGCTTGCAAACGACAGGCCTTGCGGCAGTTTTCAAGGAATTTGCTGATGTGTTCAGTCCAGAACTTGGATCGTACAAGGGGCCTCCCATTGCTTTACGGTTAGACCCATCCATCGCTCCCATTAGGATTAAACCCCGCTGGGTGCCCTTCGTGTTGAAGAACAAAATTAACGCAGAGCTGGACAAGCTGATTCAGCAGGGGATTCTAGAACCTGTGGACAGTAGTCCATGAGAAATGCCCATAGTCACGCCACTGAAGGCCAATGGAGAAGTCCGCATTTGTGCGGACTATAAATGTACACTTAACAAGGCATTGCAGCAGCATTCTTACCCGGTGCCGGTGATAAGCCACATTCTGGCCTCCCTCAAAGGAGGCCAAGTTTTCGCCAAACTTGACTTGGCTCAGGCCTATCAACAACTACCAGTTGATGAGGCAACTGCAGAGGCCTAAACAATTGTAACGCACCGGAGAACGTTTAAAGTTAAAAGGCTGCAGTTCAGGGTTAACATAGCCCCTGGCATTTTCCAAAGCGTGATGAAGCGAATGCTCTGCAATATTCCAGGAGTTTGTCCTTACTTCGATGATGGCAGACCAGGCAAGCACACCTGTTCTAAGAATATCAGAGCGGGCCAGGGGTCCACCCAAACACTTAAAGGACTATGTGAGGTTCCTGTCAAGTTATGGGAAAGCCTAGTATTTCTCTAGAAATCAGAATGTGCTCAACTGGGCAGAGTGTTAGATTTATAGTATTGTAAAATATTAAGTATTATTTTGTTGGGCACAAGGAAAAGAAAAGGTGTTAGGTTTGTAGTAATCTAAAATAGTAAATGTCTGCTTATGTTTCATCCAAGGGGGAGGGGTGTTATGTCCTGGGCCTGCTGAGTGACTCAGCAGGTGCAGGAAGCTGCAGAGAGGCCCGGGCAGACCACGTGGATGCCCGGGACCAGACGGGCTGTCTCCAGCCTATTGCGCATGCACAAGGCGGGAGAATCCGTTGCATTGATTGGTTGACACTGTCCCTGTAAAGGGGTATAAAAGGAATCCGTGCCATTTTGTGTTGGTTCTGTTGGAGATTTAATAAAGAAGGACTGTGTTACTCCTGCCTCGCTTCAATGTCTTCACAACTAACAAAACAGAACAGTTTTCTTCTCACCACTACGTGTGTTTTAGCATGAAAAACCTCAAGGTGTCCATTCCGGCAATGAGATAAGTTCTGAAATAAACAGGTACTCAGTGGTACACTTTATTCTCGTTATATTTGCTCCCCGAGTTACCTTGTTAATACCTGTCTCCCTTGGCTGATGAAATAGGTGCCAAACATGTATGAAGATAGTTTCCCAGACACAAGAGAGCTCAGCTTCTTTGTGTCATTTTCTAGATGACAGGACAAGAAACAAAATGGGAGGTTTTCCATGGCTGCTCCTATACATTTTTGGAGCAGCAGAAGCAGTGATGGGATTCAGCCGGTTTGCACCACTTCGGCAGAACCGGTAGCTAATTTTTTTGTTGCCCAGGCCCAGAATGGACTTCCAGAAGCAGTATCCACACAGAGAACCAGTTGTTCACATATTTGAATCTCACCAATGAGCAGAAGGCAGGATGGACTACAGGCAGAAATTCAACATGGCAATATCAGCTGGGGGATTTGCTGTCTCCTCCACTTCCATCTGTACCCTCACTCTCACCTCTAATCCAGCTGCTAAGAATCCAATAGGCACTATCAAAATAATAGCTATTTTATTCTCTCTTCTCTTTTAATGTGTTTTCCCACAAGCAGAGTCCCTACCACCATCCCCTGCTACACCCTTCAAGGGCAAGATAACCTGCTTCATTTCCAGGCAATGCCTTTCGAGCAAAAACAGAAGCAACATCCTTCACAGCCAGATAAATTTAATGCTGAACTGGTTTGAACTCTCCCTGGACATTTAAACTGTCTGGTAGAGGGAAGTGAAGCTAATCCATTCCATGTACCCTGCACATAGTTGCTTGGTGAGACCACTGACTAGATTCCTCAGGATCACCACCTCTTCTGTGGAACTATAAATAGACCCAACCACATTTATTTATGTGTCCCTTGTTTCCAGCCAGTTTTCAAAAGAGTTCCTTTGCCAAGAGCAAAGAGAAGAAACGTGGGGTGTCAGCATATCCAGAAATAAAGAATCAGAAAACTGAGGGTTGAGGAAACCAAGGCCAACATTTTTTTCAGATCACATGATGTCCTGTGGTGGAATCTGAATGGCAAATCTTGTTCAGGTTAGCTAAGAAGGGTGATTCTTATCTAGATGAGATGAGAAGCAGTCAAATGCCCAGCCTAGCCCTTGTCCTATTCTGTGTGTCCCATTTCTTCAGGTTCCATGGACATGGTGCCTATGGGCATCCCTGCAAATTGCCAAGGAAAATGTTCTTGCCAGCCATTGACATCCATAAAAGTTTCCCAGCTTCATGACTGAGATCTAGTTCAGCCAGCACTAACTCTTGATGGGCTGAGAATCATCCAATTCACTTTCCATCGATATCCAGAGCTCTTTGATATTAGTTTTGCTTAATCTAGATCAGTGATGGTGAACCTTTTAGAGACCGAGTGCCCAAACTGCAACCCAAAACCCACTTATGTATCATTGGATGCCGGGTGGGCATGGCCCATTGGGTGAGCATGGCCCATTGGGTAAGCATGGCTGCGGTGGTAACGGCAGACTGGGTGGGACTAAAAAATTCAATCAATCAATTCCAACTTTGCAAGATCTTTTTTTCCCGCAAGAAGTTGAAATTGATTGATTGAACCTTTTTTTTTTGCACACAGCGGCGGAGGCCTAAAGCGAAAAGGTTTTATAATACCCAGCTGAAGGTCTAGGACTGGGGCAACGGACCGCGTGCCCACAGAGAGGGCTCTGTGTGCCACTTGTGGCACGTGTGCCATAGGTTCGCCACCACAGATCTAGATCATTAGCAATACTGTTTGGGATCTATTGAATTGGAGCCTAGCACAAGTGGAAAATACCTATCTCTCAGTTGTCTCAACATAGACATTTTTAACTGAACTGCTCTTATTTTTGTGGAAAAAAACTAAGTTTATATTATGATATCAATTATAGACATGGGTTAACGTTGTTCAGGTTGTGAATGGAAAGAAGCATTCAGCTGCACACTCAAATGTCAGCAAAACCCTGAAAGGTTTTTCCCCCTCTTCAACTTAGATGTGCTAAAACCTGTGCATCCAGACATCCATGCTACCTACACCCACCTTGAACAAACAGTAAATCAAATGCAATTAGAAAGAGGGTTTTTTTTTCCTTTCAGTAAAATTGGAAACCTACCAGAGAAAGTATAGAAACACAAGTTAAGATAGGCAAGAAAACGATAAGTGAGCACCTGTCCAGCCTAGATGAGTTCAAATCACCAGGACCAGATGGATTACACCCCAAGGTTCTCAAGGAACTGGCAGATGTGATCTCAGAACCACTGAACTATATTTTTCAAAGATCTTGGAGCACTGGGGAACTACCAGACAACTGGAAAAGAGCTGTTGTAGTTCCCATCTTCAAAAAAGGAGGAAAAAATGGATCCAGGAAATTATAGACCTATCAGCCTGACCTCAATACCTGGGAAGATTCTGGAAAAGATAATCAAACAACGAATCAGTGAACACCTAGAGGCAAACAAAATCACTACTAAAAGCCAACATGGGTTTGTCAAAAACAGATCATGCCAGACAAACCTTATTGCATTCTTTGACCAAGTGACAAAATTAGTGGATCAGAGGAATGCTGTGGATATAATTTACTTGGACTTCAGTAAGGTATTTGATAAAGTAGATCACAACCTACTAGTTGATAAGATAGAAAAATGTGGGTTAGACAGCATCACCACCAGATGGATTCGTAACTGGCTGACCGGCCATACTCAGCGTGTGGTCCTCAATGGAACTGCATCTACATGGAGGAAAGTGTGTAGTGGGGTGCCCCAGGACTCTGTTCTAGGCCCAGTGCTCTTCAACATCTTCTTCAACGATTTGGACGAGGGGATAGATGGGGAACTCATCAAATTTGTGGATGACACCAAGCTGGCAGGAATAGCAAACACTCCAGAAGACAGGCTTAAGATACAGGAGGACCTGGAAAGACTTGAACACTGGGCGCTATCTAACAAAATGAAATTCAATGGTGAAAAAATTAAGGTTCTACATTTAGGCAAGAAAAACCAAATGTACAGGTATAGTATAGGGAGTACCTTGCTCAATAGTAGTGAGAGGGATCTCAGAGTCCTAGTGGACAATCACTTAAATATGAGCCAGCAATGTGCTGCAGCTGCCAAAAAAGCCAACTCAGTGCTGGGCTGCATTAACAGAGGGATAGAATCAAGATCACATGAAGTATTAATACCACTTTACAATGCCTTGGTAAGGCCACACTTGGAATACTGCATNAAAAAAAAATAAAATTTTATTAATTTTTGTAATTAAACAACAAATACCAATATGATGCATTTACATATACAAGCAATAAAAAATAATCCAAATCAGTACATTTTCGGAGATGCTCGGCAGTCCCCGCCTTGCCTCCACCCTCATTCACTTTCCTGTCCTTCCTCCCTCTAATCCCACAACCTCTCCACCTTCCTCCTTTCCACCTAACTACATCCCCTCTCCCTTCTTAACAGCCTCTTCGAGAGAAATTTCTTGACAGTTAGAACAATTAACCAATGGAGCAACCTGCCTCCAGAAGCGGTGAATACTCCAACACTGGAAGTTTTTAAGAAGAGACTGGACAGCCATTTGTCTGAAATGGTGTAGGATTTCCTGCCTGAGCAGGGGGTTGGACTCGATGACCTCCAAGGTCCCTTCCAACTTTATTGTTGTTGTTGTTGTTGTTGTTGTTATTTGTACTGGAATGAATGGCAAAGTAACGCAACACTCCTTGATACCGACTGTTTCATAAGTAGAGAAAAAAAAATAAGTTTTACTTATACAGCTTAGTGTTGTGAGAAAGCAGACCCATATTCCTTCATCATTTTTCTAGAAGTAGTTTATTGTGGAAGGATTCTTCATGTCATTTGATATGGCCAAATCTCAGCAAAGAGAATAAAAATAAAAATTTACTGCTAGGAAGAAAAAGAAAAGGCCCTAGTGACTGGCTAATTACCAATTATTTTATTATGACACATTCTCTAAATTACTACACAACTGTGGCTATTTCTCAGAATTCCAGATGTTGACATCTACGCCTCTGGAAGGGCTCAGGTTGCTCATCATGTTTAACAAAATACTGCTGAAATTTAAAGTTTACCCTTAATTCACTGGAATAATTCACTGTTACAGTAATACAAATCATCTTTGAGTGAATGATTTCTCCTTTCAATTATATGTGAACAAATCATGGAAATGCTTTCTTCTGCTTCTCCTTTCTCCTTTCTCCTTTCTCCTTCTCCTTCTCCTTCTCCCTGTTTTATTCTGGCTGTTATGTGATGGGTTCTGATGTTCTTTGGTTTGTTTTAACTACAGTTCAGCAAGTGTGCATTTTGCTTTGTCTGGAAATATCAAGAAGCTCGCTTTATTCTTTTCTCCTGAGTAAATAAACAAGTATCTTTTTAAACTGTCTTGCTTCCATGTCCTTTACATCTTATATCAGCTAGTCCTGTTATCTTGTTCTCTCTTCTTTCTATTATTTCTACAATTTCTTCTGTTTTATTCCACAAGTCGGCTGTGTTCAAAGTACTTATTTTGTATTTCACTGTTCTGTCTCACAGTCTTTTAACACTGCTGTGCTCATTTTTCATATGATCAGTCCCTTTGTATCTTATTATAATTTCTGTAGCAATATATTATCCATTGCCGGCTTGCTGGGTCTGTTGCAATTTCATTAAAGCCCCTTCAGCCAGGCCTTCATGGCTGCCATAGCAGTCCTTGGGCACAAGGCCACGCCATACTGAGCCCATTCCAATAATAATAATAATAATAATAATAATAATAATAATAATAATAATAATAATAATAATAATAATAATAATAATAATAATAATAATAATAATAATAATATAATAGTAATAGTAGTAGTAGTAGTAGTAGTAGTAGTAGTAATAATAATAATAATAATAATAATAATAATAATAATAATAATAATAATAATAATAATAATAATAATAATACAATAGCCGAGTTGGAAGGGACCCGGGAGATCTTCTAGTCCAACCCCCTGCTCAGGCAGGAAACTCTATACCATTTCAGACAAATGGCTGTCCAGTTTCTTCTTAAAAACTTCCAGTGTTGGAGCATTCACCGCTTCTGGAGGCAGGCTGTTCCATTGGTTAATTGTTCTAACTGTCAGGAAGTTTCTCCTTAGTTCTAGGTTGCTTCTCTCCTTGCTTAGTTTGCACCCGTTGCTTCTTGTCCTGCCTTCAGGTGCTTTGGAGAATAGCTTGACTCCCTCTTCTTTGTGGCAGCCCCTGAGATATTGGAACACTGCTATCATGTCCCCCCTCGTCCTTCTCTTCCTTCCTTCCTAGCAATCCCTTACTTTGTCCTGTTACTGCCTCTCACGGTGTGGATGCTGGATTGGACTTTGACAGGCACTTTGTAGTTAAAAGAAGGAATAGAAGCTTTTAGCTAATCTTGACCTGATGCTCACTGGATACTTCACAATAGCCACTCTCTCTTTTACAAGATCTTATATGAATGAACATTAATGTCTTAAGTGCCTGCTATATTGCTGAATTTTGTGCTTTGGTGATTTTATCTCTGAATGAAACTTAAGAAAATTAACGATTTTAGCTATTCAGCAATTTGTGGTATCTGCTTTCATAACACCTTCAAAGGATGCCCATGGGCAGATAATAACTGATTCAAACAGATCAAACAAAGATGGAAGGAATACAGGCAAATTTTGAATAATAGAGATGTCAATAACCAAGGTACCATAGAGGATATTCTCTATTTAAGAGAACCTCTTGTAATAGAAAATGAAGTTAGATCAGCACTCTGGTTATTACCAAATCAGAAGGATACAAGAACTGACGGAATACCCATAGAAATATGGCAAGCAATAGAAGAAGAATTAGTAAAGATTTTGAACAAGATATGCTGGGAAATCAGCAAAGTGGATGGACTCAGTTATGGTGGTAACATATGCATAGTTGGAAGACCAGAAAAACCAGGTTGGGGGCACATTTTCATGGAGAAAATCTATTTTTGTAGTCACTAAGTCAATAACTACTTGATGGCATATAATTAATCCATCAATCAATCATTTTGATGACATCACAGAACCAAAAATATCCCAAGACAATAGGCTCACAAAAATAAGGTACTAAAGAGGTATGTGTTTAAGGGGTGCTGGTGGAAGGGAAATACACAGTGCTTTTCATCTATTCATCGGCAGGTTTTGTTTGTTTTGTTTTGTTTTGTTTTGTTTTTTGCTTCCCTTCATTTTCTCCATGGTCTATTTTGTTTATTTCAAGCCATTGTAATCTACAACCATGAGGAGACAGAGTCAAAAGATTTTCATATGTTAGACTTTAGCTGAAGAGTTGAACGAAATTGTAATACTTAAGTTACAGTTCTTGATCTAAAGACTCTTGCACGAGTTTATAAATGGTTTCTATATTGTGCCTGAGACCCATTTTATCAAAACCTGGATCAGTTTAACAAATGTTGGTAATGCCAGTCATCATTTGGAGAAAGTTCTATTATAAAAACAGAAGCTGCATGTATGTCGCCGTCCTCATGTTATATGCATTCCTTGCTATATGGTATCTTTTCCTAAATAATGATCAGCCTTTTAAAATGTATTCTCTAGTCTAGAATCTTCTAATACAGTTTCCATCGGGCTTAGTCAGGGTACTTACAAACAACAGGAACTGTAGTTTAGTACCTTCGGAAATGCCAGAATGGGGAAGGATGATAAGAAAGATAGTCCATGACTAGATGATTGAATGGGTCGTTATAATATGGAGAGACAATCCAGATCTGATGTAGCTGTACAATACAGTTCAGTGTCAATCTAGTAAAGATCTTTTTCAGAGTTTGAATTTGTAATTCACTTTTTGTTTTGTATTTATCTATCTTATTTTATTGATTTGATTTCTTTAGCTGCCCATTGCACCAAATGACTCTGGGCGGCTCACTGTTCAAAATATATATTACAATTAAAATCTGAAAAAAACATTTTAAAATAAAAACAGTAAAAGGCATATAAAGCAGTAAAAACATTAAAAAGTCTAATTGGAAGTATATATAAAGCAAGATGTCTGGCCTGTTTTATGCACACACACACACACACTCACACACACACACATGTATACACACATATGCATATATGCTTTATTCAAACAATGTTTGTGTATTATTTGAATATATATATAACATATATAAAAATTAGGAAAAATTAGTAACAAAAAACCAAACACTGCATAAATATAAAAAGAAAAAGTAGTTATGAAATATAAGAGCATTTGTAATTCTAAGGAGCACAAATCTGAATAAGATTTCTAGGTTAAAGGGCTCTTTGAATATATTTTTTGCTCCTATGCTAATATTTCAGAAAATGTTATTGAGTGAAATAGTTTGGTTCTGGAGTGTTTTGAGAAAGTAAACCTTCCAGTTAATTGCAAAGATTGAATTAATTTATTCTGCTGCTACATTTCATAAGCCTGGAAAGAGCAGGCAATAAATTCCCCTCAGAAGGAACCATGAATGTGTTTGTGCATTTTTCCAAAGTTCTAAAAATTCGTCCCAAATAAATAATTAAAAAGGCATTGCCGCCACAAATTATGTACCCATTTTGAAATCTAACTAATAAAAATAGTGATGAGGAAAATTAATCAGGTTTATATTTTAATGCAAATGTAACTAATGTTGCACTTTTAA
>NW_015386260.1:112335-142676 GCF_001527695.2 Protobothrops mucrosquamatus | reverse complement strand
TTTTTTTTGTATTGTGGGAAGAATCCAGAGAAAGAAATATTTTGGGGAATATTAAAAAGGCAGAATATATTTCCCCAAAGGAATAATGGAGAAGATCTTTAAAAAAAAAAAAGACAGAAATTAGCCCTCAGAAACCAGTCCCAACCTCTCTCCCTCAAGCAGAAACTAGGCAGAAACCAGCTTTTAGAAATGCAGATGTAATAATCCATTCAGGAAGGTTGGAGCCAGGAAGCTAGAAGCCGATGAAATTAGGAAGACAAAGAACCCTAAAATCTACATACCCACCCAAACTCTAAAAGACATGACCTTTGGGGACATAATAGGATTAACCCACTAATACCAAAAGGGCACACTCAGACTCGGATCAAAGTACATGACACAGGAAATACAAACCTCAAACAGGAACAGGAAACCACCTCAAAAGCCCCAAAAGGTATAAAAACCCATCACTCCCAGCTACATGTGGTCAGTTTTCCCAGAGCCATCCTTCTGTCTGGCTTTGCTCTTCAATAAACTGCAACCTTTCTAAAGCAGTCTCATTTTGTTTATTCCCAGCTTGGACTGGACCCTGATGAAGATTTTTCTTTCAACCGTATCAAACTTGTTACATGAAATTTGCCTACAAATCTTGAAATAATGGAAACTGTAACAGAGTTTTACTTATTCCACATTTATTCCAAATCAATCTCTTCCAAATGTGGCTTCCTGCTTTTCCTAAGTTCTTTATTGCTTGCAGAGAAATTATTTTTTTCAAAAAGAATCTAATTTTTTTTTTAAAAAAAAGTTGCCATGAGTGGGCAAGGGATTTTACTTTTAAGTGTACATTCTAGTTAATGAATCTTCTCTTTATTAGATTTTTTTTTTAAAAAAAAATAATCATCCTGCTTCCTCATAACAATGGCAAGTTTCTCATAGACTGGCTTCTTTCAAAGCACTTCCTGGATTGATCAGGTGACCCTCCAAAATGATACATGGCTTCTGGGCAATCCAAGAAGTTCTTCTAAAGTGGAACCTCTTATCAGGAATGTGATGTCCTACTGTGACTATTCAGGGTACTATAAATATTTTTTTTCAAAATGACTGGAGTCCCCTTAGCCATCTTGCACACTTAATGTAATATGTACTAATCCTGTCCTCTCCCAAAATAGGAGACCAAGTTTCTGGACATAACTAAAAAGCATTGCTCAGCAGATCTGCTTCAAAGAACAACATATTTCTTTAGATAAGCAGATGTAATAATGAAAATGTGTCTTGACATTATTTAAGTATGACAATTAGGAGCTAACAAATGATAATAGCACACTTAGACTAAATTATATTATTCCCTGTATAAACAATTATCACTTTATAATGAAATATATGATTAAGTCAGAAAAAAATAATGGGCTATTTAACTGACTTGTCGCTATGTACTGTCTGCATTTGTGATCCAATGAGGAAAGGAAAATCCAAGAAAGGGGAATTGCTAAATCCAAGGCCCTGGAAGAATCATATCAGCATAATTGATAATGGAGAAGCAAGGAGAAGGAAAACCAGTACCCAAATTCCAGAGACAATAGTCTCCCTCATCCTCACCACTTTTTCTTTGGGAATAATGCACTGAGCATTGAGAGTCTAATTTGTAAATTCAGTTGTACACAAAATGAATAAATAGATCAATAAACCTGAGATACCTTCCTATGCTATAACTATTTTAACATAGACAACGCTCTTTTGAGAGGACTATCATCAGAGCGACAATCAGAGAGCCTGAGGTAATAACATGAACAACACCATTTCTACATCTACACTGTACAACACAATCTCCCCAGTTAGTGCGTGACAGCCTTCTAAGTCTTGTATTTCTCAAAGATGCCTTCATAAAGCACTCTGGATTGAAATGACCTTACTTTGATGAATCACAAAATAAAGAAGAAATCAAGGAACATATGCATTTTCAGTTATGAGTGAAAAGATCCAGCAGAACAGGTGAAGGCTGAGTCATCAAAAAGAGTAGAAAAAAGGCTATTTTCTATATATTGGGAAGAACATATTGGAATAAAATGATATAACTTCTCTTTTTAATTTGGAGGACCATCTTTCTCTGTGGTATATAGAGTGCATTCAGAAAGTATTCAGACCCCCTTCACTTTTGTCAATTTTGTTGTGCTGCAGCCTGATTCTACCGTTGTTGAAATTCTTTTTTTTCCTCATTAATCTACACTTAGTACCCCATCATGACAAAGTGAAAACAGAATTTTAGAATTCTGTCTGTAAATTTATTAAAAAGAAAAAACTGAAATATCACATTGGCATAAGTATTCAGACCCTTCATTCAGTACTTTGTTGAAGCACCTTTGGCAGCAATTACAGCCTTGAATATTTTGGGGTATGACAAGCTTTGCACATCTGGATTGGGGGATTTTCTGCCATTCTTTCTTGCAACTCCTTTCAAGCTCAGTCAGATTGGATGGCAACCATTGGTGGACAGCCATTTTCCGGTCCCTCCAAAGATGTTCAATAGGATTCAATATGAGGTCTATTGTATGGCCTGATTTTTTTCAAAAAAAAAATAAAAAATAGCTCAGTATAAAAGTAGGCTTTTGAAATGTGAGCATGTCAAGAAAAATATAAAATTAAATTGAATGTGATGGAAATGGGGCAGGAGTGTGCATGGTGAAAAACAGTAAGAAATGGGGGATATATAGATACTAAATGAGTATGTGCTGCTATAAAGGTAAGTCATGAATACAAAAATGTACATTCTAGTGGGTTGATATCTAGAAAGAATGAATGAAGATTGATTTACAAAACAAATAAGGAAGAGTAATGGGTTAAGAAGAAGATCAATGAAGAATATTGTGTTAGATGGAGCTGGAGATCCTGAAAAAAAGAGGCAGGAACAATTTAAAGAAGAAAAGTAGTATTTGAAGTCATGTACAAATATGATGGAAATAAGAATTGTTCCAAGAATAAGATGATATAGATAGAGAAAGATAGTACATTATATTGGTATAAATTAGTTTTAGTTATATATTTTTCTTATGCCTGTAATTTCTTGGCCCCTCACTCCACCTTTGCAGTTTGACAAGTGTTTTTCCTGCAATGGGTATGTATATAGAGATCCTCTATACTTTTACATGTGATGAAATATGAGATTTATCATAGGTTATTCAGTGAAGATTCAAATGGTAATTCTTGCTTCCATTGGAGTTACAATAATTTTCCTAGTACTGAAACATACTTTTACCAATAGTAGTTTGTATATTTAGTTTGCAGATTTGTATGTCGCCAATCAAAATGATCTGAGTAACTTATAAACAGATAATTTTGCACAATGAAAAAAAAACATACATGACTTAAAACTTTAAAAGGTTTGGCTGAAAATATATATTTGAGCCTGTGCCTGAACTATAATTACAGTAGCATATTGATTCAAGCCCTGCTACAGAAAAAAAGCAGAATTAATGACTGATTAAATGTGCATTTTATGGATACTCTACTAAAATATCTTGTAGACAGTGATACCACAATAGGTAGACCCCATGGGAACTCACATAATTTTAAAATAAAAACTCTATTTTGGTCACCTGTACTTATGTTTTGGATGAAATCTAGATTAATTGTTGACCCTAACTTTATGAAAAATATACTATAGAATGCAGCAAGGTACAGACTCCCTTGCAGATGAATCCATATATTTTGCAATCTGTTTTGGAATATCAGAGGAGTCAGGTGAGAATATATTCAATCCTGCTGCATGCATTTAATATTCTCACACATTAGTCAAGGTCATAATAAACTCAGCATCTGCATCTTATCTTCAAAACAGATGCATGAGTCAACAGAGTGTCCCTTGGTTTTGTAAACAGCCTGGAGTATTTTTTTAGAGTTCTCATAATTTTCTGAAATATATTAGCTTATATATTGGCCAAAAAAGAATTGTTTATTAGGGAACATGTACAGCTTGTTTGGACCCATCTATGTTTGTTTCCAATGTGGTAGGCTTAATTTAAAAAATTGTTTGAAACCACTTATCTAATATCAATAAAAGTAAGTATTGTCATGGAAATAAACATTCTCCATACCAATTGGCCTTTGCTTCACTGTTAGATTTATTAAGAAGTTAGAATTCATCCATTTTATTTTGATGCCAATATCTAGAAAAACATCTGTTTTAGCTATACTTTATCATTACTAAATTAGACAAAGAGAACACAACATCCCTTATAGAGGATACTGAACATGTTTTGGCTTCCTTCAGTTTAATTAATCATGCTTCATAAGAACTGGAGTTGATTTCATTCATCTTTAACATATTGGTTATAATGGTAAAGTAGGCCTAAAACTAGGAATAAGGAGGAATTTATATATGAAGCAGTGAATTTCTGGGGAAAAAAATCTGGGCACATTGCAGCAAAATCTGGTTATGATTCATACTGGTATAACTCAGTTTCTTAGAAGGCTTCCTGATAGTTACCTTTTTTGTTAGCTGACATTGATGGAAGAATGATTTTAATGTTATTAAATTAATCAGCACTGTTTCATAAATGTATGACTTGGGATTAGCCATTATTTATATTCTTCACATTTTTTATTGGCCAGTGTCTTAATTGTCTATGTAGCTTTCATGTGTTTCTTTTTGAAACTCTTTGAACTCTAATTATAAAGCCATTATCTGCTTGTCTTTGGAACTCAGTGCTTTTAATTCCCCCCCCCCATCTTTCTCCTTTGTAATTTTCACAAACTGATACATCCTGATGGTTCTGGTAGGAGAATTATTAGTCCTTCTACCAAACATTATTTTCAAAGGAAGGTATTCTAGCCTATCTGGTAATAAATTGATGGAATAATAAAATACGGGCTAGTTTTCACCAAATGAACCCTGATATAAATGGTATTTCTGAAGAGGATAACCAAAGCTGAAGTCTATGTTTTCAGGGGTCAGCATATCTGATGCCTACAAAGCATACTAATAAATTTAAAATAATGTGGACTACAAAAAAAATAGTTGGCCTGCCAATCAGCTGTGCAGTGGCTGGCAGGGTAGGGGCAATGCTGGAACTGGTAGCATCGCCAAGTAGAGTCTGTGGTTCAACTCTCCCTGAACTTGGTGGTCAAAGCTATGAGTCCTTTCTGAGAGGACTTCAAGTTGGCCATCCATAGCATGCAATAGGAGATTTCCCGCAATCCTCAGCAAGGCCATCTGGCTTGGGCAACCCCTGTGCCATGGAGGCAGGAGAAGTTTTTTTTCCATCCTTCAGCATGCTCAGTAAAGAAAGCTGAAAGGGGCTGCTAAGGAGTCTAAAAGTAGGACATATTTCTTCATTTCAAGAGGACCACTATAGTTTTCCAAAACAGCTTTGAGTCACCTGTGAAGATAATAAAAAAAGAATTGAAAAAAAAAGAATACAGAAATTGAAGATGAAAAGTATTGCTAAAGAGGTAGCAAACTAGTACAAAAAGCAGGATAAACTTTTTCTCTCCTAAGATCTGTTCCCACTTTTAAAAATTATGGAGGACTCTAAAAGTTCTTTTCTTTGTATGGTTTATATTTATAAATATTTACCATATTAAAAAATACAAATGATGTATTCACTACTACCATTACTGCTATTCATGATTGTTTGATAGGATTTTAATACTGTATTATTTTTCAACAGAGGCTGAAGACTGTTGAAGTCCTGTAAGGGTCTCAGGATCACACTTTAAAAATACTGGTATAAATGAACTCAGCAGAATGGCTACAAAACAGCAGTAAGCTTTCATCTGTTTTTGAGCTCCACAAAGTAACAGATTTAAAGACTTCATTATCAGCAAGTCAGTGATTCAACTTTTCCAATTATGAACTCAGCAACTTCAAGAATGCCATATTATTTTAACCATTACAGTCTGCAAAAAAAACAAAAAACCAAGACTGAAATGTACTGAACTTAAAAAATGTGCAAAATAACTCAGTCTACCGTTCAGGTGCAGTCCTCTTCCTCCCCTTCTTTACAGTTATCTGTATAATATCTTCCCCATCCCCATTTTTTTAATCAAGCAGCATTAAAAACAACAATGTTTTATAGCAAGATGAAAATGCCAAAGCTGTAAAATAAGATACTTGGCAATCAATGTAGGACTTTTATCCAATCTGGGTCATCAATCACATTGAAGATCCTAAACTGTTGAGATATAAACTAAAGTAAATTTCTAATTATTTGAATATGTGCAGATAACTGTAAGAACAGATGTGGCAAAAAAACACAAAACCAAAAACCTCATTATATTTTTTTTATGATTGTAAATAGTGATCATCTAGATATAAACATATCACTGTGGTCATTACTGTTCACTGTTTATATTTTTAAGGCTAACTCTATTTTTATTACATTCAACTTTTGGTGATTATTAATCATTTGGGGTGCTGAATCCCCATTTTTTCTGAAAGTATGAATAAGATTCCAATATTAAAGGAACAGTTTTATTGTTAAATTAAACATAATTTTAATTTTTGTAAGTATTTATAGATGCCAAAATAGTTTTTTCTGAAAGGGTAACAATAAATATTGACCACAAATTCTGTATACAAACAAATTACCATGGTTTCCTCTTGTTCTGATCTCAAACAGAACTTTTATAAAATAATGTATCAATAATAATAATAATAATAATAATAATAATAATACCCTTCATCCACACAGTGACATTGATAGACTCTATCTACCAAGGCAAATAGGTGGGCGTGGAATGTTGCAAGTACATTAGATGGTTGAACAAGAAAAAATGGCTTTGGAAGAATATCTGAAGGACAATGATGAAGGTGCACTGAAGTTAGTATATCAGGAAGGCTTGCTGACTACTGGAGAGACCAAACTGGCCTACAAGAAAGACCAAATGAAGAACAGAATGGAGCATGGGAAGACAAAGCACTACATGGCCAGTACATTAAAAAAAATAGCTGGGAAAGCATATAATAACAAGACCTGGCAATGGCTAAGAGCAAGAAAGTTGAAGAAAGAGACCGGGGGACTAATTCTGGCTGCACAAGACCAAGCCTTAAGGACAAATGCATACAAAGTCAAAATTGAGAAGACGGCAACAGACAGTAATGCTGCCTATGCAAAGAAGCTGAAGACACAGTGGACCACCTGGTAAGCTGCTGCAAGAAGATCGCACAGACTGACTACAAGCAGTGGCATAACAAAGTAGCAACAATGGTGCATTGGAAGATCTGCAAGAAATATCATTTGCCTGCAAGCAAGAATTGGTGGGACCATAAAATAGGTAAAGTCATAGAAAATGAAAATGTTAAATTGCTCTGGAACTTTAGAATTCAAACAGACAAGCACCTGCCACATAACACCACGGACTTAACAATTGTCGATTAGAAATACAAAAAAGTCTTGATAGTGGATGTGGCAGTGCCTGGAGACAGCAGAATAGAAGAGAAAGAACTGGTGAAGATAACAAAATACAAAGACCTACAAATAGAAATAGAATGAATGAATGAATGAATGAATGAATGAATAATAATAATAATAATAATAATAATAATAATAATAATAATAATAATAATAATAATAATAATAATAATAATAATAATAATAAAAGTTGGAGGAGACCTTGGAGGTTATCTAGTCCAACCTCCTGCTCAGGCAAGAAACCCTATACCATTTCAGACAAATGGCTGTCCAGTTTCCTCTTAAAAACTTTCAGTGTTGGAGCATTCACACCTTCTGGAGGCAGGTTGTTCCACTGATTAATTGTTCTGTCAGGAAATTTCTCCTTACTTCTAGGTTGCTTCTCTCTTTGATTAGTTTCCATCCATTGCTTCTTGTCCTGCCTTCAGGTGCTTTGGAGAATAGCCTGACTCCCTCTTCTTTGTGGCAATCCCTGAGATATTGGAACAATGCTATCATGTCACTCCTAGACCTTCTCTTCATTAAACTAGACATACCCAATTCCAGCAACCGTTCTTTATATGTTTTAGTCTCCAGTCCCCTAATCATCTTTGTTGCTTTTCCCTGTACTCTTTCTAGAGTCTCAACATCTTTTTTACATTGTGGCGGCCAAACTGGATGCAGTATTCCAAGTGTGGCCTTACCAAGGCAATTTAAAGTGGTATTAACACTTTACGTGATCTTGATTCAATCCCTCTGTTAATGCAGCCTAGCACTGTGTTGGCTTTTTTGGCAGCTGCAGCACACTGCCGGCTCATATTTAAGTGATGGGAAGTACATCAGCTCTTTTCCAGTCCTCTGGTAGTTCCCCGGTGCTCCAGGATCTTTGAAAGATATAGTTCAGTGGTTCTGAGATCACATCTGCCACCTCCTTCAGAACTCTGGGTGGTAATCTGTCGAGTCCTGTTGATTTGAACTCGTCTAGGGTGGACAGGTACTCACAATTTTCTTGCCTATCTTAACTTGTGTTTCTAATCTGTTTTTTACGGTGCTTCTTTTTGATAGGATGGACTGTTTTTTCCCTTTGTGTAAAGACGGATGCAAAAAACAAATTAAGTAGTCCTGCTTTCTCCCTGTTGCTTGTTACCTTCTTGCTACTTTCTCCCACTAATGGACCAATCATTTCCTTGAGTTTTTTCTTGTTTTTTACATGTTGAAAGAAGCTTTTTTTTGGTTATTTTTTACTTTTGTCGCAAGCCTTAGTTCATTTTGAGCCTTAGCTTTCCTTACTTCATCTTTGCAGGCTCGGGCTATTTGCTGATATTCTGCCATAATTATGTGTCCCTCTTTCCACTTTTTATACTTGTCCTTTTTGTCTTTCAATTTATCAGAGAGTTTTTTATACAGTCATGCTGGTTTCTTTTGAGAGCGGTTACTTTTCTTCGTTGGTATTGTGCTAGACTGGGCTTTTATAATCTCACTTTTCAAAATTTCCAAGCTTCTTGAGTTGTTTTCCCCTTGAGGATTCTCATCCATGGAGCCCTTCCCAAGCTCTCTCTAAGTTTATTGAAATTAGCTGTCTTAACGTCCAAGATTCTAGTTTGACTATGTTCTATTGTTTGTGCTTGCATAATGTTGAATTTCAATATTGCATGATCATTCCCCCCCAAGGTTCCTGTGGCTTCAACACCTTCTATCATTTCATCTCTGTTAGTGAGAATTAAGTTCAATATGCCTGATCCCCTAGTTCCCTTCTCTACTTTTTGGGAGACAAAGTTGTCTGCTAGGTTTGTCAGGAATCTGTTTGATCTTCCACTTGGTACAGAGTTTGTCTCCCAGTTGATGTCAGGGTAATTAAAGTCCCCCATTACTATTGTGATGTGCTTCCTACATACCTTAGTTAACCAACTAGCAAAAAGTTCATCTATTTCCTCTGTTTGGTTGGGTGGCCTATAGTATACATCTATGGCAATGTCATTTTCCCCCCTTTTATATTGACCCAAATGCATTCAAGACAATTTTCATCATTGTGTTCTATTTCTGTAGAGATGTAGTTATTTCTTATATAGAGAGCAACTCCACCTCCTCTTTTATTTGGTCTCTTTCTTTTAAATAATTTAAATCCCTCTAGCTGTGTGTTCCATTTGTGGGTTTCATCCCACCAAGTTTCTGTAATGGCAACAATATCATATCTGCCCTCATGTATCTGAATTTCTAATTCACCCTTATTGCTCATACTCTGTGCATTGGTGTATAGACATTTAGTCCTTTACGACTGACCCTGTTAGTACATGACACCAGAGTAT
Organism: Protobothrops mucrosquamatus; assembly: GCF_001527695.2. NCBI lineage: Eukaryota > Metazoa > Chordata > Lepidosauria > Squamata > Viperidae > Protobothrops > Protobothrops mucrosquamatus. The sequence goes on along the minus strand of NW_015386260.1, from coordinate 133,006 downwards.
TTGTCTAGAATGTATAAAGGCAGTTCAGATGTATGTTGGAAATATGAATGATGTGAAGGGGCATTTTATCATGCTTGATGGATTTGTAAAAAATAAAAAGCATCTGGGTTCATTTATCATACAAAGCCAACATTTCTGGCATTTTCTTCGACATAATAATTCAAAGATTTTGCAACAGGTAAATCAAGTAGGCATCATACCATAATTGATATAACAGATAGCATTAATGAAACCCTAAAAAGAAAAGGCAGATAAAAAAAATTATAATCATAATTCTGAAGGAATTTCAAAGTTTTTACCAGAAATAAGGACTATAAATATCACTCAAGAAAAGCCATATATATATATACACACACAATTATTTTATTCTTGCAAACCTTTCATGGATTGCAGCAGTCTGGGGAAAAAAGAGTTTGGGAACAATGGCACTAAGCCATAAGATTGATCTACAGGACACAACAGATTAGTTCATACTACATGAGCCAAGCTAAATAAGCCAAATTATGGTAAAATATTTTACCCTTACAATGTCTTCATCCATTCCACCAGTTTTTGTGGTATTTGAAAAGTGAATTTATGACGTTTAATATTTATGATTTGTTAACAAATATTCCTCCCTTCATTGAGCTTCATTAGTGTAAAAACAGACACTTAATGTATGGTTTTCTTAGCCAAACTGTCTGCTGGTGAAGAATAGACTACTATATCTCAAGATGAAACAGCCAGATCAAATTGTATTGGCAATGTGACAGCAGAAAAAAGAGTTAAGTATCTCTGTTGAAGGTCAGAATTCCCTTTGTCAACAGAGAAGGCTGTCAGATTTTATCACTGTTCTGGATGGTTCTAGTACTTAGTGTGAAGAGAAACAGAGATCTCAGTTCAAGTATTCCTTATTGCAGTTACCATAGCAAAGGTTGAAGAAGTAGAATTTGTTACAGCAATCTGAGGCAGCTTCTGCCATAGGTATTCCTAGGTAAGGAAATTATCAAGCACAGACTCATTGCAATGGGATTCATGAGCTGAGCAGTGTTCCTTCATAAATGTGACTCTTTTTGCTCAAGCCCATTCTGAATTGGTACAAGCTATTTGCCACCATTTCCTCCAGAGCTCATTTAAGATATATTTAGGGTTTGTGATTTCCTAGCCAGGAAATCACAAACCTTAAATATATCCTAAATGAACCTTGCTTTCCAGGGTAGATTCCTTCATTTGCTTCAATCAACCCACCCAGGAGATTATGCATCTACGTATATTGTACTGTGATATAGTGATTGAAATGTAAACACCTCAGAAAATCCTATTTGTCCTCTCCCATTTCAAGGGTTTTAGAATCAAACCTTTGCTTAATATAGGTCTCCACTTACAAAGCATCATTCACATCCTTATTCCTCAAAAAAAACCTGATTAAACTGAAGCATTCTGTTCTGACTGGTAACAGTGTGGTTAAGACACAAGGTTAGAAAATAGGTCATGGGTTTTAGTCCTTCCTTAGGCATAAAACCAGCTAAGTGACTTTGGGCCATTCACTTTCTCTCAGCCATGAGAAGCAGGCAGGGGCAAATTACTTCTGAAACCTTGTCAGCAGTCACCAGGAATCAACACTGACTCGCAGGGCACAAACACACTCAAAATATATTATAGAATACTTCTGTTTCAATACCGCATTGCCAGGGACATTAACAATATTCTCTCCTTCCCACTCTCCTTTTTCCTCCTTTAGGAAAGGTAGCAAGGCAAGAATGAATTCCTACCAACACTCATACTTTTCTGGAGGCAATCTCAATTCACTTTTTTATAATGATGTTAGAGGACTTTTTCAGCTTTCTGGGTTTATGCTCCAGGTTCTGCTGCAGAAGAACAAGAGGGTGAAGAGTTTTCTAATCAAGTTCAATTTGAAATCAATAGAACATTCAGGCAAGGTGACCATGGAGCAGGTCACAAGCTGGTCATATACAAATTCCAAGTCAAGCTAAAGCAGCAAGAGGAAGCCAACCAATTTCCATGATATGATCCTAAACATATCTACCTACCATTTACAAGGAGAACATCATGACTCATTTAGACATCCTGAATGTCCTCGATAGGGAACCAGGTGTATTGTGGAATAAAATCAAAGAAATAGTTAAGAAGTAATGTTGAAAAAGACTGTCAAGGATGAAAGCGAACAGGCTGGATGTCAGAACTAATAGAGGAAATTGTCAAGAAGAGAAGAGAAACCAATGCCAAGAAAGTGAAAAATCTCAAGATGGAACTTAACAAAAAAATTCAGAGAATTGTTTTAAAAAGGCAAGAAGCAGTACTATATCTGTAAAGACACTGAAGATGGAAATAGACCCAGAAAAAGCAAGAGATTTCAAATTCAGGATGCTCTAACCTTGATTAGATTAGATTAGATTAGATTAGATTAGATTAGATTAGATTAGATTAGATTAGATTAGATTAGATTACCGTTATTGTCATTTTTTCCTGTGGGCACAACGGCACACATTAAAAATGAAATTTATTTGCTTGCTCTCAAAGTGTACACATACATAACACACATTTAAAATATACTATATACAACATACTATATACAATATGCTAAAAGATTCCAATAAATAGATTGTAATTTATTCAATTAAAATCAAAGAGAAAGAAGAGATATACTGAAATTCAGTAAACAGAACATCAACATCCATTCTACCTTAGGAAGTATTCCCTATCTACAATAACCTGTAGCATTAGATCATGAGATTAAATCAGCATCCTGATCATTACTAAGTCAGAAGGCTAGAGGAATGATGGAATATCTACAGAAAAATGGCAAGCAATAAAAAAAATAGTAAAGATTCTAATAAAACAGTCGAGAATGACACAGTGAGCAATAAAAATCAGACAAGATCAGTCTACATACCAATGTCAAAGAAAGGTGTCATAACAGAGTGGGCAAACTATCACACAATATTCTTAATTTTACCTGGTGACAAAGTAATGCTAAGGATTACCCAACAGGAATTAGAACTGTACACTGTAAGAGAGATGCCAAATGTTCAAACTGGTTTTACAGAAAGCTGAGAAACAAGAGACATTGCTGATGCATACTGGAGAATTGAGAAAGTCAGAGCACCAAAGTTATTGAACATTCACTTTTATTATTTTTATATGATTCTGCTATTGGAAGATATTGAAACAGGTGAGCTAGATCACTGTGAAGCAGAAATCTCAAAAGAATTTACCTTCAATTTATTAAACCTTACTATCCAAACAAATTGTTCTTTGTATTTTCATCTTCATAAAAGTGAATGTTCAATAATGAAAAAGAGAAGGAGAATTCAGGCTTATACTTTTCTTGTATTTATCCCAGCTATTCAATACATTGCATATGATTGCACAATCTCTTAATCAATTTATTTATTTGTTTTTGTATCAGACCGTCTGGAAAGTGTGTCCTTTCCAGGGAGATAGCCAAGTTATAAGCAGATGCAATCCACTCTATAAGCTATGTTAAGCAGCTGATATGGTAGGACAATATGAAGTTTGGAAAGGCCGGTCTGCTTTGTTTCTTTTTACTTTAAAATACTTCATAAAATAAAACAAAATATATATTTCATTATTTAATATATTTGAGAGTCGTTATTTCACAACTGGATTATTACAAAGTACTCTTCTTGAAGACAAATTGCAGACTCAAATTACTGCAAAATGCAGACGCCTGTATATTGGGAGAGGATGAGGTGAGGCATTTTTAATAAGGATATGTCACAAAATACACAGATTTTCCACATAAAGGTAGCCCTACCATTAGACTGAGACAGTCCTTGCAAAACTTTTCTGCTTCATAAGTCGGAATAATATGGATAGTGTACATGTTGACTAAGTCGACCTCATGCAGGATTGCAAGATGGAGGCCATGTTTCTTGGGCTGCCTATTTTCACATGGATATGGTTTATGTAGTTCTCATATAGGAATGACGAATACAACCAGGAGTGACTTCCCTGCCCTCACTCACTGTGGTTTGGAAGTGCAAAAGCCATGTACAAAATTGGGCAATCATGTGTGCAGCATTTAATATCTATGAATGAATATTCTGTAATGTTCAAAGTTTAATTTTAATCAGTGTTTCTTCAGTTGTGGGCAATTGTGTAAGTTGGAAAATATGAGGACCACCCATGTATACAACCACCCTTTTCCTATGTTTTTGTCTTTAAGGTCATAAGTGTTCACATTTTTCTGCAAATGAAATGGTGATTATGATTGTGTTTGTATATACTATTCCATCCCATCTTTCAGGGCCATTTGTAAATTAAATTTTGTATACCTCCCCCCAATTCAATATTTACCAATTAAATTACTTCATGTACTTATGGCATCATAATAACAGCTATTAATAAAACTTGTTGGTCAAGAAAGTACTTCATCAGAAATCTCTAAATAAGGAACTTGGAGCAAATGGATCGCCAGCTCAAAGAAACACACAAACACACACACACACACACACACACACACACACATGTCTGTGTATTATTCATATGGCCTGTTTGTTATTTTCTTTTCAGCCTGCTTATGTGAGATCACAGTTCAACTTAGATAACACACGAGACATTATTATGTATAACTGCATTCAAGGCTTGCTAACAATTTGTCAGTTTTCTGAATTTTAGTTAGCTGCTACTTGTATTATCACTTGTACTCTTTAATAAAGCAATTTTCACCCACTGATCTATTTTTATAAAAAGGGCTAGTGGTAGTTGCAGGAAGATGGGAACTGAGACATTGATAGCCTGTGGTGTGTCCAGTTGAAAGACATAGTGAATTCAGAAACCTTTATCTACAGGGGGTAAACTACTGTGGATAATGGAGGGTATACACAGAGTATAATCTTTTATAAGGGCTGGTTATAATAACAGAATTTTGGATATCTGATTGTACCCCTGCCCCTTCTTATAATTGGGTGATTAGGGAAGCATCTGAGTGTTACCTTGTTATTCTGAACTTTAAAAATTTCAGTCCTTTTTCCATAGGTCCTTGCATATTTCTGTCCCGGTCACCTTCCTTACTCTCTAAGTTCAGTCTCCGTGATCTTCTGATGGACATCACTTTGCCTGTAGTGTCTGTTAGTAGTTTGAAGTATTGTCAACTGAAGTATCTGTGATTAGTAATATCTAGTATCTTTAAAAACACCTAGTAACTTTGTCGGGGGGGGCGTGATGGCTCCGGGGTTAAAGATGCTGAGATTGTCAGCTGGAAAGCTGACAGGCTGAGTTCAAGACCCATTATTTGCCCCAGCTTCTACCCTCCCCCCCCAACAGCACAAAAGCATGCAAATATGAGTAGATAAAGAAGTACCACTTTGATGGGAAGGTAACAGTGTATAGTCATACTAGCCACATGACCACAGAAATGTGTTTGGACAACACTGGCTCCCTCGGTTAAGAAACAGAGATGAGCACCACCCCGTAGAGTTGGGCATGATTGGACAGGGAAAACCTTTATCTTTAGTATCTTCAGCACCCCATTTTATACAATAAAAAGGATTACAAAGTTGACATTAAGATTTCTGTATTGAGGGAAACAAAACGGGTCAAACTAAACTGCACTATAAATACAAAGAGTAGAAAATTAAATGAAATTAAATAATTAGAACTAATTCATTAGTATATGCAATAATTTTGTGAATAAAATACTAACATACTAAATTATCAAAACTATGCAAATAATTTTGTTGATATCATCGACCAATGATCTGTGACGGAAAGACACAGAGGCACAAAATAAATTCCACAAAAAGTGTAAGAAAATTGTGTGTATGTGCAGGGACACACATACATACAACACCCAAACACCCAAACATACATACGACTCCAAAACTAAGTTGACATTTTCCTGTGTAAAGCAATGCAATTGAGAGAACTTTTGTAATTCTTCTGGAGATGTTACAGTTTGGGTCTGGCTGTAAAAAAAACAAATGAAATCGTCCTTAGAATGGGTTGAACTTTTATTTGTGAACAGAATTGTGTGAGTGAGCCCAAACTACTGTTGGAAGAACAATGAGGAAAAGCAGAGGCTAGAGTGTCAGTTTCTTCTAGGTCACAATCATGACTGCAGACATGTCTCAATAGCCATGAAACTGAGATGAGCACAGGCCCTTATAGTCAGCAATGACTAGCGGAGTAAAATATGCAGGGACTCTCTTTTTTTAGGTCACAATAGTTCAGTCTGCCAAAGGGATATTGTCATACCATCTCTTCAACATGGTAGAGGAGGAGAAGTTAAAGCAGGCCAAAGAAAGAGCTATACAATGCGTTCGGCAAGTAATATATATTCTGCCAACAGTGGTTTACTAGATCTCCCTGTCCTACTTAAAGAGCTACCCGCTCTTTAAGATATTGTAGTAATGTCTCACTATCTTCTCTTCTGCTTAACTGTTACAATTGCCTTTTCTAGGGATCATGGTTATCTCCAACTGTGCTAATCATAGCCAAAATCATCTTTTTTTTTAATCAGCATGGGTGCCCTAATGAGATCCAGAGAGTTCTCTCCAGTGGTGGGATTCAGCCAGTTCGCACCACTTCGGCAAAACCGGTAGCTAATTTTTTGTTGCTCAGGCCCAGAATGGACTTCCGGAAGCGGCATCCACACAGAGAACCAGTTGTTCACATATTTGAATCCCACCACTGGGTCTCTCCCAGTCTAGCAAAAATGGTGGAACTGTAATGTTCCTATTTGTATTGATGTTTGCACACTGCAATGTATAATGAAGAAAGCATTTTAAATTATCATGAAATTTCATCAATATATTACTTTAATGTGGTATACAGTAGAACATAATTATTTATGTTAGCCTTCTTCAGTCTGCTGATCTTCAATATGATGGAATTAAATTTCATAGTTGGAGCTGGCTGAGATTTCTAGAATCAGAGCCCCAGTATAGCTTATATCTGCCATAAGTATATCCAATTCAATTCAGAATAAAGCTGAAAGGGACCTTGAAGATCTTCTAGTAGAAACCCCTGGTCAAGCAGAAGACCTTACACGCAGCGGTTCTCAACCTATGGGTCGCGACCCCATTTGGGGTCGATCGACCATTTCACGGGGGTCGCCAAGCAAGGCTGTCCGCCATTTTTTCCCCTTTTCCGGCAGGTGCCTTACCTCCCTTGAGCTGGGCCAGCTGGTGGTCGGCCTGCTCCGTCTCTGCCGCTTGCCAGCTACGCCTCGGCCGGTGCAGGGGGCGGAACCACGCATGCGCGGCGCTCCCGGGCAGGGAAAGTCCTCAACTTACGACCGGTTTAGTCCTCGACTTACGACCGGTTTAGTCCTCGACTTACGACCAGTTTAGTCCTCAACTTACGACCGGTTGGGGTCGCGGCATTAAAAAGGTTGAGAACCACTGCCTTACAGTATATCATTTCAAACAAGTGGCTCTCCAGTCTCTTTTTAAAAACCTCCAGTGATGGAGCACTCACAACTTCTGAAGGCAAGCTGTTCCCCTAGTTAATTGTTCTCATTGTTAGAAAGTCTCTCCTTAATTCCAAGTTGCTTCTCTCCTTGATTAGTTTTCATGCACTGTTTCTTGTCCTGCCCTCTGGTGCTTTGGAAAATAAGTTGACCCCCTCTTCTTTGTGGCAGCCCCTTAAATAGTGAAATACTGCTATCATGTCACCTCTAGTCCTTCTTTTCTCTAGATTAGCCCATACCCAAATCTGACAACCATTCTTCATATGTTTTAATTTCCAGGCCTTTAATTATCTTAATTGCTCTTCTCTGCACTTTTTCCAAAGTCTCAACATCTTTTTTGTAATGTGGTGACTAAAACTAAATCCAATGTTCCAGGTGTGGTCTTACTAAGATTTTATAATATTTGTAATATAAGGTTTTATTATATTCAGTCCTAAAGGTGTCACAAGACTGTTATCTCTGCTATAACATGCTATAACACAAAACATCTCTCAAAAATGAGAAATTCCATTGGCTGTAGGAAAATAGAATCTATTCTATCTTTTCCTCTTTGTTCCTTTTACAAGAGAAGTCAAGAGAAGGATTATTATGTATTGTCTGTGTAATGGGTTAATCATTTCTTCTGTCATTGACCTTTCCCACATTTGTCAGGCTGCGGTTAATTAAATTTGGGCTTCTAAATCTAGGCACTGAGCATTTGGACAGACACAAGATGTCATCAAGGAGTGATAGAAAATTCTAACTTGATGCTGCCATCTACTGGCCATCTGTAATTGTGCAGCCCAGATCCTGTACAGTATAGCTAATAAAAAGGTAAATGAAATTCTATAATATATGTGCTCAATATAAAGGAAATGTATTGGTAGCAAAACAGTTAAGTTAGTTTTAAAAAAATATTTCCAGTACAATTCACCTACCAGTCACAATGATATGGCCTTTGTAAAATCACTGATTCATAGTTTATCATGGCACTTTAATTTGTATACTTTCTCACTCTCTTCCGTTATTGTCATTATTAAATGTAATGCTACAAGACATTGGAGTCTGCAATCTAAGGTAGCATAATCCTGATATACAGTTCCCAGGACGTATACTATTTATAAGAAGTAGATCTTATATTAGATTGAACAATGAACATACATTTCTCTTGGATGTCTTTCTGAGTCCCCGAGGCCTACTTATTACTGGCATCAGAAAAGGACGCAAGTTTCTTTCAGATGTTAGCTGCTTCATGGAGTCTGCAATAGAAATCTGTCTTAGCCCCAAACAATATAAAAGAAAAATACAAGCTCTGCATATATTAATCTCATTTGCCATGGAGAAGATGACACTAGAAATCCTTTCATTCAGTCTCCTCTGAAGCTACGTGAGCTCCCCTTTATATTACAAGTAGCTCCTCTGGATGGAGGTTTACCCCTTAATCTACTGCGTCTGATCTCTAGGATTTAAACTATGGGTGAGCATCCCTTTGATTACAACAGAGCATAAAGTTACCAACACCCTCCAAAAAAGGCATGGCACCTGTTTTCCCTCCCCCAGACCTGGCTCTTCTGCTTCTACTTTTCACAACTGGATGACAAATAAAAATCCAACAGCTGCAACTTTTCCTCTCTCTCTCTCTCTCTCTCTCTCTCTCTCTCTCTCTCTCTCTCTCTCTCTCTCACACACACACACACACACACACACACACACACACACACGAGATGAAGATGTGAGAAGTGAGAAGAAGCCCTCACTGAATTTTTACTTCTCTTGCAGCTGCTACAAGCTCAGGAACTATAGTCAGAAAAATAAGGAGCAAATTATGACTGCCCAAGGAAGGAAAATATTGGTAGTGGAATAGCTAAATGCCTCCCCCTAGTGACTTTGTAATTCCTCAAGATGCTTTGGCAGATTTCCTTCAACAATTAAGGGAAACCCAATTTCTAACAATGCGGTAGTCCACAACAGTGGTGCTTCCCAGAACTCTTTGCTACAATTCCAGTAAGCTTCAACCTTTGTAGCCTCTATCAGAATAGTAAGGTCATCTTGGAAAATCTTCAAGACATCAGTTTGAGAAAGGCTGATCCATAGAAAAAGATTATGTAAGCACACAACTACAGCTTTTGGGATTTTTGTATTGTCTTGTTATCACATCTCTACCCTCAAGATGCTTTGGTTGAGAATTAGATCATAAATAAATACCTTTTTTAAAACTTTCTATTTCCAAGGTAAGTTTCAAGACACAAATCTAAACTAGAAAGAAAGCAGATTATCCGCATGCAGACAAACAACTCTCTGGGAAAATTTTAGGATACCATTTCTTTGTTCGGGTTAGAAATGGGTTAAAAGTTGACATTCACAGTCATTTTTTCCGCTCTCTATAAGAAAGTATTATGCAAATTTTGCATGGATGTTCTTTTGCACAATTCTTCCCACCTTTCTAAGATGTAATCATGCTGGATTAATTAGGATTGGAAGCCTAAATGAAGTGATTGGAGCTCCCAAGTAACATGAATTTTAGGAGAGATTCAATGTTATCTCTCTCTCTCTCTCTCTCTCTCTCTCTCTCTCTCTCTCTCTCTCTCTCTCTCTCTCTCTCTCTCTGTGTGTGTGTGTGTGTGTGTGTGTATGTGTGTGTGTGTGTGTTTGTTTGTTATGACAAGGCTGGGAAAGTGCAATTTAATGTCAGAACCCAAGGACTAAGCATTATACAGTGATAATGATTAAATGCAGTAAACCTGTTTTTGATGCTATATTTCATTACATTACTTTCAGAGTAAAAGAAAATGATACTAGAAAGCAAGATACCCTTAACATTTTTAATATCCTGCTGTAGTTACAATCCCAGTGGATAGAGCTAAAGGTTCAAATACACCAGCATAATATAATGTAAAGTTTTAATACAATTTCTTCAATAACGGTCATATAATAACTAAAAGTAACTCTGGCTAGTCTTTTCGCCTCTGGAGTTAAAGAAACTCTTGGGAGTTTCAAACTGAGAGTCTTTCATATTATCTCCTCTCTCAGTTTCCTTTAAGTAAAGGTGTTGAGGATTGAACCCAATTAATTTTGGCCTTCCTGGTTTGTATAATGTACTTAACTGTATTGTTTAACAACAGGGCTGGGTTTAATTTAATAACCCAAAATGAAATCTGTAAATATTGCATACAACTGTAAATAAGTTAATAAAAATGAAGGAACTGTGCTAAATAACGTAGTGTGATCAAGCTATCAAATGCAAGAAAAGCATCTGAAGTGAAATTTAAGCAGGCCTAAATTATAATACTAATAGATTGACATTACAAATATATCAACTGAAATTAAAATTTGATCCAGGTGCTTGTTTATTAAGTTAGGCCTCCATGATCAGTTCATATTCCTCAACAAATTACTGAGATACAGTTATTATGAGATAAAAATAAATGTTGACTTTCATGGTAACATTTTTTTTCCATTAGCTTTTTTCTCCAGATCTCATTACAATAGCAATAGATGAAAAGCAAAGATGGAGAAGGAAGCACAAGTCTTGTCTGTTTTGTAGGAGTAATGTTGTGAGCAGCAACAGCAGGCCTTTCAAACAAATGGAGGGTACGTGTCATCAGAGACAAAGGTGTCATGTGTCTGAGTAACGAAACACTTAAAAGGACTTTCAGGCATTTTTTCTCCTAAAAGCATTTATTTAAGATTAAAGTACGTCAGCACGGCATGGTGGAATGCTTAGAACTGCTTCCCTTCCGTTATGCATAGCATTCCAAACATTTTCCACTCCCTTATTGTAGGGTCATGGTTCACATCTTCCAATCAACTTGGAAGATGTGATTTACTTCCGGTTTCTTTCTCCCTGGCTATCCTTATGCTCCTCCCTCTTTCCTAGTTGCTGGTTTAACTATATATATACCAGACAGTTCTGCACATTGTCAAAGCAAGAATATACAGTATTTGCAGCGTTGACAAAAGGATTCTTTCCAATATAACTGGAAGGTGAACTTTTATCTGCTTGATGTCTCTTCTTAAATGGCAATTACAGAAGTCAAAATGAAAATACATCTTCACTGATGTCTTGCAAAGCCAATGCTGGGCAAGGTTTCTGTTCTACTCTAATATATTTCTTTCTCTTTTTCACAGCAGAATTGGGTTAAGCCACACAACCTACACAATACATCATAGCACTGCCATGCTAGCCTCCTAAAAATCTGTTTCTAGGAAGGAATTTTTACAGTGGAAAAGCAGAGGAGGGGAAGAAAAAATTACATTTTATCTACCCAGAATCTCCTCAAAATAAATTGGCTTTCCACACAGCTTTCTTAACCTGGAAGGTTTGAACAGAGAATTTTTTTTTAATCAAGATATTTCCAGGGACAATAGATGAGTTTCCCAGGCTTATTTATTTGTTTATTCGATGTAGGTACAGCCCAAACCCAGGTCAACTGTGGGTAGTTCCCACTATAAGAAACAAAATAACAAATACGCAGTCAAGATAGAAAATATTAAACAAGGTGGTGAATTCAGTCAAAACATATAACTGTATCTCACAACCAGTAAGGTGCTCCAACTACATTAACAGTAGCCAGTCTGAGAACTTTTCCTCAACCCTTGCTTACTTTTGGATAAATAATTCAATCCCCTATGAAATTGAGTCAGGAATGCTAATAATTTAAGATAAATTTTATCTAGAACAAAGGTAGGCAATGTGGTGCTCACAGACACCAGCATGCTCTCAGACAGTTTTCCCAATACTAACCAGATTCTCTCTCCCTTCTGACTTTTGAAGAAATCCTTTTTATTGAAGGAATAAAATAAAGATCAGTTTGGCATGGTGCAAAGCAAAGATCTAGCCTTTAGCATCATTATTTACACAATTGCTATTAAGTATTGTAAAGATAGAAAAGAGAACATGGAAAGCAAATTTACTTTTAGCAAATGGACATATATACTTATCCATTATAGGAGCCATTTTCTGAAGAAAGAAGTATCTCTGATTTCCCTGCCCTAATGCATTCAAACAAACAACATAACCCAAAATTCCAAATTCCAAATGTTTCCAGTCTATAAGATTGCTTGCCATGATTCTTTCTTTCTTTCTTTCTTTCTTTCTTTCTTTCTTTCTTTCTTTCTTTCTTTCTTTCTTTCTTTCTTTCTTTCTTTCTTTCTTTCTCTCTCTCTCTCTCTTTTCTTTTCTTTCTGCTAGATTTATTTTATACGATAGAAATACTGTTGTATCATAAGCAAAGTATTTATGATTCTATACATCTGTAAAGAACTTTCAGCCAAAGCTAAATCAGCTTTATAAAACAAAGTAAGTTCATGACCAACACTTCACAGAAATACATAAACAATCCTTTTTTTGCTGATATATGTTTCATATGAATAAGCAGAGCTGTGTAAATCATGTTGCATATGAGAGGCATTACCCAATTTAGCTCTTCAATAAAATATTTGGATCTGGTGTTTAAAAAAAGAGCCTATCTTGGATTTTATTTGAAGATTTAAGCACATCCACCAAAATATTTATATGTCTTATCTCTATCTATCAACATCAATTCAACTGTTTTCACTAGATCTTTCAACATTGTCATAGATAGCCAAAAATATGACTAATAAAAGGGAACCAATTAAAAGGTCATGTCCTACAGAAAACTATGACATTTTGGGGACAAAAATATATCTTCAGATGAGGGTGTATGTACTTTTTTTCACCAGCCCTCCCCCATCATAAAAAGTTATCATTTTGAATGAAAAATAAATTTGGGGTTCAAGGCATGCATTTTTAACAAGTCTTATTTAATATGATTGTTCTGATTAATTTTAGAAAACCATTGTCATGTTTTCTCAGGGCTTCACTCAATATCATCACTTAAACATAAGTTGTCAGCATGTGAGAGTGGTCGTGTTTTGTATGTGATCAGGAAAAAAAAAATATAGGCTGTTCTCCAGTGCTGGAGAACCACTGTATATCTAATGGATATTTCTGTGCATACTTCTTTGAATATCTCTGAATATCTCTGCATACCTCTTGGTCATTTGGGGAAATATGTTGCCCATTCTGCATAGTTTTAACTAAATGCTAGAAATATACAAAACATTGCAAAACTGAGGTTTCTCAAATTTAAAATGCCCCATTTCAGGCACAAATTATCTTGCCATTTTACAGAAGCTTCTGGCCAAAGGCTGACCTTTGAAAATTACATTATTTTAATGCCTCACAATCTATTATGTGGCTTTAGATTATAAATTAATCGATATCACTAGACAACTCATGACCTCTTGAGTCACTGTGTCAGGAATATTTCCTAACCAGATTCCTCAATGCCTTCAACAATGGAAGAGCTTCTAATGTACTTGAAAAGTTTTTTAATAATCCAGGGAGATATTCGGACATGTATCTGCCTTGAAAGCACTTCATGTTGAACTATATAGCATGGTCAAATATCAGAAGCTGCCTACAGGAAATGTTTCCTGACATTTTATATCTGTTGTAAAATATTCTAGGATAATGTTTATATCATAAAATGTTTTATTAAATTCCCCAAAGTTCAGTTCTATAGGAGTCATGAGTCTTGGGTTTTATATGCACTCTGTAAGTTAGCTCATTTAAAGTACCTTGTTTGAAAAAGTTTTGTCCTATCATGTACCATTTCACCCAGTGAAAGGTTACAGACACAAGAGTTTAGTAGTAAATAGATTAACAATTTGCAGATTGGGAGTTGGGTTGCTACTGAATTTCTCTTAATCACAACCTCTGAGGTGGTTCATACATAAAAATGTTTGCAGATATTGTCCTTCTGTTTCTTCCTCAGGGCAAAGGTGAAGGGGGAGGGAAGGAATCCCAATAATTCATCATGGCAAAGTTTTGTTTCTACAGAATAAATTCATGCAATTTATAAAAGATATTTCCTGTTGGGTTTCGTTTTTATTTTCTGTACATTCCTTGGGATTTTTAGGGTCGCTTGTCATTCCAGGATGAGAATCCTTGAAACCCAAGAATGTGAACAAGTAGAAGAAATCCTCTTACAACAATATCAGAATGCTGTTGTAACCTTATCATTTGTGCCAAACATTTTTGTTTACTAATCCTGTTGCTTTTTTTTCCCCTTCACCCCAAAGGATACATTTTATACTATGCGAGTAACGGAGATGCTGCTGAAAAGGCAAACGTCACCTGTGCTCTTTTGGATGAGAAGTTGATATTCTAATGTAACCTAAGTTGATTTCACACATACCAGTAACTTATCTCTCCCCCACCCCAGTCTCTGCCTCTCCCCTTCTCCCCATCTATGTCACACCAAAATACTACCTTTCTTTCTACACAAACCTAGCTTCTCTCGAGCAAGATTACTGCCAAATGTTATGTTTTCTCTATTAGTACAGAGTAAATACAGCTGTACCAGTGACCTTTCTCACCATTGAGAGATATTATCCCATACTTCTGCTGAGCTCTGCAAAATATATGAAACATCAGCTACCTTCAATGTCCCAGCATAAAATATCCAGGAAGTTCATCTATTCTCCCATCTTCTTTCCCTTCTCTTAGTCATCACTGTCCACAAACACAGTCAGCAATTAGACTCCTCAGACTTGTTTTTTTCCCAGCCTTATAAAACACTTCTTCCTGTAAAAGCCATTTTCCAAACGAAAGATGTTTTGACTTGATCGTGAGCACTCAGATACACCCAGCTGTTCTGCTCACAGGGTAGTTTGTGCCGAGGCCTCTAGGACAACTCGCCATGGCAAACTCGCAACAGCCAACCTGCCATGGACAACTCGCCACGGGACAATAGTTACACATATCGAAGAAACGGTGGAACAGAATCTTTAAAAAAAAGTAATGCAAAAGAAGGGACCACGTGAAATATGAATGATAGAAATTAATATGTTTTAAACTTAAATCATAAAATAATTTTATAATTTATTTTAAATAATCAAGTTGAATTGTTGAATTGTTCCGTGGTGAATTGTCCTGTGGTGAGTTGATCATGGCAAGTTGTCCCATTACATATGCTGACAGTATTTGGTACATTCCTACCATCATGCTTCCTACCAAGTATCACTGCTTCAGTTTGGGAATGGAGACTGACTTAGACAAGAGGAGACAGAATTCTGTAAACAGAGACTGATTAGAAAGTGAGGTGGATGAACCCAACATCCTTAAAATCTCCACTATCTTTAAGAGCTTAATGTCTTCCTTCATCTACCAGTGCTCAGACCCATGAGGTGACGACTGTCCTGTAGACTCCTGATGAGGAGCAGCTACCCAGTAGAAACTCTCATCCTACCCTTATCTGGACAGGTTCCATTGGACTGAACTTGTCACCTGTCCATTGGTCCACTGTTTTGGAGATGTCTAGTTCACCATTTTCATCACCCAGAAGTCCTAGATATCTCTGATTCATAAAATCCTGTGAGGCTTTAGAACCTATTCCTATGTCACATGCAATACCCAAAACAGCAAAAGACAATTCCTCATTATAGTTATTTTTCATTTACTTTGTTTTTAGTCAAGCATAGATAGGAATGATCACCTCTACAGCACTTAAACTGTTCAATTGTCCTTATTTCAGAAGGATCAAAAGTAGCAAAGAATAAACTATGGATGATTGGAGACAGAAGGTATCGTATTTTGCGGAGATGGCAAAAATATCCGCATACCTGAAGGATCATTCTCAGGAGAAATTTATCTCAATATGGAGAAGATGGATAGATTATATTCAGAGAAAATATGAACTGAATAATTATCATGTAGCTTTTGATTAAAAAAAAATTTCTTTTTTATAAACATATATAAAAACAAATAATTGTTATATTTATAAAATTTGTATGAATTTTAATGTTATTTTAGAGTCACAGTAAGTTTATACTAGTGTGTTGTAATAATGAGTAGCCTTGGATAGAATGGGATTATTGTGTGTTTACTTCCTGGTTCAGCTCTGGGAAGTCCTGGGGGGGGGAGGGGGGAAAGGGAATAGATAGATGTATATAAACTGATGTATTGTAGATTTATATATGTGATTCTTTTTTAAGGAGGTGCCTGGTGGATACCCTAACTGCACCAGACGGGATGGTTGAGAGAGGAAGGGAAGTAGGAGAGAGGGAGGAAGGAGGAGAGGTTGAGATTTGGGAGGAGGAAGGTATGGAAAGTGAAAGAGGGGGGTGCAGGGGGGGGCACCGGACACTTCCATGAATGTATTGAGTAGTGTTATTTTTTTGGGTTGATATTGTGATTAACTGCATCATATTATGTTATTGTTTCTAATTGAAAAATCAATAAAATTTTATTTAAAAAAAAGTAGCAAAGAATACTCCAGATGCAGGTGTAAGAAGAGCTGATGACCAGCTATATCCCCACCCATGATTATTGATTAGAAAATGATGGAGGCTAGAGCATGATGTTGGAGCAGGTTGTATTCTGACAGGCAGAATGCATGTCAGATTTTTCTCTCCTTCCTAGTAGCTTTTTCAGTATATTTTGAGTTTCTTAAAAAAAGACCACCTTGCTTTTCAGAGGAACCTCTTCTCCAGGCTTCATTACAATCTGAAAAGGTTGGAATTTTAACACAACAGCTGATCACCAACTGCTGTCCTAAGAAGCCAGAATGTTACTGTACACATGTATCTACATTGCAGAGTTTAAACTCTATGCTTCTCCTTCCTGCCCTTCCAAGTTAATGGGTACTTGGCTCATATCTTAATGTACTTGGAAGGCAGCTGAAATATGTTGATATAACAACTCTCTCTAGCTTGGTAACTACTGGTTCCTGCTTTACCAGTCTCAGCTCTTTCACTGTATACTCACTTTCCATGTTCAACTGAAGAAACAGTCTGGTATCTGAAATGTCTGTTTCAGTCTAGCAAAGACAGAACCTCCAACAAATCTCTTCCTCAAGGGAGTTCATATGAATACAAGGCTAAGCAGGAGAGTCCTATATGTCTTTTCAGTAGTGATCTCCACTGTGTGGGATTTAGTCCCCTTTCCAGTTAAGTATAGGCTTTCAACCGCAATACGTATATGTGTAATTATTGGCAGCTAAGTGCTTCCTATCATAAGAATAATCTACAGAACCACATATTAAAGAAATGGTTGAATTGCTGCATTTTGACAGTTCTGATCGTGAAATGTGTATTTTGGTTCCCGAACAGAGAGAAAGAGAAAAGGGACTAATATTTTTAAGAAAAAAAAGTTTTGACAAGACTAGGCAAATTGTTCCTCCTCTTTCTCATCCATCCATGAAGCTTTAAGTACTCTATCTGTAGTCTGGTACAAAGCACAAGTCAACAAATATTGTACAATGTCATTTTTATTGGCTCATCTTACTGAGCCTATAATGCTCCCATAGCAGGGATAGTGTTGGGATTCTTTGCTATAATGGATTCTCATGTTGGAATCAGACTATGCAAAATGGAAACAAAACTCTCCGTATAATGTTACCCCTTTCCAATTTGTCTGTGTCTGCTAAGAGGCTAGTACAAATTAAACTTGCCAAAGGCTCAGCCACTGTTCAGCTTGGCAAAATTATGAGACATCCTATACATTTAATTTACAAAGACACGGTTGCCAATACAAAGTTAATGTTTTTACATCTGCTCATGTACTTAAGCTTGTTTATATATTTAAGAAACCCCGAAGGCATACAATCTTGAAGAAAACCTACTTAAAAATGAGAAATGCATTATAACATTTTAAAAAAGAAATCTATTCTCTCAGAGTCATAGCCAAACCACAGTAAGTCTTCCAGAGAAAAGGAAAGCTATCAAACAAAGAAAGAATCATCACCACCTATGGCCAGTGTAAACATATATGGGGGAAGGGTTCCAATTTGAGACCAGAAAGCCATGATAACTAGCTTTTGCAGTGTACTTTAAAAAGAAAAGATAACAATAGCATTAGCAATAGCATTTAGGTTTATATATCACCCATAGTGCTTTACAGCACTCTCTGGGTGTTTACAATGTAGAAGCATTATTTGTATATTGCCCCATCAATCTGGGTCCTCATTTTACTGACCTTGGAAGGATGGAAGGCTAAGCCAACCTTAAGCCCCGTCAGGATTGAACTCCTGGCTGTGGGCAGAGTTTGCCTGCAGTGTTGTATTCTAACTACTGCATCACCAGGGCTTTGGTTCTTGCACCATAAAAATTAAGTAGAGAAAGAAAGAAAGAAAGAAAGAAAGAAAGAAAGAAAGAAAGAAAGAAAGAAAGAAAGAAAGAAAGAAAGAAAGAAAGAAAGAAAGAAAGAAAGAAAGAAAGAAAGAGCCTTAGGAAGAAGGCAATGACAAATCACTTCTGAATTCTTGTGAAGAAAACTGCAGGGATTGATCCAGGCAGTTGCAAGACATAACACTGACTTCAAGGGGAAGGAAGGAAGGAAGGAAGGAAGGAAGGAAGGAAGGAAGGAAGGAAGGAAGGAAGGAAGGAAGGAAGGAAGGAAGGTTCAAATTATCTTAAATGGAAGCATGAGAAGCATAGTTACTTTGCCAGTTTGGTTACAAAATGTCTATCTTGATGTCTTAATATATTTTTGAGTTTGCCTTATGGAGAGATTTGCCAGTTTTGGGACCAGAAACCTTTTGAAGATAAATATGTAAAGAATTCTAAACCATTAATGCCATAGGATTTTTTTGCCAGAAAAGAATAGTGATGATGGACATTGGGTCTGTATGTACTATTTACTATTTCACACTAAACTTGGACCTAATCCTAAAATAGTTCAGTGATACTAATAAAGTTATGAACTTCTTGACAGAACATTCAAAGTTTCTTGTTTGCCATTTTGACTAGATTTGCCAATACTTTCACTGGATTCCTTAGGAACATATCCATCCATATTCAATTACTGTAACTTAAAATTCATTTTCACTCCCAATGATGTCTCTTTTCTTGGCTTAGATCAGCCATATTAATAAGCTTAATAATTAATTTATTATACAAACCTACAGTATATGATAGCTAAAATCTGTAGTCATAATAGAATGTGGCAGAACTAGTTTGATCAGTATTATTCTTGTTGCTAATGCAAATATTCTTCTTATGAGATATTAAAAATTTCTACCTAAGCCTTGTAAACATTACAGGTGCAAATGAACAAGAAAGGCAAACAGCAAAATTACAAGCAGGGTACAGGAGAGTGTAAAAAAAAAGTGACAACTCTGATCAAAGCCCCATCCATTTTATATGTGTTTCAATATCTCATGTGCCTACAAAAGGACGAGGCTTTGATCATGGGGTCATAACTGCCATCTTGATTTTTTTCACACACACACACTCACTTCAGTCTCAGCTGCTAGGCAGCTTCTGTCCAGGATGTTTTAATTTATTAGTTATCATTTGTAAAGCCCTGTATGGCATAGAACAGTGGTTCTCAACCTGTGGGTCGGGACCCCATTTGGGGTCGATCGACCATTTCACAGGTGTCGCCAAGCAAGGCTGTCCGCCATTTTTTTTGTCCGCCATTTTTCCCCCTTTTCTGGCGGGTGCCTTACCTCCCTTGGGCTGGGCCAGCTGGTGGTCGGCCTGCTCCGTCTCTGCCGCTTGCCAGCTACGCCTCGGCCGACGCAGGGGGCGGAACCATGCATGCGTGGCTCTCCCGGGCAGGGAAAGTCCTCGACTTACGACCGGTTGGGTAGTCCTCGACTTATGACCGGTTTAGTCCTCAACTTATGACCGGTTTAGTCCTCGACTTACGACCGGTTGGGGTCGCGGCATTAAAAAGGTTGAGAACCACTGGCATAGAACCTGGTTACTTGAGCAACCATGCATCTCTATATGTTTCTGCCCAACCAATCAAGTTAGTTAGGTCCATGTTCCAAGTCCCATATACTAAGCAGTGTTATCTTGCAGGACTTAGGAAGCAGGCCTTGTTGGTGATGGTTCCTAATTTGAAAAATTGTATCCCCTTGAAAAAAATTGCACTGCTCCCACCCTTCTGATCTTTTGTAACTGGCAAAACCTGATTGTTCTCCCAGCCTCTAAGCTACAAGGAGGATGTATGGTTAACCCCTCTGGTTAGTTACTGGTTGCTTCGCTTTGGGGGTTTTGATTCCAGAGACCTGTCTTCTTTTATTGTATAATAATAATAATAATAATAATAATAATAATAATAATAATAATAATAATAATAATAATAATAATAATAATAATAATAATAATAATAATAATAATAATAATAATAATAATAATAAAGTTGGAAGGGACCTTGGAGGTCATCGAGTCCAACCCCCTGCTCAGGCAGGAACCCTACACCATTTCGGACAAATGGCTGTC
>NW_015386260.1:107862-112177 GCF_001527695.2 Protobothrops mucrosquamatus | reverse complement strand
ATAATAATAATAATAATAATAATAATAATAATAATAATAATAATAATAATAATAATAATAATAATAATAATAATAATAATAATAATAATAATAATAATAATAATAATAATAATAAAGTTGGAAGGGACCTTGGAGGTCATCGAGTCCAACCCCCTGCTCAGGCAGGAACCCTACACCATTTCGGACAAATGGCTGTCCATTCTCTTCTTAAAAACTTCCAGTGTTGGAGCATTCACCGCTTCTGGAGGCAGGTTGTTCCATTGGTTAATTGTTCTAACTGTCAGGAAGTTTCTCCTTAGTTCTAAGTTGCTTCTCTCCTTGATCAGTTTCCACCCGTTGCTTCTTATCCTGCCTCCAGGTGCTTTGGAGAATAGCTTGACTCCCTCTTCTTTGTGGCAACCCCTGAGATATTGGAACACTGCTATCATGTCCCCCCTCATCCTTCTCTTTGTTAAACTAGACATACCCAATTCCAGCAATCATTTCATTCAATCAATAAATTTAGATTCCTATGCTGGGTTCAGGCTTAGTGGTCTAAATGGCCCCTCCCACAGAGCTTTGTTCTGTGATTCTGGGATATATCTTCACCCTTTTCCAGCCCTATGAAGTAGACCAGATTAAAAAAACTAATGCCACAGAGGTGTAAAACTAGTTGTATTCAGGTTCCTTTTATGTGACCATTGCTATCTCGCCATAGCAGCTCTTCTTCCTATCCTTCAAGGCCATTTCTTCTTCCTTCTACACCCCTACAGACTTCTGAGAGCACCTAAAATCTCTTCAGAGGAACTTCCTGAATAGATTTGGGAGGAAAGAGAGAGGAGGAGCAGGAGAAACCTCTATTGTATAAGTGAAAGTTCTGCATGTGCAGTGGTAAACTTCACTCATTATATTTATATGTTGCACAGTTTTTTAATCTACATTTTTTTTTATATCCTCCGTGTCAAATTCTCAAAGATTATAGACCTGTCATGTGGCCAAGACGGATATAGAGTGCAGACTTTCTTATCAACAGAAATTGATATTAAGGCAAGTGCAGTCAAGGGAAACATTTGTTCAACCTGTTCGTGTAACTTTATCTAGCACTGCGTATCTTTCATTTATTATACCTTCTCCTACTTCGATAAGATATGCTGTTTCCCTGGCTAGGAAGGGAATAATGGGTTCGTGTTAAAGTGAAAATAAACAGTCTTCGATGTTATTCTACCAAAAACAATCCATTTAAATGCAATACATATCTAGCATAAGAGAAATGAAAACGATATTTTTTCTTCAAGGTAGGTGTTGCAACTGCTAGTGTTGGTAAATAACTGCAAAAGATTAATTACTTTGATCTCCCCCCCCCCAGGTAGTCTCGGAAACCATTTGTCATTCTGACATCTGTAGACAAACATCAAAATCTATATTGAGGTGGCTCTTGAAACCTAAGACCATTCACCCCTTGAGACTTGCCTTGAGTAAAATTGGACATAACAGGTGTTGCAGTAGAGCCTACTCTCTCTGCCAAATCAGCTTGACACATCGCACATTCTGAGCCGCACATAAAAAAATAAAAAATCAAGGAAGGAAGCCTGCCCTGGTGCCTTCTGTGATCCTGCTGAGTTTGTTTTAAGCTGCAGACCAATGCAAAACTTGATCTTTTAAAAAGCTCTCTTTAAAAAAGTAACCGCCTTTTTAAACATTCAAAGTACGACATTATTTCAGGCTGCTCAATTGTTTGCTGTATAAATGTCTTAGATCAGGGGTAGGCAACCTTGGCTCTTTTATGACTCGAGTCATAAAAGAGCCAAGGTTGCCTACCCCTGTCTTAGACTATGACTCGAGCGTTATTTAAAGTAATGATGCCATAAAATATTATGACGAATAATAAAACAGCCTAGCTGATTACATACAATAAGTAGGCATAAGTAATAACTTCTTTCCAGAATTCATGCCTATGCCTACCCTCACACAGACACTCTGAAAACTTGTTAAAATTCAAAGAAGGGAAACTTGCTGGATTTCTCCAAGATAACTGAATAAAAGTTTAACAGAGAAGAAAAAAACCAGGGCTCTCCTTTCAACTTCCTCCCTCTTTGGAGGAGTAAGGAGTATTATATAATACAATATTGGAGATGAGCAATCTATCATAGGGAACGTTCAAATTTTTAAGCACAAATTGGTTAGAAAATTTTCATAGACATTTAGCTATCACAAAGCTTTCACCTAGTGACACCTGGTGACTACTTTGACATTAAGATGGCCACAGTCATAATTGGTGAATATTTACAAACTATTACTTTTTTTTTTGCTAGTGCTAGGTCTTAAGACATTAAAGGGTTAATCATAATCTTTTCATCTATTGATACAGATCTCACAACCAGGATGATTTTAACATTAAGATGAGCAATCAATATTTTCTCCTACGCTACTTTTAATTTATTTATTCAACTTGTATGACCAGCCATCTCAAACAAGTGACTTAGAATATTCCTGGGAATAATTGCCTGCAGAAAGAGTCATTTTCATCTCTGGGCACATCATAAAGCAATTTAAGAGGCACAGGCTGAATTTTTCTATGTAGACTACAAAGCAAATGAACAGTACAAAGGTCATCCTGAAGAACTTCATTTGGAGAGAAGCAAAGAAAAAGTAAAAAAAAAAATACTTTCATGCAATGTGGAATGCTTAATAACATTGTAGCATTGGGGAGGGATTGAAGAAGAGAGCCAATAGTCCACTTGATCAACTGTGTTAGACAGCATCACCACCAGATGGATCCGTAGCTGGCTGACCGGCTGTACTCAGCGTATGGTCCTCAAAGGAACTGCATCTACATGGAGGGAAGTGTGTAGTGGGGTGCCCCAGGGCTCTGTTCTGGGCCCAGTGCTCTTCAACCTCTTCATCAACGATCTGGACGAGGGGATAGATGGGGAAATCATCAAATTTGCAGATGACACCAAGCTGGCAGGAATAGCCAACACTCCAGAAGACAGGGCTTAGGATACGGAAGGATCTGGACAGACTTGAACACTGGGCGCTATCTAACAAAATGAAATTCAATGGTGAAAAAAGCAAGGTTCTACATTTAGGCAAGAAAAACCAAATGCACAGGTATAGTATAGGGGGTACCTTGCTCAATAGTAGTAACTGTGAGAGGGACCTTGGAGTCCTAGTGGACAATCACTTAAATATGAGCCAGCAGTGTGCTGCAGCTGCCAAAAAGGCCAACACAGTGCTAGGCTGCATTAACAGAGGGATAGAATCAAGATCACGTGAAGTATTAATACCACTTTACAATGCCGTGGTAAGGCCACACTTGGAATACTGCATCCAGTTTTGATCACCACGATGTAAAAAAGATGTTGAGACTCTAGAAACAGTACAGAGAAGAGCAACAAAGATGATTAGGGGACTGGAGGCTAAAGCATATAAGGAACGGCTGCTGGAATTGGGTATGTCTAGATTAATGAAGAGAAGTACGAGAGGGGACATGATAGCAGTGTTCCAGTATCTCAGGGGCTGCCACAAAGAAGAGGGAGTCAAGCTATTTTCCAAGGTGCCTGAAGGCAGGACAAGAAGCAATGGGTGGAAACTAATCAAGGAGAGAAGCAACCTAGAACTAAGGAGAAATTTCCTGACAGTTAGAACAATTAACCAGTGGAACAACCTGCCTCCAGAAGTGGTGAATGCTCCAACACTGGAACTTTTTAAGAAGAGACTGGATGGCCATTTGTCTGAAATGGTATAGGGTTTCCTGCCTGAGCAGGGGGTTGGACCAGATGACCTCCAAGGTCCCTTCCAACTTTATTATTATTATTATTATTATTATTATTATTATTATTATTATTATTATTATTATTATTGTTGTTGTTGTTGTTGTTGTTGTTGTTGTTGTTGTTGTTGTTGCTGTTACTGTTATTGTTATTGTCTTACCATTTCTTTCAAGCAGCACAATACCTTGGTGACCTGAAGATGCTAAAGGAGGAAGAGACCCATAAGTCTCTGATTGCTACAAAGCTAAAGGAAAGAATAGGCAGATCCAGAAATTCTTGTTATATAGCTAGCCCATATTACAGTACTGTTCTTTTAACAGAATAACAGAGTTGGAAGGGACCCTGAAGGTCTTCTAGTCCAACCCTCTACTCAAGCAGAAGACCCTATACTATGTCAGACAAGTAACTGTCCAGTCTTTTCTTAAAAGCCTCCAGTGATGGAGCACTCACAACTTCTGAAGGCAAGCGGTTCCACTGATTAATTGTTCTCACTGTCAAGAAAGTTTTCCTTAGTTTAGGTTGGGTCTCTCCCTGATTAATTTCCACCCATTGCTTCTTATTCT
>NW_015386260.1:75138-106978 GCF_001527695.2 Protobothrops mucrosquamatus | reverse complement strand
CATTATTTGTATGTTTTAGCCTCCAGTCCCCTAATCTTCTTTGTTACTTTTCTCTGCACTCTTTCTAGAGTCTCAACATCTTTTTTTATACCATGGCAAACAAAACTGGATGCAATATTCCAAGTCTGGTCTTTTGGCACAACAATTGTTGGTAGAATCTAAAAGATGGTATAAATAGCTAGCTAGCGTGGCTGAAGCCAAAGTCTGAAATAAAAGGAAACTGTAAGCATGTGATGAGAATGCTTAACGTATAAGGAGATGAGAGAACAACATGGCAGAGGCAAAAACTGACTGGAGGACAGAAGTGGTTTGCACAAATTCAATTGGCCAAGAGGCTCCAGCAGATCCCATCTGCTAAGGATCACCTGAGTGTGCCAATGGTGGGACGGGCAGTTCAAAACAGCAGACTTTACATATTTTACAAGTGCCTCGGGATGCTGTCTATTTAATGGGGAGATGGTAACACTATTTAAGATGAGTATCTCTAAGGATGACTTAAGATTGTTTCACACTTAGATTGTGGGAAAAATTAAGGCAACGTCAAAATATATTTCAAGGGTGTATGGATGCCAGAATTAGGTACAGTTAGGGAAAATCCCTTTGAAAAAAAGAGAAAAAGGAAGAAAATGTGAAAGACAACAGATAAAGAGGGGGAAGCTGAAAGCCTATCTGTAAGCTGTTGCTTAAATCTCCTTTGTTAATCATGTGCATAGAGTTCCATCCACACATGTACACAGTTTATCTTGGAATAGATATTTCAAGATAAGTTGAGGACTGTGGGCTTGAACAAAAACGTGCCCTTTGTCATTCCAGTGGTCCATGTGCACAATCCAAATAATGATAAAAATGTTGTTAAATTTTCTGCCTCCAGGTTGATACTGGCTGTCCCTGTTTAGAGACTATTTAAAGGGAGGATTTGTAAAGTCATACCCAGGTCACATATTTAATTGGGACATGGCTGGTTTACAGCTGCTACCAATCAGGATGTTCAGTAATGAGAGCTGAGGAATACATATAGGTGAGTGGAAATATGGTTTTGCTTTGGGTAAAGAAAACAGCAAAGAGGAATAGCAATAGCACTTAGATTTATATACCACTTCATAGTGCTTTACAGCAGTGTCAGAGTGGTTTACAATGTCAGCATATTTCCCCTCACAATCTGGATCCTCATTTTACTGACCTTGGAAGGGTGGAAGATTGAGTCAACCTTGAGCCAGTCAGAATCAAACTCCTGGCAGTGGGCAGAGTCAGCCTGCAGTACTGCATTCTAACCACTGTACCACCAGGGCTCTTTAAATAATATTAATATCAACAACATGGCAGTAAAAGGAGACAAACCACCTTCGGATTATATGAAAGCTATTGCACTTCTCTATATGAAAAAAAATATAAAAATCCCCACAAATGAGGCAATACACTCCTATGTGCTGTATGTCTGCAGAGAAACCAGTCCAATTGAGCTTAATGGCTCTTATATCGGGTAAGTAATCGTAACATTGCATCCTAGGAATCCTGCTTAAAGGCCCTGTTATGGCCACTGAGGCTTGTTACCAAGGAAGGAATTACATTTCTGTCCAAAGCACAGAGCAGTTTACAATACGTTGGTCTATCCAAGTTGTAGGGATCATGCTCTTGTTCTTAAAATATACACCACCAAATTGCATGAACCGTAAACACTAGAAGTGGGCTGACATTTCTCATAAAATAATATCATAATTGATTGCATATGTGTTACAGAGACCAGTGGTGAAGGGAGAGCTCCTCCAGAATTTTTAGAAGCTCCAGAATGGTTTCATTCTTAATAGCACAACCTCATTTCTGGGATTTCTTTTACTACGTTGTTTTCCATCTTCTTTCCATTAGTGTTAAGGAACAACAACAAAAAAATCATTAAAATGCTGTTCTTTGGTAGTGTTGGGAATCCTCCCTTTAAAGCAGACATCCACACTTCTTAAAGTTGCCAAGATTGAGAAACACTGCTCTCTAAAAAGAGGAGGCACATTAATCCTCTTTGAGCACTACGATATGTAACACTATGGTATGTCCCAGTAATGCTAAATCAGAGAAGCGTTTTAAAAATAGCTCAGTCCTTTTGATTGATAACAGTTTACATTTCCATTTTAAACCAAAAACTAAAAGAAAACATTCTCAAGAGGGATGAAAGAGTCGTGATCTGATATCCAACAACACAAGGCAAAATAAATAAGGAAGTAATATAATAAGGTGGCGCTATCAATTATAGCTTCTGTGGTTTGAATAAGGCTGCATGACCTTCAGCAGATGAACGCTTTGCAAGCAACTGAAAATGTTGGGACACCCAGACTTGTCAAATACTTCATCATTTACTTTTTTAAAGGATTCTACCTAAGAAACCAGTTATCAACCATTTTCTGGATGTTTCAAGATAAGAACTGCAAATATTAGAGATTTGGAGGGGGGGCTTAACAATCGGAGGAAGTCCTGCCACCAGCTTTTTATCATTCCCTTGAGTCTTCTGAGTGTAATGAAGGACTTCATATTTCATGCATGCAAGTTTTCAGAGACATTTGCCTGTGTCTTATAGCTTCCCTTGAAGATGCCCATTTTTTGTCTTCTGTATTCAGAGTTCTAAATATATTTATTTGAAACACAGCACAATCTATTTCAAGGGAACTTACTTGAAAGGCCTCAGATCATATCCTGACAATGGGATTTTATTGATAGGACTCAACTGTCCTATGCCCTGATATAGCTTCAGCAGTTAGTGCACAATTCATTGTTGTCCATTTGTGATAATGCCTATTATTTCGACCTACTACAGGCATGTATGATGTCTTGGCAGCCTTCACGTTAATACAGTGATGTACCACTCTAATCCCTCTATTATCTTATTTATTCTATTTGTATTCTTTCAACTTTCTTCTGTTATGTATGGAACTCAGAACAGTATAGATCCAAGTGATTACAGGTAGAAGACTTTGTTAGTTTTGGCATCGTGGTACAATTGTCTTATAATAATAATAATAATAATAATAATAATAATAATAATAATAATAATAATAATAATAACAACAACAACAACAACAACAACAACAATAATAATAATAATAATAATAATAATAATAATAATAATAATAATAATAATAATAATAATAATTGGAAGGGACCTTGGAGGTCATCAAGTCCAACCCCTGCTCAGGCAGGTAACCCTATACCATTTCAGACAAATGGCTGTGCAGTTTCTTCTTAAAAACTTTCAGTGTTGGAACATTCACCGCTTCTGGAGGCAGGTTGTTCCACTGGTTAATTGTTCTAACTCTCAGGAAGTTTCTTCTTAGTTCTAGGTTGCTTCTCTCCTTGATTAGTTTCCATCCATTGCTTCTTGTCCTGCCCTCAGGTGCTTTGGAAAATAGCTTGACTCCTGAAAGTACATACTACAGTATGTAGATAACTATCATTCAGTGGTAGGCTTTTAATATAATCTTACTACATAATCAGTGTACACATTCCAACTTATAACATGAAGATAAACTTGCCGTGATCTAGAATAACTGAAATGTGAGTTTCTGAATTGCAAGATTAGGTAATATAGGGAAGAAAAAAAAAACAGTCCAGTTGTCTTTTGGAGACAACTATGACCTGTGATGCCTGAGAATCTCCACAGACATTAGGTAATATACATTTGGTTAGCACATTTTCTTGCTCCTGTGACTGTAGTTCCATGAGGCCAGCTATTGATTTATGTCGAAGGTATGTATTTATATTAGGAAAGCTTTTATGTTCCTTCAATCATATTGACTATGGCTTACAGCCACAAGTACAAAATACAATGACACAATGATTATCAGTTAAAACAATCAGTTATATATGGTTATAACCATTGGTGGGATTCAAATATGGGAAAAACCGGTTCTCTATGTGGATGCCGCTTCCGGAAGTCCATTCTGGGCCTGGGCCACAAAAAATGAGCTACCAGTTCTGCCAAAGTGGTGTAAACCAGCTAAATCCCAACACTGGTTATAACTCTAATAGTTCACAGCTCAATCCCCTAAGGCAGGGGGTCCCAACTCCTGGGCCATGGACTGGCACCAGTCCACAGCCTGCCAGGAACGGGCCACGCAAGCGAGCAAAGCCCCATCCACCCATGCATGGGATCCAGGTAGTGCACCAAACCATGTTGCCCCCCGGTCCGTGGAAAAACCATGCTCCATGGAACCGGTCCCTGGTGCCCCAAAGGTTGGGGGCCACCACCCTAAGGTACATATAAAAAGCCACATTTTCAGATCTTTCTGAATATTAAAAAAAGAAGAGGTGGGAGTCTCAGCAGGTATTCCCTGCACACGTGCTTAGGTGGGTAGACTACATGCCATCTAACAGATAAGGATCTCCAAGCCTTGTAGGATTTTTTTTTAGAATTACCAGCATCTGGACTGCATCAGTAGCATACCAAAACTCATCAAGCTCCCACAATACAGGTGTTACATGACAACATCAGATTCTTCCAGTTCACACACAGGTCACTGTATTTTGCACGAGCTGCAGTTTCTACATGATCTTCAAGGTATGTACAAGACTTTACAGTAGTCCAGCCATGAAGGGATGGTGACATGCATCACTGTTTCCAGTGTCTTCTCCAGAAATGGCCACAATTGGTGCACTAGCTAGGGACCCTAAACCTCAAATCTGCTGTTTTAACAGGAACTTTGCATGTCGGAGCAATCCATATTACAGATAATCCAGAATTAAAATTAGCATAATCCTGAAACCAGATGGCTTCTGAATTCACAGCCATTGTGTTACATAAGGGTTACGTTTCACACTCTTTCACCTCAACCTGAATCGTGCACTTTCAGATATTGGGTAAGCCTTCCACTGCATCTGGCCCGAGTGGGACATGTATTTAACTGGACATCATTAGTATCTGGATGATACTGAAACCCAAACTTCAGATGTCCTTCTGAGTGGTGTCATGTAGCTATTAAATAAAATGGCAAGAGGGCGGATTTCCCGTACACATAATAAGGATGATGCACTCAGGAAGAAGTGAAAACACTGCAGCAGAAGTGCCCTGGTCACCCAAATCCTTTGCAGACTGCCCAGATGATATCATAGTTGATAGTCCTGAAGGATCCTGAGAGATCACATAAAATTAGTAGAGTTATGCTCCACCTCTCATCTAAATCCTATCATAGCTCAACAAAAAGTGTGACTCTCACAATTTACATTCTATATCTAGGTCTTGACCCAGATCATCTATTTTGTCCAGAGCATTTTGAACTGATAGATTAGTCAGCTTCCTTAAAAAGGAAAGGTTAAAATTGGATAACAGTTGCTTTATACAGCAAGGCTCAGAGTTTGCCCATTAAGGTGGGAATGCACCAATACCAACTTTATCAACACTTTCCCTCCTGCAATGAGACATTTATCACAACTGTCTGGCTCCTCTCTGGCATCATATACAGGCCCAGTTGAAGCTGAAATACAGTCCACGGGAATCAGAGATCATTTCACCAAGGATTCAGTCCAATTCTTCAGGAACCATAGATCTTTCCAGATAACTAGCCTCAATTCTTGGCATCATCTCCCACTCTGTTCAGACAGCTTGTGACTCTGAGACGATATTGATGATTTTAATCTACAAAGTGCTCTATTGATAAAGGGATTTATTGATAATTTCTCCAGCCCATTCTACTCTAAAAGGATCTTGTTTATTTTTTAAATATTTTTTTTTTAAAAAAAGAACTGCAAAATGGCATAGAGAGATATAATAGGAGTGAAGAAGTAATTCTGCTTCCCAAGGTAAAAGGTCAAATGTGCTCTCATATCTTGGTCAAGTAAAATTCACTTATCATCCCCCATACTGCGCCATTTCATTTTTCAAAACTCCTGAGAAAATCAAGGGGCCCTGCCATTAATGTGAAGGAGTGGCCATTCAGGAGTGATTCTAACAAGCTTTCTTGTTGCCTTCATATTTCAAGGGTCAGCTAGGCTCCTACCAGAATCATGCTCCATTTCTAAGTTTGAAATCCCTCTATACTGTCTTGTAGAGAGAATGCATCCAATCATTTTCTACTCCTAAAGAAATGGAAATTTTTGGTCAACCATGCATACGGAAGAATCTTAATGGGATCATGTTTACTTTTCTTAAGCAATGCAATAGGATTACATATCATTGCTTTAGGACTATACTATACTGTTTACGCTTTGTTCATCTGAGTGTGTAAGAAATGTTTTAGTACATCAGATATGTTTTAGCGCTTAACCATCACAGTAACCACAGGTGACAGCTCAGAACTTGGCTTTTACAGTTCCACTCCTTCCTGCAAAAGAGAAAAAAACCATGTTAAAACTACAAGACATACCCCAAAGAGGGCTAACAATATTAAAAACAAAGAGGTCCCTGCCCAAAAAGAAAAATAAACCCTACAGAAATATTGGTTTTACCCACATATGTAAAATAGCAACAACCGTACTGTATATCATATTGGCCTTTGTTGCATCCTACAGCAATTCTTCTACCAGTGACTTTCAGGATCTTCTTTGAATCCTTCACCCTCATTGAAATGATACAAAGCCTGTCCTCACTACTATTTCTTTGGCAAAATGGTGGTTGATTCACTCTAGAAAGCACTGTAAATTTCTAATGGGGAAATTACCTAAGACCTCCTATCCTTTAAAATAATTGACCACTGCGATCATAAGAAGAATAGAAATAAAATGTCTCTTAAAAATTAAACCACATGAGTGAAAGCTAAGTAGTTTTAATTTTAGCATCTTTGGAATTAGTTCCCTTTTGTATACCAAATATAGAGCAACTGAGCACTTTTGAACAGAACATGATACTGGCTGCAGTTCACACCAACCCAAGGTGAAATCATCCTTCTTTTGCTGCCACAGACAAAAACTATATAATATCATAAAGTTTAGTATAACCAACATCTAAATCACTGCATTGTGGTCTTTCAAATATATGACCCAGGGGGGTTTAAATCTGAAATTACGTCTGCAACGGAGGATGGAATTACATCATTGTTTTTTAAAAAATGTTTGGCACATAAAACAGAATAAAATATGTTGGTCTAAGTATAAATGTACCATTAAAAATAAAGTCTTCTTGAACTTGAGTTTGGCTCCTTGGTGATTTCATGAAGACATACTGTACAGTACATATAATTTCCTTGGCAATAATATGGATATGGTTTTCTATTGCTTCCTTCCCTATTTAGTCCAAGACTCTGACATTTCTTGGGAATCTCTCATCCAAGAAGGAACCAATGCTGACCTGCTTAGCTTTCCAGATCAGCCAAAAATTGAGTACAGTGATAGATCATGAAACTGGAACTATGGAACAAACAAATAAGCAAAATGGTTTGTCTTCCTATCTACTAACAATTCTCTTACCCTTTGCTGTAAAAGTACATCAAAGGAAATATGATTAAATAAGATGTACATTCAGTTCATCTGAAGAATCAGACATAATAACGTGGTGGCGCAGTGGGTTAGAATGCAGGATGCATTCTGCCAGACCGGCTCAAGGTTGACTCAGCCTTCCATCCTTCCGAAGTCAGTAAAAGGAGGACCCAGATTGTTGGGGGGGGGGGCAAAAAACTGCTTAGAGAGGGCTGCAAAGCACTATGAAGTAGTATATAAGTCTAAGTACTATTGCTATAATAACTTGGATGTTTTGCTGGCAGGTGGCATATAAAACTTTTAAATAAATATGTTAAAAAGTGAAATTGAAATCATGAGTGACTCTTTAAGTTATGGAGCCACAGCCAAATGTTGGGCTGTGAATTATTCTTCTAACCAACCAGCACAGCCAATCAGGGCTTTTTTTCTCAGAGAAAAGGTGGTGGAACTCACCTCCCTCCCCTGGCCACGCCCCCACCCAAACCTGGCCACGCCCTCATCAAACCCTAGGACCGCCCCTTTAGAGAACAGGAATGCAAGTAAAATTTGGGAGGGGCTTCTCTGCCGCTTCTTGCTCGGGCAGGGTCGCCTAGGAAACGGGCCAGGGGCGCGCCGACCGAGCCTCCCTATGGCCGCGGTTGTGAGCCAGGCAGGGGCAGAGAGCTGCGAGTGCGAGCGCGCCCCCCCAGATGTTGCGCCCGGTGCGGCCGGCCCGGAAAAAGGTGCCGGAACGCGGTTCCGCCGCGTTCCGGCTGAAAAAAAGCCCTGCAGCCAATCTCCTACCCATATTGCAATATTCATCCAGCATTCTGAGATACTTAGCAATAGCACTTAGACTTATATACCGCTTCACAGTGCTTTACAGCCCTCTCTAAGCAGTTTACAGAGTCACCTTTTTGCCCCCAACAATCTGGGTCCTCATTTTACTGACTTTGGAAGGATGGAAAGCTGAGTCAACCTTGAGCCGGTGAGAATCAAACTGTCGAACTGCTGGCAATCGGCAGTCAGCAGAATCAGCCTGCAATACTGCATTCTAACCACTGCACCATTACGGCTCTTAACTTACTTAGTCCTCATTACATAATTTAGATGCTCCTCTACAAACTGGCAGAAAACAAGAGGGGAATTTTTATTGTCTAAATTTTTTCTTCTTCTTCTATCCAGTCGTATCCAAGTATAAGTTCATAGGAGTTACTTGAGAGGACACACTTCGAAAATCTGCTTTATACTTGTAAATGTGTTCTCTGTAGGAGCACTGTATGAAGTGAACAATTTACAGCTGATTATGCTTCAGTGCAGGCAACACTTTTCCAATTTCATCTTAATCATTATGTTCCCCCTCCCCCAATCATCCCTTCTCATTGCTTTCTCTCTGTGGTTTAGCTGAAACCATGGTGCAATGTGGCAAATGATCACCAAATTCTCTCATAAGAAGGAAAAGCACACCCACTTCAGGGTGGTTTTTCTTTTTTCCCTCAACTTCTGATTCAGGATTATCCTGTGGTAACAAAAATAAGATGCATGTTATATAACAATGAATTATTCACAGTAGTGGGTTATGATTCTACATTATAATGAATTCCAGGTGATTGTTTTTGCATAACCAGTGTGTGCTGATGTGTTATTCAAAATAAAGAGGCACAACACATTTCCTTGCAATGGAATAAAATGGGGAACAAGAGAAATAGAATTATAACATAGGATAACCTTTATTGTCATTTTTCTGTGTACACAATGGCACACATTAAAATGAAATTCTGATGCCCGCTTTTGAAAGAAAAAAAAAACCCACCCGTCAAACAATGTCACCATCCCAAGGATAACAATAATAATATAATAGCAGCAGCAGCAGCCAAACATCTTATACAGGTTATACAAAATGAATAATATACAGCCAAGAATCAGAAAAGGAGCTAATTTTCTGATGTTCCCACATATTCTTCCTTTAAACATAGATATTCTTCCTTTAAAACAATTCATTGTGGCTTATGGAATTATCAAGCATTTTTTGGGCAGGACAGAACGTAATATCCTTAATGAATTTGGCATTGATGTAGAAAAGCTAGGAATTTTATTTATAAACTTCTCACAGCAATAATTGTGAAATCTACATAGTCTAAGTAGTGCTTTTCTCAGCAAGATTGATGGAAAAAATAACCCAAAAATAAATTGCTCAGAGAAGTTGTGCTCTAGTCTAAGGAAGAAAGTACTGCTAGCACTGAACCATTATATAGATTTTGTTATGTAAATATTTACATTTCTCAGAAGAGAATATAAACATTGTGCCCCAAGTCTCTGAGTACAAACACATACACAACTTACATTTAAATAAACAAGAAAATACTACAAGGCAAATGCGACACAGTCACACTTTGACTTTGTTTTGCCTCTAAAAAAAGAAGAAAAAAAAATCAGAAATAGACATTGTTCAGTAGATTCCAAAGATAGGCTCACTCAAAAATCTGTGGAGAAGACAGGTATTTATTTCCCACATTTGAAAAAGGGAGTTCCCACTGGCAAGCTTAATGCACAGCTGAGTAAAGGACAAAAATAACTTCACAAAAAGTTTTTTCTCACAGACTTTCTATGGTAGGAAGGAAGATAAAGTTTAAGCAAAGACTGCATATCCAACATCTGAACTTTAAAATCTCATCACAATAATTGCAAAGAACAATATGCAGAACGGGTCTTCCCCCCTCCCTTTCTTCAAATAAAATCTGTTAGCTGCCTGTCCCTCACATATCCTGACAATCAAATCAGAAAGTACAACTGATGGACAGCACTCTCTAGAGCAGTCCCTTTAATGGAAGAGGTCATGACAGGCAAAGAACTTCAAGAAAGTCTCAGCATTACTTCTAAATAATAAGAGTTCCCCACCTTTGCCTGGCTAAACAGACTCGCAACTGTGTCACACTCATGTTGGTTGCATATGTGTCGTGGTAAAAGCTGGGGAAAGAAAGGTCCTGGGAAAGACCTTTGTCTTGCAAAACCAGCAGAGAGCATGGCCACAGTTGAATCAATCATTCAACTAAATTCATGGCACTGTTTATATAAGAGAATAATCCATATCCTAGCAGAAGTCAAAGGCAACAGGGGAGAAATGCATGTTAAATCTAGCAAGAATGATGTCAGCATTGTGAGTAACCTAACCAAAGAGAGAAGCAACCTAGAACTAAGGAGAAATTTTCTGACAGTTAGAACAATTAAACAGTGGAACAACCTGCCTCCAGAAGCTGTGAAAGGTCCAACACTGGAAGTTTTTAAGAAGAGACTGGCCAGCCATTTGTCTGAAATGGTGTAGGGTTTCCTGCCTGAGCAGAGGGTTGGACTAGAAGACCTCCAAGGTCCCTTCCAACTTTGTTGTTGTTGTTGTTGTTGTTGTTGTTATTGCACCAAGGACTCCTTGTAGATGAGGGTGGTGCTTGTTGAGTAGTCCATGTAGGAAGCACAACCAGATGGGCTAATTCTACTTCATTGTAAGTTATATTAACAGACTCTTGTAAATCTGAAAGTACATTTCTTCCCTATGGTCTATACCAGGGGTAGGCAACCTTGGCTCTTTTATGACTCGTGGACTTCAACTCCCAGAATTCCTGAGCCAGCCATGCTGAGGGGAAAAGGGAGAGGTTTCCAAGCTGAGCCATGCTGGCTCAGGAATTCTGGGAGTTGAAGTCCACGAGTCATAAAAGAGCCAAGGTTGCCTACCCCGGGTCTATACAGTCCAAGAAATGAGGAAGGGTTCCTTCTGAGATATTTGCTATGCCCAATTTCCTTTTGCCCCATTCAGTTGCTGCTTGTCTGACCATTCCTTCAGCTGGGTCTCCTCCCCGTCTTAAAAGGTCATTCCCACATACATTAAGCAAAAACAGCTGGGTGATCTTGGACCCGTCATTCTCCCTCAGCCCTAGGAAGAAGGCAATGACAAATCACTTCTGAATTCTTGCAAAGAAAACTGCAGGGATTGATCCAGGCAGTTGCAAGACATAACACTGACTTCAAGGGGAAGGAAGGAAGGAAGGAAGGAAGGAAGGAAGGAAGGAAGGAAGGAAGGAAGGAAGGAAGGAAGGAAGGAAGGAAGGAAGGAAGGATCCCTTTTGCTGCTGACTACCAATGTTTGAATGGTTATTGACCCTTACATCAGTCAATGATGATAAAGTAATAATTTGTAAGCTAATTGGGAAGTTCTCATTCAAAGAAAACTGCCTAGAACAGGGGTGTCAAACTGCCAGCCCGCGGGCCAGTTGCATCATGAGGAGGCCACGCCCACCCCAGTTCCAGCAATGTGAAAAAAGTTGTGACAGGTCATGACACATCATGTGACATGGCGAGTTTGACACCCATGGCCTAGAATAAGGCATTATCATCATATTTTTATTCTCCCTGCCTGCCTGCCTGCCTGCCTGCCTGCCTGATTCCTAAGCAATCACAAATGAAGCTATCCAAATTAGGTTATAGCAGCAGGCTCTGAGCCACAAAGTCTGGTACATGTTGGTAGTTGTTAGAGCCAGAGAGAGATAATGTGGTTCTGAGAAACTGGGGATTAGAAGCAAAAGATGCTGACACAAGTGAGTTGTGCATAGACCAGGTGATAGTTATGAGGGAGATGAAACAAAAAAGCCCACTACAGTTGGCTCAGACTGAGAAAAAGAGTTGCCATGCTTCTGAGATCAGCTAATTGTCTTTAGGCTCTTGGTCAAGTGATGGCACTTAGTACTTTGAGAGAGTAGCTGAAAGATCCTCTGTCTGATTGAAAGCTCTAAACCGGAGGTGTTAAACTGGCAGCCTGCGGGCTGGATGCATCATATGCAGGCCACGCCTACCCCAGCTCCACAAAGGCAAAAAATGTCACGATACATCATGATACGTGATGTAACGCGATCAAGTTTGACACCCTCTAAACTATTACAAGAGGTTAGGTCACGGGTAGGCAACCTTGGCTCTATTATGACTCATGGACTTCAACTCCCAGAATTCCTGAGTCAGCATTCTGGGAGATATATATATATATATATATATATATATATATATATATATATATATATATATATATATATATATATATATATATATATATATATATATATATATATATATATATATATATATATATATATATATATATATATATATATATTGCAATATATTTATGTATATTGCAATACATAAATTCAGCCAATTTAGAATCAACCATAATTAACAAAACTGGATCTTAGCTTTTGATGCCTGATTGCTACATTTACATTATCAATTGTCTAGTTTTGAGGAGACATTTTTGAAATGCACAAGTTCACATTGCACTGGAAGAGGATAATTCTAGGTTTTATCTGCACAATGGTCACTTTTGGTTAAATGAATTGATAACTTTGTGGATACCTTATGGACATGAAAGTATGAAATAGCTTTCTTTCTTTAAGACAATTGTACAAATTGTGATCACTTGTAAAAAATGTTGGAAACGAAACTTTTGTCAGTTTTCTATATTGCACTTGTTTCTTTAGGCTTGCAAAGAACTGTCTCAGCAGGGGAACTATAAGAAAAAATACATTATTTGAACAGCTGAAGATCAATTCAGAGACTTTACGATGGGAATATTCTGACCTCCAGACACTCTATATTGGCAGCTGTGCTGAACAGCTACATAAATGTGAGGGGCACTGAATTCTTCTGTTAATTCAGTGAAGAATACAAAGACATTCTTAACCCAAAAACTAGAATTGTATTTCATCATAAGGTTCATCTACATAATGTTTATTATCTATTTTAATATATTTATACAGATACTGAGAAATGTTCTTATTTATAGTTAAAATCGTGCATCATTATAACAATAATTTTCTGCTCTGTATTCATTCCAGTCCTGAATTATGATACTTTATTGTCTAAGGCAGAAAAGCGAATGGCACTCCTAACCTCTAGATAAGGTAATTATTCCACAGTCTGGTTTAACTGCTTGACTGAAACCAGGGAAAAAAAATCCTCCAAAAATCTTCTCCACGTCTTTTACTTAAAAATTGCAGTAAAAATACATTAAATAAGCAATAATGTGTTGCACTTTCTTGGCAGCAAAATCAATTGTTAAGGGAAATTGTTTCTCCCTACTTAATGATAGAGAATTCTGTATATTCTTTAAGATAGTTTGCTCTAACCTTGGTGCCCTTTGATACGTGCAAACCTAGAAGAGGTGCGCGGACTGATAGGCAAGGTTTTAGCAAACTGCATGTGCAACAGGGGATTTGGGACACAAAATCTATAAACAGAGGAGCTCATGGCACAAGTTGCTCCAGACAATGAAGGTTAAATCTGTTCTCCAAAAATCTTCTGAGGAATGAGTTTGAACGTCATTGTGGCAGAAAGAACTCAGCTAAGAGCCTGGGTGGCGTAGTGGTTAGAATGCAATATTGCAGGCTAACTCTGCCCACAGCCAGGAGTTCAATCCTGACTGACTCAAGGTTGACTCAGCCTTCCATCCATCCAAGTTTGGTAAAATGAGGACTCAGTTTTTGGGGGGCAGTATGCTCACTCTATAAACCACTTAGAGAGGGCTGTAAAGCACTATGCAGTGGTATCTGTCCAAGAGCTATTGATATGGCTATCCTAATCTTGATCCTTCTGAATTTGGTGTTATGGTATATATTGCTGCTGTTTGTGTGGATGCATGCTTAAAACTCACCAAGCTTCCTTGTTCTTTTGAAGATATCACCAGTAGCATAAGAGAACTTGAAGGTCTTCCTACCCGAACACTACAGAACCTACACAGACTATCCCTTCCTCCCACTTTCCAGATGAGAACAATGTAGAACTCTTGCATCAGGGATCCAGCAATGGCAATTGGAGGGCACATTTTCACTGAGTTTCTCAAAACTCCTTCATTCACAAATTAACCGTCCCCCCCAATGCATAACATGAACTGAACAAACATCCAAATAGTTTGAAACGGACCTTTGATTGTCTTCACTATAATGAGCCTGACATATAGAGAACACTATAAGCCTAGTATTGTTCCCCTTCTTTCTCACCAACTAGCCAATAAGAAAGTGCAAAGAATGTTACTCAGTGGTGGGTTGTTGAGTACAAAAAAAATAGAGTAGAAAAAAATCTTACCTCTCCCCAAAGGAAGTATAATAAACTGCTATTGTCCTCTCTCTCTCTCTCTCTCTCTCTCTCTCTCTCTCTCTCTCNTGTCTCTGTCTCTGTCTCGAAAAAGCAGAGTAGTATTCAAGAAAATGTTCTTCCTGTTGGAAAAAGGAATCATCCATACGCTTCAGTGTTTCAAGGGAATATGCCAGTATTGCTCATATGCCCAACACGTCAGAGAGAAATTTAAAAATAAATTGATTCACTTCCTCAGAGCAGTCAATGTCGTGAGGTCAGAGCCTGAGTGTCGAAATGTCTTCACATTCTCAGAAACACTGTTGGGTTTCGAGAGAAATCTAAAAGGATTATTTTGTCTGTGACACAAAGTCAGTCAAGTCTGCCCCTCACTGAAGGCAAGAGAGTCCACTTTGAAAGAGAAAAGGCTACAGGGACACTCTAGTGTGGGAAAAGATAGGAGTGTGGGAAAATCCGAATAGAACATGGAGATGGCGTAGCTAAGGGTGACCTTTGTCAGGCATTCCCAGAGACAAATTCAAAGTGTACTGCAACTCATAAAATGTGGGTATCTTTTCCAAGTCATTGGACTTGATTTGGAAATATGACTGTCCTCCTAAAAACAATATTAGCAAGGGGAAAGATTGGGACTCCTTCCCATTGCAGGAGAAATGCCATAAATTTTAGGGACATATGAGCTTTAAATGGCTATGTTACGCCCACGGGATTGCTGTATGCATTTTCCTCTTTAGAAGTCTTCCCACTGTTGGGGCCAACCATGAAGCCTCAGTAACAGGATGATTAAGACTCATTGAGAGGGTTCCTTTCCCTCATTGCTCTATTGCTATGTTTCTCAGCCTTGGCAATTTGATGTCATATGGAGTTTAACTCCCAGAATTCCCAGCCAGCATTCCCAAGTCTTCAAATATCCAAGGTTGAGAAGAAAAAAACCCTGCTCTATTGCTACTCTGTGTAGTTTACTCTTAACCACTGTTTTTCCTAACTGGGTCCCTCTTCTAATGTGTGGATTTCAATCCCCCCCCCCCAAATTCCCAAGCTTACTTTTATTTATTTATTTATTTATTTATTTATCGATCATATGGTATACAAGGTCAGGGAAATATGCACATGCTAGAACAATGCAGTCCTGACAGCCTAGATTTCCCAAACAATATAACTATAGCTGAGAATTTGGGAACTCCAGTTCACACATTTAGAGTGTACCTAAGTTATGGAAGGTTTATTGATGCTAATGGTGGTGGTTGTTCAAAGCCTTAGTCAGAGGCCCTTCCCATTATCTGGCTCTTTAAACCAGGCATGTCCAACCTGCAGCCTGGCTGCATGAAGCCCTGTACAACCAATAATGGGGTGCCACTATATTGAAAATGTTTAACATTATTTATGTATGTATGTATGCATACACACACATACATATATTATTTATTTTATATGCAACGCAGGACCATTCCTCTTCACTGTATGTGTCCAAATGGTTGGACATGCCTACTTGAAACTCAAGGGTGGACAGCTCTTGGTCCATCAGCTACCCGTGCTCCTAATATAGTTTTGCAGCTCCCAGGCACTTAGAGCTAAATATTCAGCTTATTTGGGGGGGAGGGGAATGGCTTGAGATATTTAGGAAGGAAACAAGTGCTTTAAGCCTTTGCTTAATTACACATTTAACCCTTTAAAATGTTCAGAATCATCCTGCTTTTTTCACTGGCGTTTTAAAAAGCAAAATGATTGTCTTAAGCTGCTGCAATGTTCTGGAAATATCAGAGAATTCAGTGCTTCAGAATTTTTTTTATGTAGACTGTGTATTCTATGACTTTTCCCCCAGATGGAATTGTTATATTTGCGATATTAAAAAAAAAAAGTGTCTCTAAAAAAATATGGTCTGAATGATAGGAGGTTGCTGAAATGGAGTGCTTTAAGTTCTTCTGAAGATTTATATGTATTGGATTAGAGCCATCAAGACATGGATTTTGAATTAGTCCCAAGAGCTCAGTTCAACTTGAGAGAAGCCCTATTGCAAAGCAAGTCGCAGACAGGAGCATAAAACATTTTGAAAACACTATAAACACATACTGTAAATGAGCAGTCCTCAGGAAAGTTCTTCAAATGATTATTAAAGGCTTAAGAACACCATAAGCCTATTATAGTACTTAAGGAGGGGGATATGAATAAATGCTTTCTAGAAACAAAGGAGAGCCAGTGTGGTGTAGTGGTTAAGGCACCAAGCTAGAAATGGGGAGACTGAGTTCTAGTCCTGCGTGAGGCACAAAGCCAGTTGAGTGATCTTGGACCAATCATGTACTTTTGGCCCTAACTAACAGGCAAGGGCAAGCCACTTCTGAAATCTTGCCAAAACACTGTGCAGGGTTTAGTCCAGGTCATCACTAGGAGTCAACACTGTCTAAAAGGGAGAAGGAAAGAACAAAAGGAAAGGAAAGGAAAGGAAAGGAAAGGAAAGGAAAGGAAAGGAAAGGAAAGGGGGAAGGGAAAGGAAAGGAAAGGGAAGGAAATGAAAGGGAAGGGAAAGGAAGGGAAAGAAAGGGAAGGGAAGGGAAGGGAAGGGAAGGGAAGGGAAGGAAAGGGAAGGGAAGGAAAGGGAAAGGAAAGAAAGGGAAGGGAAGGGAAGGAAAGGAAAGGAAAAAGGTTCAGTCAGTTTTAGATTTTCATATTGACTTCTATACACCTATTTTCTTGCCAAAATTGATAATAGCACTAAAATTACTTTTTTTAAAATATTGGAACAAAGCTAACAGCTCTCCCTGCAGTTGTAGAGTGGTCCTCCCTACTCTTCCTTTTTCTCTCTCTCTTTAGTCTGCCTGTTCACTCTCTGATAAATTACTATTCTTGTGCTGCTCTGTAAGCTTCTATTGTACTTCCAGGAAATGGACCACCCTTGTGTTTCCTAGCCAAATTGTGAAAGGCATCAAGAAGTATTTACACATTGGCCATTAGGATTCTACTACTTACCGGTAGTTTTTAAACACTTTTCTTGTGCTTCCATTTTCCTGACATAAGCTAGACCTCAACTGAGTTATTTTCAATAAGACCTATAGTAATCCAAAAATTGTACTAGAACCTGGAACAATGTTGTAAGCTGCCCAGAGTTAACTTGTAGTAAGATGGATGGCCAATAAATTTATTAAATAAATAAATAAAATAAAAACTCTGAAATACACACAATGGAGGAACAGTTTCCTAAAGGGGAAAACAACCCAAGAAGTGTGGAAAACTCTGAAAAATGCGATCATAAAAGTCCAGACAATCACAATACCACTGAAAAAGAAAAACAGGAAATTCAAAAGAAACCAACATGGTTGCACAAAGATCTCTCTGACAAACTAAAAGACAAAAAGAACAAATACAAAAAATGGAAAGAGGGGCACATAACTAAGGCCGATTATCAGCAGACAGCCAAAACATGCAAAGGTGAAGTCAGGAAAGCAAAGGCTCAGAACAAACAAAGACTTGCAACAGAAATCAAGGATAATAAAAAAAAGTTTCTTCCAACATATTAACAAGAAAAAAGTCAAGGAAACTAAAGAGAGAAGATGGCAAGGAAATAACAAGCAACAGGGAGAAAGCAGAGCTGCTTAACTCATACTTTGCATCAGTCTTCACACAAAAAGAAACTACCGCCCAACATACCAAAAAAACCACTGCAAAAGACAAACTAGAAACAAAAATTAAAATAAGCAAGAAAATGGTAAGAGAACACCTATCTCACCTCGACAAATATAAATCACCGGGACCCGACAGATTACATCCCAGAGTTCTGAAGGAGCTGGCAGAACCATTGCACCATATCTTTCAAAAATCCTGGAGCACCAGGGAAGTACCTGAGGATTGGAAAAGAGCTGATGTGCTTCCCATCTTCAAGAAAGGGAAAAAAACGGACCCAGGAAACTACAGACTAATCAGTTTAACATCAATACCTGGGAAGATCCTAGAAAAGATAATCAAAAAACAGATCTGCGAACAATTAGAAGCAAGCAAAGTTATAATCAGTAGCCAGCATAGGTTTGTTAAAAACAGATCATGCTAAACCAATCTTATTTCACTATTTGATAAAGTGACTAAACTAGTAGACCAGCAAAATGTTGTGGACGTAGTATACTTAGATTTCAGTAAGGCATTTGATAAAGTAGACCACAATCTACTCTTTAGTAAGCTAGAAAAAGGTGGAATAGACAACATCACCACCAGATGAATCTGTAGCTGGGTGGCAAAACATACTCAACGAGTAGTCCTCAATGGCACTACATCCACATGGAGACAAGTAAGCAGTGGGGTACCACAAGGTTCTTTCTTAGGCCCAATACTCTTCAATATCTTCATCAATGACTTAGATGAGGGAATTGAAAGGGAACTCATCAAATTTGCAGATGACACCAAACTGGCAGGAGTAGCCAACACTCCAGAAGACAAACTCAGGATTAAAAAAAATCTTGACAAACTTGAACAATGGGCCCTATCCAACAAAATG
Organism: Protobothrops mucrosquamatus; assembly: GCF_001527695.2. Lineage (NCBI taxonomy): Eukaryota > Metazoa > Chordata > Lepidosauria > Squamata > Viperidae > Protobothrops > Protobothrops mucrosquamatus. The sequence continues at coordinate 88,002 of NW_015386260.1, read as the reverse complement.
AATTTCAATGTCGAAAAAAGCAAAGTTTTACATTTAGGCAGGAAAAAAATCAAAGATACAAGTACAGATTGGGTTAAAAACAGTAACTGTGAGAGGGATCTTGGAGTCCTAGTGGACGATCACTTAACCATGAGCCAGCAGTGTGCAGCAGCAGCTAAAAAAGCTAATACAATCCTGGGTTGTATAAACAGAGGCATAGAATCAAGAAGTATTAGTACCGCTTTATAAAACCCTAGTAAGGCCATACCTGGAATACTGTAGCCAATTCTGGTCACCATATCACAAAAAAGATGTTGAGAGTTTGGAGAAAATTCAGAGAAGAGCAATTAAGATGATTAAAGGCCTGGAGACTAAAATGTACAAAGAACAGCTGTAGGACTTGGGTTTGACTAGTCTAAAGAAAATAAGAAATAGAGGAGACACGGTAGCAGTATTGCAGTATTTGAGGGGCTGCCACCAAGAAGAAGGGGTCACGTTGTTCACCAAAGCACCAAAGGGCAGGACAAGAAACAATGATTGGAAACTGATCAAAGAGAGAAGCAACCTGGAATTAAGGAGAAACTTCCTGACAATGAGGACAATTAACCAATGGAACAGCTTGCCTTTAGAAATCGTGGGCACTCCATCACTGGAGATTTTTAAGAAGAGGCTAGACAGTCACTTGTCTGAGATGGTATAGGTTCTCCTGCTTGAGGTCCAAGGTCCCTTCCAGCTCTATTCTATTCTATTCTAAGTTGGTGAAGATATCCAAATTTGGAGAGATGGCAAAATTGACTTGCCTGATTAGGGAAAAGACAGCTAAATTTGTCAGTGACTGGAAACTATTTTTTTGACTATTTATTGAAAATGGCAAAAAATGAGCTTAGGATTTATGGACTTGACAATTAGGGTAGAATATTTCTTTTCTCATTTTTACTTATTCACTTATCAGTTTTTTACTTTTCTTCATTTTTCTTTAAATTTGTATTGTTTTTTCTGTTAAAAAAATCCCTTCAATAAAAATAAATAATAATAAAAAGTGTCTTGACCAACAGGCGATCCCATGAATCAGAGGTTCCCAGTCTGATTTAATTGAGAGGTAGGATTATAATGTTGAGATGATTTTATTGGCCATCACATAAAATGGCCAATCCCAAAATAGTTACAGATAGTCCTCAACTTACAATTGAACCTGGAATTTTGGTCATAAGCAGTGGTGGGATTCAAATATGTGAACAACCGGTTCTCTGTGTGGATGCTGCTTCTGGAAGTCCATTCTGGGCCTTGGCAACAAAAAAATAGTTACCAGTTCTACCGAACTGGTGCGAACTGGCTGAATCCCACCACTAGTCATAAGTCACTGCGGCTGTAAGTCAAGTCATCATGTGACTGGAGCTGATTTTATGATAATTTTTACAATGGTCATTAAGCAAATTATGTGGTTGTAAGTATGAATCCAGCTTCTCCAATGCAAGCCAGATTTTGGTGGAAATCAGAAGTATTATATTTATTTATTATGTTTAATACATTAAACCAACTCTATTACAATGTCAGACAATGTACAATGTACAAAATCATTATTAAAAAATATACAAATTAAACAATCACAGGTTTCTAGAATAACAGACACAGTTCATTCTAAAAATAATACAGCATGGAAGACCCAACATCCGGTCTAGCCCAAGGCCTGGGAGAAGGAATCAAGTTTTAAGACTCTTTTAAACATGGTCAGGGTGAGATAGATCTTGGGGAAGGGATGTTCCAGAGGGCAGGTGTTCACTGTCTTTTCAAAAAAGAAAGGAAAAAGCCAAAACCCCCCGTCGAGTCTAAGAGAAATTTACTGAACCGTAACTTGAATCCCGTGTGGACGGGGTATCTTGACGATGTCATTCTTCACAAAACAAAATCGAACCTTGTTTTCTCGTCGTGACTTTTGTAAAAACCCGAAAAATTCATATTAAAAATAATTTTCTTTTTCTTGCATAAGATTAGAAACCCAAAAGGAAAAAAAAATAGAAAAAAAATAAAAGAAAAAAAGGTGAAAGATAGCAAAAGAAAAAGAGAAAAAAAAAGTATAGCGACTTTTGATCTTCTTTTCAGTAGTTACAAATATAGCAGTTACTATTTCTATCCTGCCAAATTACACATCACGGTTCCTTTTTTCTGATAAATAGCCCTTTTAATCAATAAATCCCCAAACCCCCAACGCATTTTTATCCATCTTCAGCAAAAAGTCCATAAAAGGCATTCTTACAGAAAATGTTGCGTTAGTTATGTTCCAGCTGAATCAAATCGACAGTGCCCCTAGAATAAATGTTGAAAAGTGCCATATGTTCTGGTCCTAGGAAACAATAGGTGGATACTGCTATTCCCTTGTTTTTCATCCCAGGACCACAAGAGTGCTAGCAAACAATCACATTTCAGAAGAGTTGGAATAGATAAAATATGTATTTTGGATATTATAGTTTGTTATGAAGTGAGATAAGGGAAATTTTGATTACCCAAACTCTGAAAATTATAAACATCAAAGGTTAAATTGAAATATTGATAAGAAATTAAAAATTGAGTAAAAATCAATAACAGGGTATGGATTGTTTATAAAGATTGAATGTAATTAAGATATGTATAAGCTAAAAATTTATTGATAAATGTAATGGTGGTCTTATTGAGTTGATATAATTAGAAATGTACTAACCTGAATATGAGACAGTAAATGTCAAGGGAAAAAGAGAAGAAATATTTGATGTTGTTACCTGAGATTTGCACTAAGATTTTCTTATTGAACTATTGTAACCCAGTCACCACGTTGCTTTTTAAATATTCAAATGTAAAACTGGAAAATTAATAAAATATTATATATATAAAAAAGAAGAGTTGCCCAAGGGGTTCATTTTAAATCATGTATTTTAAAAAATGAAAATAAATCCCCATCAAAAACAATGGGGCCATACCTCCCCTCTCAATTACTGAAAAATCTGTTTAGATAAGAATCTGTTGCAAGCAGTCTCTTTCTCCCCCACCCTCTCTGCTTCTCAAGAAGAGAAAATAGGTAGAGGCTGTTTTAATTTGAAGGGTCCTTGGTGCTCCAGTGTTTTAATTTGAGGGGTCCAGTGCTAGCATTGATGTTATATACTTAGGGTAATGGAATGTCTGCAAGAAAACAAGCAAGTTCAGAGAGCGCCAAAGACCCCTCATTTCAACCCTGAGCTACAAATATTCCCCTTCATTGTTTTAATTTGTTTAAATATAACATCTCACTCCTGAGCCTTCTCCTTATTTAAGAGAACACTAACCACTTTAATGAACAGGTTAAAGGTTAGATAGCACATTTCCCAGCGTCGAAATAAAAAAAGGGCAGTCTTAAAAATAAATAAGCAGTCCAAGTAGGCACAGATTGCATTTCTTCATTCTTACGTGATTTTATTAACTTTTTTCTTTTAAGAAAAATCGCCTTCTGATTTTTCCATAGGTACATCTGCCCAACTATTTAACTGCATCGAACGATATGATCCATTCTTGGGGTTTTTGTTTTTTTTCCTTTTTGCACCAATCTGCCAGGGGTAAACCAAGGAATAAGCATCTGTGTCATCGTTTGTTGACACCTTTGAATGCACATACTGGCTGCTGGCTGTAGAGAAATACAAGACAGACTGACGATGCATCTGAAATATTAACGTTGCACAAAGTGCACCTGCAGGTCTTTGCCTGACTTGGCCACAGAATAAAGCACAGCACAATGCATGTGCAGCATATTTCCCATTTACTCACCAGTACGCAGTCTCTTAACAAAAATAAAAGAAAAGAAAACCAACAGCAGCCAATAGATTTACCAGACAGGCTGGCAAACTTTCATCTGCGGTCTTCATCTGCTCTCTGACCAGAAAAGTGCTTTATTCTTCTGAGGGCTCCAGGCTCATCCAGACCAGGCTCCTGCTGCAATAATGACTAGTTTGAAAAGAGAGCAGCGCAAAGAGCTTGAAAACAGCCAGCACACCTGAATGATGTCTGCTCAAAGCACCCACTTTCAAAGAAACTCTGAAAACACATGTTTTTTTTCTCTCTCTCTCTCATACTTGCAACACTCAGAGCTGCTGCTTTGAATCCGAAATGTTTTGCACGTTTTATAATCTAAGGTTTCGTGATCAAATGTGAATCATGAATATAATGGGCTACTCTGAATTTTAAAAGTTAAATCCACACTTACAGATCAGTCTCGATTAGTCTGGTTCATGAATCTCACAAAAGGTTGCATTTTTTTTTTAAAAAAAAATCACACTATTTGAAGTGATATTTCTATGGAAAATATGGTAATTGGTTCCAACTTGATAGTAATAAACAATGAAAAAATTCAAAGATACATTTTTATATGTTTACAGTATGCATTACGATAAATGATAAAAAGAATATATTTATAATTTAAATTTATGGTTAACAAAGTCACAGAATAATTATAGAAAGCAAAATAACAAAAGTGGTTATTGAAAACTCAGACAATTCAAGATCTCGTCCTACTTTAACATTGCTATGATCACATTCATGTCTGTCAAATACACCTGGTTTTTGCTCTAATGCAATAAGACTCTTCTTTTTCAAGTTTTGTACTGCTTTCCGGTGACAGAATCTTCCTTTACTCCAGACATGTCAAACGCAAGGCCCAGGGGCCGGATGCGGCCCACGAAGTGCTTTCATGTGGCCCGCGAAGCCATCCTGGAAACAGTGAGGGAACGGCCCCTGCTGCCTTGGCCCTGGCCCAGGCCGGCCAGGAGCCAATGTACAATTTTGTGGTGGCCATCTATGCTGAAGCGCATTCAGTCTTAGTTCCACAAGGCCGTCTAGAAACAGCGAGGAACCAGCCCCTGCCGCATTGGCCCCGCCCCCTGGGTGCATGCTGGGGAGGTGTCACCCTTTGTGAGGAATGAAGAAATGGACCATGCCTTGGCCGAACGGGGTCAGGGTGGGGGAAGACGGTCTCTGGGAGTCTAGACAGGGTGAGGACGGGTCCGGGGGTGTCCGTGGGAACTGCGCTTGCTACATCTCGACCGGTACGCGTGGGTCATCCGGTGTGGGTGAGGTAGGTACGGGTGGGTCATCCGGCGTGGGTGGAACCGGTGTGTGTGGGAGGGCGGGGGGGAGGGTTCCGCAACCGTAATGCTGATGCGGCCCTCAATGAAATTGAGTTTGACACCCCTGCTTTGCTCCATTTGGCATATAGGAAATTTGCAGCATCTACAATCCCAATTGCAACTGTGCATGCACTACCCTCAGATTAATTGATTTTGACTCACCTTAAACAGGTATCAATTTACAATTCACACTAAACTGAATGTTGCATTATTTGAATTTGCACTAATCACAACCTACCTGTATGAACATACTGATATTATTGCTAGGTATTCTTATCTGCCCTATGGTGTGCAATGTGGAGTATAAATAAGTAAATACAGAACAGTGAATGTACAGAGAATGCACTACATTAAGAAGCAAGTGTGATTGCAAGTGTCTTGATTAACTCATACATTCATCAATAAGAAAGAAAACTATTGCAACTCTGATTAAAGCAGTGCTTCAAAAACTACAAATATGGATTTCTGCTGCCCTCTTGTGACTGTTTAACCATGAGTGAAAATGCACTTTTCTTTGTACAAGTCATAGAAGCCTAATTGCAGTCATCTATTGGGGGGGAGAGAAAACTGTTTCTGTTTGTGCATGTATACTGTATGTGCATATGTGTTTGTGTTTTTGTGTGTATGTGTATAAATGAAACAAAGCCAGCTGGATGATCTTGGGCAACTTTCCCTTCAGTACCAGAAAAGAAGCAATGGCAACCACTTCTGAAAAACCCTATCAAGAAAACTGCAGGGACTTGTCCAGGCAGTTTTTGAAAATTGGGCATAATTGAATGAAATGTGTGTCTGTGTGTGTGTGTGTTTGTGTCTGTGTGTCTGTGTTTCATACCTGTCTTTCTGCTTACATAAATACCATTGTAGCTTACAATAATTAGAACAAATTATACATAACAAAACATAAAAACAAAATCAGCACAAAAATATTGAATCAAATTAAGGACGGTTACTACAAAACAGTGCCACTAAAGCCTAACCACACCAGATGGTCTAGAAAGATACCACACCCATACATATTTTTTCCCACTGGCGTCTATTTATTCTTACTTGGGGAAACTAATGCCCGTCATCATTACTCTGTGGCATCTCTGTAACGTTAAATAGATATAGTCAGCTAAGTTTTAAAAAAAGCTTACTCATAACAACTAAATTGCATCAGATTTGAAAATTTTATGTATTATTATCTTACCTATATTTGTGAGGAAGGCATATATGTTCGTGAATTGAAGAGAATATCCCAGTTTGCTTATCAGTTTCATTTGTATTGTTCTATTGGCATTATAAGAGATTTTTCTTGGTCCCATTAATTATGTGCTGTCAAGTCAATGTCAACTCAGCAAATGCATTGATTTTCTCCAGGAAACTCTAAACCAACCTTAGTCTTTCAGATCTTCCCATGGCATACCCATTGCCATTGTATTTGAGTCCATTCACCTTGCTGCTGATTGTTCTCCACTTCTGACCTTCCATCTTTTCCAGCATTATAAGCGTTCTTAATTCTATGAGATAAATCTTTGTGTAATGTGTCCAAAATACAATAATCTGACCATTTCTGCCTTGAGTGAGAAGGGATTGATTTATTCTATGATCCATTTCCTAACTTTCTTCATTATTCATGATGTTCTCACAGGTCTTCTCAGGAACCAGAGTTCAAAAAAAAATGTCACTACTCTTTCTATCCTACTTCTTCAAAGCCTACTTTTCACTTTCATAGAATGTCAAAGGTAAAGATTATGGATGCACAATTCTGATATGAATAGGTACAGTACAGACATGTCCCATATTTGATCCCATGTTGTTGTTGTTGCTGTTGTTGTTAGTTGTGAAGTCGTGTCCGACCCATCGCGACCCCGTGGACAACGTTCCTCCAGGCCTTCCTGTCCTCTACCATCTTCTGGAGTCCATTTAAGTGCACGCCTACTGCTTCAGTGACTCCATCCAGCCACCTTATTCTCTGTCGTCCCCTTCTTTTATTGCCCTCAATCTTTCCTAGCATCAGGCTCTTCTCCAGTGAGTCCTTCCTTCTCATTAGGTGGCCAAAGTTTTGATCCCATACTCCATATTATATAGTACAGTTATATTGGTTGTTGTAGTATAATTTGATGTAATGTAATACAGTGCAGCATTATATAATGCAGCACAATATTAGTAGCATGAGTTTATATTTTTCTATAAATTGATAACAAACCAATTTCTGTTATCAAGAAATACTGTACAATTGTTCTGTCTAAATCTCCTATGGAACATCCATACAGTATCTCTGGCCAAAAAAAGTCTGTTTCAAAGCAATAATTAACAAGAGGTAGAGTTGGTAAAATCACCATGTCACTATCAAAGTAACACACTTAAAAAGAAAAGTTTTTCTACCTATAATTTTCTCTTTCAATTAGATCACTAGGACTTCATTTTCATTGCCTTTTAGAAAGTATTTTCATAGTATATACTAAGACATGGCACCATTCATTCTGTCTCAGCCCAAGCCACCTCACAGGGTTGTTGCTGTGGGAAAAATAAAGGCCAGAATCATCATCATCATCATCATCATCTATATGAGATGATGATACATAACTCCAGAAGGTGAACATACCTAATACTTCTGCCTTACGTGTGTGTGTGTGTGTGTGTGTGTGTGTGATATAATATATATTATCATCATTTTAGCTTTTGTCTATTCACTTCTAGGATGAAGGTCTCTTCTGCATGTTTCCAACCTATACGGTCCTTGAGTTTTCCTTTGTCAATTGGGCCTGCAATACTTGCTGATGTCCTCGATCCATCTCGTTTTAGGTTAGAGAACAAATGAAATTATATGATATCATCGGGAGAGTAAAAGAACTGAAATGGAAATGAGCTGGAAATGGAAATGCCTATATTTCCTATATTGCCTTTCTTGATCCCACTCTCACTCCACCGGAGCCTGAAAAAAAAGTGCTGCTTGGATTCATTAAAATAAAACAGTATTTTGCTCATGTCTAATTCAAGAAATAAAAGAGAGGTGCTGTGGTCTTGCCCAGTTGCACATGATCTCTTCTCAAATGTTCTCAGGCACTTGCAGAAGACCTAGAAGGCAGGGCAGAAGCAGAGTCACGCTCTTTACTTCCCTAGTTTTCCCTGTGCTCCTTCACTTTTTTCTGGTGGAGCAAAAAGTGCCCAACTATGGCCGAATTCATCTGCAGGGTTTCTAATCCCAAGGCAGAGCTATGTACATTACAGGCATTCACACCTGTATTCCTTTTCAGGTCCTCAAAGCTTGGAGAATGGGGACTTGGCCATTTAAGGAGTCCTGCCTCCTGCCACTCCTTGCTAATGATCCATATCCAATGAGGACAACTATGCTTTCTCTACCACGTACCGTCAGCTGAAGTACATTACTTGGCGCCTTTGTTGTCAAATCTTATCACACGTACAAGACTGTGTCATGAGCTGAGTGAATTTCAACAAACCAGCCTTCAGTTTCAGACCAACCTGACTCTTTTCCTGCATTTGTATTCTGCCAAGCACAAGGCCATGCTGGATTTCCTGTATGGCAACGCTAATGTATGTCTGGCTTTATTACTGGGTGGTGAAATAAAGTAGAAGACAATGCCCTCTGACCTAGGGAAAACCGCAGAGTCTTATCAGATCCTTTCCAGATATTTCTTAAGGAAATAGACAATGAGGGTTCGCCCTGCTTAGGAAGTGTTACTTTTCTTACGTTGCTAATAATCATTTTTTAAATTGTCATTAGATAAGCACTTTCTGTACACTTGAGTCTACTCTTTCCAGACAATGCACTTTGCAGAACGGGGGGAAGAAAGCAAGGCAAACACTTTATTCGGCACATTATGTGTATTCTTTAAATTTACTTTGTGATGGCTTGTGTGATTTCAAAATGAAATATATTGATTTCAACTATATGAAATACATTGTTCTTATGAGTTATTTTTCTCATTTTCTCTGTTTTACAGACTGAGAAATTCTTTGGGATTCTTAAAGATATAAAGGATTACTCTATTACTCTAATTCTATGAAAAGTAGGAAGGGAGGGAGCGAGGGAGGGAGAGAGGGAGGGAGGGAAGGAAGGAAGGAAGGAAGGAAGGAAGGAAGGAAGGCTTCAACAGAGAGAAGTCACTGAAATTATCAAATGACTAGATCATTTTGGAAATGTCTAGAAATAATTTATACTTGAATTGGCAAAAATATAGCATTGAAAATCAACTAAACATTTGCTTGTGAATTCTACAGTATTTTGTAAATATACCAGAAATGGAAATAATTCCTGAAGCTTCTGTATTTCCCAGAAGAAGAATGGTTGTGATAAAAATAAAATCACTAGAATAGGACTCTATTTTTACTTTGTTGACTATACAATAGTGACTCTCCGTAACTTCATAAAAATGAAATTGTTGGAGTCTTAACTACTAGGTTCCTGAAATTGGGAAGGAAGTTGAAAACTTAAACAGGATATAGAGGTAAAATCATTTTTTTATATTTATTTGATTTTATCAAAGATACAGAAGGATACAAACTTGAACATTGGGTACTATCTAACAAAATAAAACATGTCAAGAGCTGAAGTATGAACCATTAGTTTTCATATAGGCAGAAGCTTGCACCAAAAACTTGTCAAATTAAATATATGTATTCATTACTAGAAGTGTGGCTGAAAATTATGAGACAGGAAGTCCGACTTATCTGGAGAAGACCGCCTCCCTCTCATATTTCCTTTTCTGTTGCAGTTAAGAGTGGCAGTCATGTATAGGTCACAGCAGAGAGATTCTGAACACAGCAGAGCTGTGACTGGGCCACATCCAAGCAAAGCCATTCATGCCTTGGCTATCTTATCCACAAGTGCTGTTAACTGATGATCCCTGGCAATCCCTGTGGAAGGAAGCTTCCCTTCAAAATGAAGGCAGGCATTATAAATATATATGAAGTGAAAACACTGATAGTGGTCTGAGTCTATAATAAATTTTATCAATTAGCTGAGCTGATAAGACTTCATCACTTCCAATCAACCAAGGAATATTTAAAATGTATTTCTTCCTTTCATCTCTTTTTATGCAGCAGGATACATTTAAACTAATCTGCACCATCCTCCCTATCTATCTATCTATCTATCTATCTATCTATCTATCTATCTATCTATCTATCTATCTATCTATCTATCTATCTAGATAGATAGATAGATAGATAGATAGATAGATAGATAGATAGATAGTTATCCATCCATCTAGCTATCTTTCGATATCCATCTGTCATCTATCTACGTCTCTTGCTATCTTTCTATCTAGCTATCTATACATCAATCTATCTAGCTATCTATCAACATCCATCTATATCTATCTATCTATCTATCTATCTATCTATCTAGCTATCTATCTATCTATCTATCTATGTCTCTTGCTATCCATCCATCCATCCATCCATCCATCCATCCATCCATCCATCCATCCATCCATCCATCCATCCATCTATCTATCTATCTATCTATCTATCTATCTATCTATCTATGTCTCTTGCTACCTTGCTATCTAGCTAGCTATCTCTATCTCTAGGCTGAGGAAAGAGGTAGAGGAATAGAGCAAGCGAGACAAAAGGGAAGATAATGAGCACGGATATACTGTAGCATCTATCTATCTATCTATCGATCGATCGATCGATCGATCGATCGATCGATCTATCTATCTATCTATCTATCTATCTATCTATCTATCTATCTATCTATCTATCTATCTATCTATCTATCTATCTATCTATCTATCTATCCATCCATCCATCCATCCATCCATCCATCCATCCATCCATCCATCTATCTATCTATCTATCTATGTATCTTGCTATCTTGCTATCTAGCTATCTAGTAGCTATCTCTATCTCTAGGCCAGGGGTAGGCAACCTTGGCTCTTTTATGACTCGTGGACTTCAACTCCCAGAATTCCTGAGCCAGCCATGCTGAGGAGAAAGGGAGAGGTTTCCATGCTGAGCCAGGCTGGCTCAGGAATTCTGGGAGTTGAAGTCCACGAGTCATAAAAGAGCCAAGGTTGCCTACCCCTGCTCTAGGCGGAGGAAAAAGGTAGAGGAATAGAGCAAGCGAGACAAAAGGGAAGATAATGAGCACGGATATACTGTAGCATCTTTCAACGAATCAGAACTCAAGGACAAAGTTCAAACGTAGGCTGGAGGAACGTGAGAGAAACCACGGCTCCCTTTTCCGTCACCTTGAGTCCACGCCCGGGCGCCCGTCTCCATGGAAACCAGCCGCGCGCTTCTCAGCTCTTTCGCGTTCCTCAGAAGGCGGCGGCTGCGGCGGCGGCAGGGTTCGAGGGGGGGGGGGGCGAGCGACCGTTCTTCCTTCAGTCGCGTGAGGCCGTCCGCGCGCGGGTTGCCTCCCGTTTCTCGGAGACCCGCGCTCCACTCGCCAGGCGGCTCCGCTTCCCAGGGAGACGGTTTGGTTTCAGGGGCGGCCGCGGCGGTGGCGTTCATGTCGCGAAGGCGCGTTTCCGCCAGCCCGGAGCTGAGTTGGCGGCAGGATCAGGCGCTGGGCACAACCATGCGTATCGTGCGGGAGCTGGGCCCTACCGCTTTCGTCCTGCAGGAGGAAGACCAGAGGGCGGCGGAGCTCAGGGTAGAAGAGGGGAGAGGGAGGCGAGGGAGGCGGAGGGCAAAGAAATGGGACCCTCCTTCCCGTTTACACAGCCGGGGATGGCACGCTGGCTCGTGCGGGTGTGGGTGCCAGATTAAGTACTTATCTCTTGCAAGACGAACTGGCTCTTCTCCCCCACACACACACACCCTTCCCCGCTTTTAGCTTCACAATTAATTTTGAAACTAAAAACATACTTCTGAACATGTAGAAAGTGCCTTTTGCTCCCGTAGAGTTCCCATCTCAGTTCAACATGTTCCCTTTTCTTAGAAAAGCCCGAATGCTTGAAAGTGAAGAAAGGGATGTTCTGCCCAAACACTGCACTTCATTTTTATTTTTATTTTTTGCATTTAAGAGTGTCAGTGTTTTCCTTTTTCATACTCGTACAGGAAGTTCATAAACCAAGTGAAATAGTGATTATGTGCTCACTTTGGTTGATTTACGGGTGGATTGTGGTGATATTAGAGAAGGGATACTATAGTCTTCTTAGGACCACAACTGAGCCCAAAATTTCTGTTGCTAAGTGAAAAATGTGCTAAATGAGTTTTGTCCCAATTTACGACCTTTCTTGCCACAGTTGTCAAGTGAAGTTAAGTGAATCTGGCTCCTCCATTGACTTTGCTTGTCAGAAGGCCGCAAAAAGTGCTCACATGACCCTGGGACACTGCAACCGTCATAAATATGAACCAGTTGCCAAGTGTCTGAATTCTGATCATGTGAGTGAGGATGCTGCAACGGTTGTAAGTGTGAAAAACAGTTGTAAGTCACTTTTTTCAGTGCTGTTGTAACTTTGAGCGGTCACTAAATGAACTGTTGTAAGTTGAGGACTACCTGTATAAGCCTATGGCCAATTCTGTTTGCACTGGCAATACTGCTGATTTGATCTTGTTTTATTGTTCTGAAGATGTTTTCTCTCCCTGGGATTATTATTATTATTATTATTATTTAGATTTATATCCCGCCCTTCTCCTCGTAGGACTCAGGGCGGCGGACAATCAATTAAAATACACAAATAACAATACAGATTTAAAATTAATTAAAAGGAATATTAAAGAATTGTCCAATTTAAAATATTGATTAAAACCCCTCTAAAAATTACCCTAGGCCAGTCCTGCGAGCTGGAATAACCAAGTCTTG
>NW_015386260.1:38932-74651 GCF_001527695.2 Protobothrops mucrosquamatus | reverse complement strand
TGGCCGACGGCACCCTGAGGAGGCCCACTCTATGGGAGCGTACAGGTCGATGGGAGGTAATCTGCGGCAGGAGGCGGTCTCGAAGGTATCCGGGTCCGATGCCATGGAGCGCTTTAAAGATGATAGTCAGCACCTTGAAGCGCACCCGGAAGGCCACAGGCAGCCAATGCAGCTCGCGCAGCAGCGGCGTCACGTGGGATGTATTCCTATATTCCCCAATCTGTTCTGGACTTTTCCTTCCGGGAGGTGGTCGTCTTTGCAGCATCTCTTTATCTGTTCCATTATAGTAGTAAAACACTGATTCCTGTCAACTTTATCTGGTAAAATGATGCACCATGGGAAAAAGCTTTTTGAACTTGGTACCTAAAATGTCCAAAATGGATTTAAAATCTAGATTTGAAATCTGGAAAATTTTATAAAACATTTTATTATATAAACATCATAAAGTAGTGATGACATAATACAAAAGGTTAGAAATATTTTATGTGCTGATGTTTGACTGTGTTCTACAGTTCAACATTTAACTGTATAATTTAATTCAACTGATTTAAAAATAACTTTAGTCCAACCACTCCAGGAAAAGCAAATGATTAACAAAATTAAAATGGGGGGGGGGAAACTTCTCTGAAATTGCTACCTTATTAACCCAAGGTTGCCTGCTGTGGCTGAAACCATCTCTGGAGATTGCTTGCTTTCTTAATAAATGTGTGCATTTGATTCCCATGTGTTTGGATGTGCCTGCCTATGCGTACATACCTATCCCTAATAGAAATCACATCCTACAAAACAAAAGGCAGGGTAAAGACAATTTTTTAAAAAGGATTAATTGAATGAGTGTCAGTGTTTTCCTTTTGCATACTCATACAGACAGTTCATAAATCAAGTGAAATAGTGATTATATGCTCACTTTCATTGATTTAGGGTTGGATTATAGCAGTATTGCTAATATAGCCAAGCAATACTGCTGATTTGATCTTGATCTGATTAAAATTAAAATAAGGTTTGCTATATGTAAAACTAATTGATTACTCATGTGCAATTACTGCTGTTTGCTTTCACATGCATGAGCCACAAATATTTTTCTTTTCACTGAAGCTCTGTCACTTGACAAATAGTATTTGTCACTGTATAAGTCATTCCTTAAATCTCCTTGCTTTTAATATCCTCTCATCATCCCAGCCCAACTGATAGGCTTACAGAGATGTATCTATTACCCCATTTAGTGAGAGAATGCTGCTCCATGCAGAAACACGCACCTGCTAGTAGTTGAAAGGAAAACTCCCTTTTGGACTTCTTGCATTGCACTTTGTAGCAAATCTGCTCATTTCTTTTTCTCCTGCTGCAAGTTAAGGTGCCTATTGGGATCCTATATATTATTTTTGTGATTTCTTTTTCTTTTTTTGGTAGATATAAACCGTTTTCTGCTGCCAGTTTCGTTTCTCTTCAGGGACAGTACTAGTTGCTCTATTCTCCATACTCGCAGGGGATAAAGCTACACATCCTGTGTCATAAAACTTTAGTCATATATCAAACTTCTCAAGTATAGGCTTAGCCAAATTTAAAAGTATTAAAAATATCATTCACATTTTCTCCATTAGGCATATTCCGGTTTCCTTATCGATGAGCAGCTTCAACTCACATTTTGAAATTCTGTTAACACAGGTAGTTCTCGTTTTACAACTGGCCAGATAGCGACCATTTAAAGTTATGACAGACCTACCTGGGGGCTAGTTATGACCTGGATTTGAAGTTTCGGCAGTCACACTCCCCACTTCACATAACCAAATTTTGGGCATTCAGCAGCCAAACCACATAACCCTAATCATTTGCAGCGTCCCCGGTCTCATGAGTGCATTTTACCTCAGTTTTGCTAAAACTGTCATTTACATCCATTGGTTCGCTTAACAATTGTGTTAACTTGACTATCCCAAAAAAGGTCATAAAATTGGGTTGGTCACATGACCGATCTGTTTTATGACTCACAACTTAAAACCATGATGGGCAGGCTCCATTATCGTTGTAAGTCAAGGACTACCTGTATGAGATTAAAAACTTAAGTTGCAAGGTACTATATATATTCCCTACTTGCAGTATAAAATGATTTAAAAGTTGAAAGAAAAAGAATAGAAATAGTCTACGTCTTCTATATAATACACACAGAGCAAAAGTGAGACAATGAACAATGCTTTTCAAATGGGAATTTGATATATGTCACAACATTTCTAGTCTGGAGGCAAAATTTCCCATGCTGATGGGAGTATCGGATCAGTCTGATCTGATTTTATTGTTACGCTTTAATAGTTAAAACCTATGATTCATAATGTGGAGTGCACACCCTAATCATTGAAGCAAACCTGTATATATGTTCTTATAAGGGCCATAGTGGCACAGTGGTTAGAATACAGTACTGCAGGCTAATTCTGCTGACTGCTGATTACCAACAGTTTGGCAGTTCAATTCTCAGCCTTCCATCCTTCCGAGGTCAGTAAAATAAGGACTCAGATTGTTGGGGGCAAAATGCTGACTCTGTAAACCGCTTAGAGACGGCTGTAAAGCAGTATATAAATCTAAGTGCTATTGCTATTGCTTATAGCTTTTCAGAAGTGCATTTGATGTCATTAATGGACTCCTGTTATCTTTTTCTTCTGTTTCATTGAGTGATATTGATATCATCATATATTTGAAAGTATGTGAATATAAATAGATTTTTCTGAGAAATAGTCCATTAGAAGAGAAATAATTGTTACACTATTTCTAGCACTATTAGTTCTGTTTTCTAGTACTATTTTAGATACACTATATAGATAATATGAGTAAAATAGACATGATTTTAGTAAATACTGTCTTTCCGCATCTTAGTTTTCATTGTTCTCCATTTTATAAATGCTGTGGCATAATTATTAAACATGTTTTCTGTTGTTTTGGTATAAGGTTTCCCTGGGGAACCCTCATTCATGCAGCTGCTCAGTGTTTCTGAAAGAGAAGGACCTTTGTAAACATATCTGCTGGTAAATTATTTTTATTAAAATGTAAAATGATAAAAAATTATCATTCTATATTTGGTGTGTATTCTGCAGTGCCTCTTAATGTTATTCAGCTTTTTAAAAGTCAGATATTATTCTGCCACCAGGGAGGGAGGAATCAAGATAGGATAAAATAGATAAAAGGACAAAAGAAGATAGGAAAGGAAAGGATGCTGAAAGATGAGAAAAACATGAGTAAGAAGAAGATAGAGGCAAGTTATAAGGTTTTCTTCTAGAAAGTTTTAGGTTGATTTTTTTTAGCATTGGAAGACAAAATGCTCAGGGGATTCATTCAGGACAGAGGCACTTTTGGAAATAAAGATAATATTGAAGGTCTGGCACTTTGCAATATTCCATTTTTATTTTTCTTTAATTTAAAAAAGGGATATGGGAGTATGCATGTACCAAAAGAGGAAATATCTGGTTTGGAAATTCAGTTAAATCTGTGCATAAGGAGAACTCCTAAACATCCATCAGGGAAAAGAGAAGACAGCATAAACCAAATACAAGTTAAGGAGGAGGGTCAAATAATTCATCACTTTGTTTGCTATGGGTTACAAGATACAATAAGAAATATGAATGACAGTTGTAAGCAAATACGTTTTACTAGATTTCATGCAGATGATATGCAACTTTAAGGAATATAGGGAACTATCTGGCACTTTTTCATAACTGTGCTTATGTTTGTATGTCTTTAAAATTGAAAAGCCAACTGCATTTAAATCGTAAAGTTACTGAATAAATTGTATTCAATTTGTTCTTTTATTTTTAGGTTATTACTAAAAAAGTTCAAACTTCCAAGAGACCATGAATGTAGGTATATAGGTTAATCTTATCCTTTTATTTTCTGTTTGGAACTCATTGCATGGAACATTTGCTTTTGTATTTGTATCCCCCAGAAACCCCGTCTCAATTCCCCGTCACTCAGATGGTCACCCCATAGCTGGCAGTGGGCAACCAGGATTGCTGGGAGGGAGGGCAAGAATTTCCAACAAACAAATGTATTGTATATTTTAGGGCTTCATTATACATATTAACATTATTATTTTCTTCTTCAACAGATGCTTTACAGATTGGTTTGTTAGAACGAGAAATTAACTATCTGCTTCAGAATCCACAACTTGTCCCCCAAGTAAAAATAATTGCCCATTCTGTTAAGAAATTGATAACAGTTGATGATGGGTATGTTAAACAAAAAAGTATTGACAATGAGGATATATGTCCTGTTTGCCAGGATATGCTACTCAAAAAAATGCTTCCTGTCACTTATTGCAGGTGAGTTCCTGTTGGATTTTAATTGCTGGGAGATAGTATCATATTTGTAATCATGCAGTTTGACTGATGGCATTTTCTTACATTTTCTTATACATTTGCAAGAGATCATGTTTGGGAGGAGTTTTAGGATGCATATCGCTGCCTCATTTGGACTCATGTCCATAATTCCACTTTGCTCTAGTAGAGGTGTTCCATGTGTCACTGGGCAAAAACTTGCAGCTCTCCTCAGGATGGCCTTGTTTGGCAGGCACTGCTGCTGTGAGTTTGGCAGCAACATCTGGAAAAACCACAAATTGATCCCTGGGTAGGCTGCTTGATATTTGGACCCACAGTTTTCAGGCTCACAAATACATCTAGTACTCTGTGAGAGTTTTAGTGATATTTCTCTTCCTGCAGGTTAGATTTTTTTTTATGTAAACAGCAATCCATGTTGGTTTTCAGGTTACTGTAGGACAGTGGTGGGATTCAGCTGGTTCACACCACTTCGGTAGAACCGGTAGCTAATTTTTTGTTGCCCAGGCCCAGAATGGACTTCCGGAAGCGACATCCACACAGAGAACCGGTTGTTCACATATTTGAATCCCACTATAGCTGTAGGATCTATTTTCTAATTCTATTCAGATTAGCCTGAAAACTCATGATTATCAAATTGATGCTGGCTGTGAAAGCACTGCATCACTATTAATAATTATTTCTTTTTCTAAGTAGATAAATAGGTAAAGTATTCTTTTTTATTTGGAATTCAAACTTTTAACTTTTCTTCATTAGAAGCAGTCTATGATTCTTTAGTTACCAAATACACACAAATTTAAAAAAGCATTTAAGCATCTTTGATAAAACTGTGTTATCTTCTTTTTGCTTTTATACAAAACAAACAGGATTTCTAAAATAAATTGCTAACCAAATTTTGGTAAATCATGTTATAGATAACTGGCAGAGTTGAAGATGGAATCCCTTGGTCCACATAGGCTGCTTATGACTTTAATCCTTATTTTGTATTCTCTAGAGCCTGGTCTAGATTATGCCATCATATTTTTATGGCAGATTCTATTTTTAAAATATTTCTTTATTTTTTATCAGTTACAATGTTTTGAGGATTTGGGGTTTCTTTTTTTAATTGTCTTTTTAATTTTTTTTTAATTTGGAGATTATTTTTGCTTCATACAACTTTCACATCATGGTCCCAGTGTGGTTTTCTAGTGTTAAAACATTGTCTATCCCTTTTCTAATGGATCACCTTGAATTTCATTATTTTTAGTAAGAATTGTTTATGTGGTCACAGAAAAATACTTACTTCCTGAAAATTTGTTATTAAGAATTTGATATATAAAATTCCATGATAACAAATGAAAAATAATGTAATTCTGATAAAATTTAAATTTATTAGAATAATTATTAAATCTATTTAAGTTATGTAACATTTCAAAAAATAATGAAGTAAATTTCTTGTGTACAGGTTTAGTTGTGGGAACAACATACATATAGTGTGTATGAAAATTTGGATTGATCATCAGCGAGATTTAGAGAAAAATTCTTTAGTGAAGTGCCCTCTATGCAGGGAAAATTTTGCCCCACTGAAGCTTATCTTGGAAGAATTCAGAAACTGCAAAAAACTTGTTACTGCAGCAGAAAAACAAAGTCTTAACAAGCACCTTGGAATCCCTTGCAATAATTGCAGAGTACTACCCATTGAGGGAAACTGCTACAAGTAAGCATTTAAGACATTTAAGTAGTTATACCTGAATTTGTAATGTTTTAAACATTTTTTTCTGTAAGGAATCAAAGATGTAACCTTTGTGATTATTATAAGTAGCCATATGTCAATTGTTGGCTCAAATTTTCATCTAGTTTATATATTTAGATAATGCCACATCTCAAAATTGTTTTATGAAAAGTTTATTGGTGAAAATCTTAAGCTCACTCACTGCCTAGTGAATAAGCTCTGTGGCACCCAGAACAACTAGCTCCCTAACAAAAAGGTGTAACAAAACTCTACTTTATCTGTGACTATATATCTTGAATCATAGGGCTCAAGTTTTATTCACATTAATAATTTCAATTTATATAGTTAGCTAGATGAGGTTTCCATTAAGAAGTATTAAAATTCAATGTGACATTTGTAACTATTTTTTAAAGATCTGTAATAGGAAATGATTAGACTCTAGTTTCTTTAAAAAATATGGTTGACACTAAAAATGTAAACATTTGGCTGTACAATTAATTTTAATGTTAATTATATATTTATACAATAGCATACTCTCAGACACTCAAACCATTCTCAGACACTAGGTGGTGCAAAAGTCTTTTTTTCTTCTGATTTAATTGATACTCTTGATCAGACATGTCAAACCCGTGACACCACATGACGTCACGCGACGTATCGGAACTTTTCTCCCATTGCTGGCAATGGGGTGGGCGCGGTTTCCTTGTGATGCATCCGGCCTGTGTGGGCCGGCAGTTTGACACCCCTGCTCTTGATTCATTGAGGAAAAATAATTTTGATATACATTATACCAATTAAATCAGAAGAAAAAAAAGACTTTTGCACCACCTAGTGTCTGTTTGAGAATATTTTTTTTCAACTTTCTTGATTTCATCTGAAGAAAATATAAATCAATTTATTGATAGCATCCAAGAGCATGAAAAGCTTCTAAACTACTGTGGGTATTGCACTATTTCAGTACGTAAGGCAAGATTGTACATTTAGATTCAAGTCTTCCCATCTTAGCACAGGTGTCCACAATGGGCCACAGTCATGAAAAAATGAGGCAATTTCACCCTATTGTCATTGCATCCTGACAATTTGGTGCAAGTACAGAAGTCATAAAATTGGTGCCATGGCGTCATGAGCCAGGTTTCTTCACTTTCCGCTCAGTTGCCCCTCTGCAAATGCATATGCTTGTTAATTAAATTTTTTAGCTTGTTGGCCTATTTTATTTTAAAATAGAACATTTCTTTAAATCAAACAAGATTTGTATAAATGCTGTTATTAATATTAATATTATTATTTCAAGGTGTACTGAATGTAGTAATTATCATCTATGCCATGGATGTTTTCAAAGCTTTTGTCATCCGTCACATACTTTTGCTTTCCGAGAGGTATAGTATAAATTCCCTTCCTTTAGAAAAAAACAAAACCTTAACACAGCAATTTAAAAAGCAGGCAATGGTAAAGGAAACTTAATTCTTCCCATCATGCCTTGTCTGCAAATCAGTTTTATTGAAGAATGATTCAGTGATTTTATTTTCTTGTTTTTCAACAGTCATGAATAATTCTGTACTGTAGTCTAAAAATCAAAATAAAGATGAGATCCTAAGCACTGTTTCAATCCAAGAAGGATCTCTCTGGTTAGGAGTGTTTACATTTGAGCTGATATGCATGTGAGACGCTATGCTACAGCAAGCAAGGTTAATTTGAAGCTTTCTTCTTTTAGCTGCTTTCCTTTTCTGGATAGAATATTGGGTTTCCTTTCAACCAAGTCCTTGGTTAATAGCTGTGGTGCTTTTAACTTAACCAGTGGCCCACTAGCCTAGTTCAGTGTATGTGTTGAGCAGTACAAACTCTCCCAAATCCTGAGTTGAGCATCCCACTACTTGTGGAGAATTCATAGCCTCTGAAGAAAACAAGGCGCTCTAATGAACACAATAGGGATGAAATATAGCTTTTTAAAAACAATATTTTCCCAATTATCCTTCCTCCTGTGACCTGCTTCCTTCTCCCTAAAATGAGAGTAAATATTCTGTGGCAGTTGATGTAGCTTTCTACAATTCTCTGGGAAAAGCAAGGTGCTGGTTGTGTAGAAATGCAGCTTCTCAAGTCATGCATCGTAAATGCCTTCCTATCTGCTTCTCTGGAAGTAAGGATGAGAAGAAAGTGTTATCTATGTTTGATCACTCCTTCATGGGCAGAAGATGTTAAAAATCATGAATCCTAGAATATAATTCAAAGGATTAATAGAACTGAAACTTTATAAAATAAGCTATTTGATCTAGTTCACGGGTGTCAAACTTGCCGCGTCACGTGACACGTTGTGACGTATCACAACTTTTTTTGCATTGCCAGAGCTGGGGTGGGCGCGGCCTCTGCATGATGCAACCAGCCCACGTGCCGGCAGTTTGACACCCCTGATCTAGTTCAAAAGATATTGTGAAATGTCATGTGTGCGTAAATGTGTAAAGATATTTCAAAAAGAAGCTGGCTTTTCATCCTGAAGACTTCAATTGATGAAAGCTTTGTAGAATTTATTTACTGTTTTGCTTGGAGATTTTTACCTCTTGTTTAACCTGCCTATAATACTGATAGTCTTGGTAGGCCTTGGTGCAGTTTTATTTGCTCATGTAACATACATAATTTTTCCTCTCTTCTGTCAGGAATACTGAGACCCAAACAGACCCAGCCCAAATGAAGTTTATAACTTACTAATACCAATCCTGAATCAGAATTATTTATACAAAGTGGATTCTGCCATCCTATTTGACCTTTTTTCAGAGCCTGTGTTCTACTTACTAATTAGGATAAACTGTTACCCTATGCCAGTGATGGTGAACCTTTTAGAGACTGAGTGCCCAAAAACCGGCCCCACCCCACCCTGGCCCCCGTTCCGACCCTGGTCCCACCCACTCTGGCCCCACCTGTCCTACCCCCACTGTGCCCCCGCCCACCCACAGGACCACTCATCGCCTCCATGGTCAGCCGCAGATCGCCCAGGCGACCCAGCAGCGCCATGGCGGCCACACCCTCTGCCTACGCCCCGCAGCATCAACTGCACGAGACAGGGCGCGAGGGTGGAGTCTTGTCCCCCCTGCCCAGCTACCATGTCCTTGGCTGCTCTGTTCCGCGCGGGCCATGCCCGGTCATGACTTTCCTCCAGGGGGGCTGTTGGGGAGGAGGGGGCCACGGGGGAAGGCGGGGCTGGGGCGACGGCACGCGTGCCCAGAGAGGGCTCTGAGTGCCACCTCTGGCACGCGTGCCATAGGTTCGCCACCACTGCCCTATGCCATCAAGTTGGTATCAACACTCAGTGATCATACAATGTGCGATCACTCTACCTTCTCCTGGATAATCTGTCCCAACCTGGCTTTTTGCATCTTCCCATGGTCTTTATCACCACTGTAACTGAGTCCATTCACATTGTTGCTGGTTTGTCTCTTCTCTTCTAAGCAAAACGTGTAGCAGCGATCTGACAAATTAGCAATTATTCAGCTTTTTTTCCCCAAGTATCATCTTTCATGTTTTTTTCTGCTATCAGTTTTACTGAAATGATAATTGTTAATAATTCCCTTTAAGCAATCTGTCCTATTGCTTAGTTTCTTTATATCTCTACTTCAGAAAAGGAATCAGAGATGGAAATCATTTGAACCAAAAATGCAACTGTCAACAACAGAAGAAAACCTGAAGATTAATCCAGAAGAGTTTAAAGAAGAAAAAAACAAGGAACCGTAAGATGAAAAATTCAATGAAATCCATTTCAGTGGTTTTTAATTAAAAAAACTTAAGGAAGGAGAAGTATGATTTAAGAAAGCAGTGATATTAATTATACATTTTAATCCCTTTTAATTTTTCATGGTATTTATAAAGAATTGTAATTTATTCCCAATGGGCTTCCATAGTTACAGTGAAACAAACATTCCTGTATTATTATTGACATTATTAGTAACTTTTTGTCATGCATCAGCCTGGAGTATTTATAATGAAATCCATTAGAAATCTTTCATTTTTATGATTTTAATTCTAACTAAAGGTAGCCCTGAGCTTACTTGCTCATCATGTTCTCAAGTGGTGATGGCCATTAAGTGAAATGATCTTGCTTAACAATCCCCACTCCCTGCTCTCCTTGATGCAGTTTTTAAATGACCACAGAGGATGATAACTGGAGCACAAGATGCCTCAGATAGCAGAGGCACTGGGAGGCCTAGCACAAGCGCCCCCTGCCCCAAGGCCTCCACACTCTGAGACACCCTGTGCTCCACTTCCCGCCCCCTGGGATCCCCACAGCCCTTGGGCCTCCTTCCCCGAGTCCCTGCAAGCCTTTCTTTTCCCCTTCATATGCCTGCAGGGCTGGGGTCTCTTCCCCATTCCCTGTCACAATTGCATACTTATGTTTCAAAGAACTCTTGAGCTCTGGAGGTTAGGGTGGGAAAGGAGGACAGGGCACGCACGTTGGTAGCCACGTAGATCGCTGAGCCAAAGCAATTTGCAGCTGTGTGATTGCAGAAGCGCCAATTTGGAAAAAGATGGACCCTTGTGGGATCCAAACAATGGAGAGGCTTCCTTTGCTTTGCTGAAGCAAAGCAAATCTTTCTGTTCCCTCCCCAACCTCCTGAGCTTTGGAGATCAATGAAACATAAGTAAGGAGTGTGTGGGACCCAAAGGGGTGGGAAGCAGGCCTAAGATGTGTGGGGACCCAGAGTGGGGGATGTGGATGGGAGTTAGGTGAGAGACACTGCAACATCCCTGCAGTTGGTTGTAAGGGTGAATGACCACAGGAACACTGCAGTGGCTGCAGTGGTCAGTGGTCGTAACTTTCCATCCAGGTCGTAAATAGCCTTTGGAGGTGTCTGCTGTAACTTTGAATGGTTGCTAAGTGACCAAATGTAAGTAAGGACTACCTGTACAATCAGCACTGTTTGCATTGTTTCTTTGAAATAAGATTTTAAAATCAGATAGATGGGTAAACTCATATGGAATAGATACTCTGTTACATCTCTTTCAGATGCAGCTGCATACCACAGCAGGTCCTGAACTCAATGCCCAATATAGTGATTAGGAAGGGCAGCCCTTTACTTGATCCAGGTTTACAGTGTAGACTCTGTTTGAAGATATTCTGCCTTGGTCAAGTTTCAAGGACCTTACCATGTAATCACAAGGTAAACTGAAGATGCACTTGAGCAGGAGCTTAGTTGTTTTTCTGAAACCCAGGTTAATTTCTGATGCAAGATTTTTCAAGCCATTGCAAAAACATAAAATGTGTAATATAATGTGTAATATAATAAAACGCAAAGCCTGCATGCTGCTGTGGTATACCTTTTTGATTATTGTTTTGCATTGAAACAGTCTCTATAGAGTTAGCAAGCAAAGTAGAGTCTGGTGTCTGAAACATTTATTTGTGAAATCAAGAAATTCTGTTTCGATCTTTAGTGTTGAAGTATCAAGGCTCTTGTCTACCACAATTCCCCTGATTTTTAGAACCAGAGACACATCAACTCCCAGAATAGTGCTTCAGGATAAAATAGTGCCTTTTTCCACAATCAGATAGTATTTATACTTTCTAAACATTCCTTTGATGTTAAGATACTGTATTGTGATAACTACTTTGGATTTTACTAAATTCAAGTTAGTACAATGCATGACTGTGAGTCAAGTCCAGCCTCAACCATGTAAACTCACTGGATGAGTTTGAAACAGTCACACTCTCATCCCAACCTGTGTCACAGAGCAGCTGTGGGCATAAAATGGCGGATCCCCATATGCTCTTCCAGGTTGGGTATGAAAATCATTAGTCTTTGCAGATATAGCTGTACAATGCTCAATGGATTTGGAAGATTAGTCTACATATTAGCTTAAGTTTTTCTTTTTCCTGCATTGTTATGTCTTCCTTTGTATCCAGTTTTTGTTGCTCCTTTCTCTTTGCTTTCTTCCTTTCTCAGTATAGGTCCCTTTTCCCATCACCATTTTCTTGTTTTTCTGCTACTTTGGCTATAAGGAGAAATCGAAATATGCATTTGTATACTATTACATTTCATGTAGAAGAGAAAATGGTTGGAATATGTAAACCAGGCTCAATTATTTCTGTAAATAGGTTACTTTATTTTACAGGGATTTTTAATTCATTAATATATGCTTATTTTGTCCTATTTGTGCTGTTTAGGAAGGCGCAGGGGGAGGGGGGAGAGGCAACGCAGTGATACTGTACATGTAAGGATATATCTGCACATATATAGATTGGGAAAGCTCCAGCCACTGGCAACTCTTAAATTGACAAGATAGGGAAGCTATATACCCATCCCATTGTTAAAAAAATATATGATTGGAACAATGCCTTTTCTGTCACAGCACCTTGTGACATAATCCCATTAGATTGGCCCATCCCTGCCCACCTTTCATAAAGCATTGAAGATCTGGATGTGCTCCAATGTTGGCTTTTACTTTTTTGAGAGGTTGGGGGGATTCACCCCTTAATATATTTTTCTTTTTTTTAAAAAAAAAAGTCTTAAACATGTTAGCCACCCATAGTCACATTTGCAAGATGGGCAGCCATGTAAATCAAATAAGTAAATATTTATTGGGGTAAATTCAGCTGTTACTTCACTTCCTCAGAATCCATTATAAACTTGGCTATGGCTGTGTGGCTACCCTTTAACATGAGCAAGATTTACTTACGTGTTTTTCAGTTATTATTTTCTATTTTCAGATGTTTTTAGTATCATTAAAGAGTTGGCAGAAGCCATTTAGATCCTTAAGTCCAATTATAGGCTTTGCAGGAATCCAAATTCAAGCATCCCAGACAAATGGCAATCTAGCCCCTGCTTGAACACATCCAATGAATGGAGCCTTTTCCCTCTCAAAGTGACTGGTTCCCTTTAGGAAGCTTTTCATTCAGAATCTCCCCCCCCCCTCTAAGTTAAATCCAGTATCTCGTGTCCTGCAGTCAGGAGTAAGTGAAAATAACTTTTTAGATATTTGAGGAATGTGATCATATCCTGCACTCTTTCAACACATTTTTTATTTCAGCCTTGCATCCATTTGTTATTCAACCTATACTTAAACTAGCCTATTGGAATAATTTATATAGTATTTTGCTTAATCTAAGACCCATTGTATTTACAACAGTTCTACAGACTATTAAATAACATTACCTTCAGTGATCAGTGACTACTAACTTTATTTCAAAACCTTCTAAATTAGCTTTTATTATTCTTAGCATCCCTCAGCAACCTGAACTCATTTTCAGGTGATCATTTTAAGCTTTTGAATACATAAAAAGGCAACTTATATTGCTTCAAAGGAAGCAAGTCAACAACTTCCTGGCTGTTTCCTAGCAAGTCCAATAGACCTTAATTAACAATTCTCTTAAAATGCATGACACAAGAGATAATATGAATGTTAGCAGACATCAGAGATGTCTCTTCAATCATGGAATTTACCTGTCTTAAGAACTGAATGGCAGTTCAGGTGTATGATTTCATTTCACATGCAGTATTTGACTCGTGCAAGATACATAAATAATGTTGGTGGAAAATTACCAAAGCTTAATACATTATGTATTTTATTTAGTTCCACAGAAAATGCATTGACCGTTGGCTGCAGAAAGAAAATGCATGTCCTATTGATGACCAGGTTGTATATAATCCATTAACTTGGGAGACGGCAACAAGCAAAGACAAAGTAAATCAATTAGGGTCTCAAGCAAAACATTTCCTTGCAAAGCAGTCTGGGCTGGATCTTTTTATACCAGGTACTGGATTGTCCATCAAACAAATAAAGCCTCACCATGTCATGGAGGTATCTCAAAGTAGTTTTCAAGGAAACTGTAACAAGAAAACAAATTCTGCAGCGACTGAGCAAAATTTAACATTGAATGGTTTCAGCTATCCTTCTACCAGAGATGCTGGTTCTAGCTTGCTTAACACTCAAAAACCAAGACATTTGAAATTTTCTAGACATATAAAGGGTTTAGTCCTTATTCCAAAGGCTCATGCTGATAAATTTACAGATAAAGTAGTTGGTACTGATTTAAGATTATGTGCAAATTATAAAACAGATTAAAATTAGAACGCTACACATTTTTTAAGAAAATAGATTACATTGTAGTTATTTGGATGTACAAAGGATCCAGATGCTTTAGTTTTTTATATAAATGTTTAAAAAATAGTGTGAAAATCATTTTACTTGGTTTGATATTCAATAAAGTTTTACATAAAATAGTGTTTATCACCATAAAAAAAGTCTCTTAAGTTTTTTTTGGCTCCAGTAAATTCAAATTTTCTTTAAGTCTAAATATCTAAACTACACTTTTGAATACATAAAATAAAATATATTCACCTATTTGTCCCAATTGTTTCTTAAGTGATTTAAACTCTAATTTCAGCTTAAACTGTAACTACACATTTCTGTGGATTTTTTGTTTTTTGCTGCATTTGGTGACTTTAAATGACTAATAATGTTAATCTAAACCAAGTTTATACTTATTAGCATCTTCAGTGTTTATGTCCCTCAGGAGATAAAGAGATGATTAATAAAAACATTTACTCTTTCTTGCTGATAGAAGTGGAATCTCCTACAAAGAGATAAATTGCTCTTGTAATGGCATTGTAAAAATGTTTTAATTATGAATGGTAACCCTAGTATAAACCAGCAAATTAATGTAATAGAAAATATTGCTTTTATAATATGAACAATAAATAGCAGGTATAGCAAAACATAGACCAAACAATTTGGATGTACAATTTCAATGGTCTACAAACTGGAACAAATGTTTTACAAAACTGCCACCCATATTAATATGTTAAAAATACAGAAAACTGGTACACAGAAATATAAACATCCCTGTATATAGGAACTTGATTGGAATTCTTGGGAAAAATATTTTCCCTGTTTGCAGAAAAGCCACTAGTTGTTGTTCCATTGTCATATTCCAATCTTGAGTTGTGTAAAAGTCCCTAAGTATTATCCTGTTACTTTTTTCAATTCATGTTAATAAAGAGCTGTACATATTTTGGATCGCTCAAGTGCTGTCATTACTAAATTTAATATTTGGGATGGTTTTTTAAAAAAACCTCAGAATATGGGTGAAAATCAGAATGTTGGATTTGAACTGATGCACTAGTAACCTATGCACATTTAAGAACCATATGCTATATTCAAAGAGATATTTTCTTTTATGGAGAAAATACCATATATGTTCAGGGTGTACATAGAGAATTGCAAAGTCACCATGATCATTGAACAATGATAGAACAAAGAGTAAAATAATGGGGATACTTGAACCAGTCATTCATATGTGCCATTTCATGTCATGAGCTGATCTTCTAATCAAGATTATAATTAATACTAGAACATCCATATGGATCAACAATGACTAGATTTCCAACTCTCAATATAATGGGTTCACCATGCATGACTGTCAAGCCTGTCACAACCCTTTAAACCTAAGATTATTCAGTATTACCAAGCTTGTCATTCTGAAGAAGCAGCACCTCCAGGTATTATGTAATGTTGCCTAGCTCACTTCTTGAAGCATGGCATCTTAACAATTTCTGCAAGCTGTTCCTTTCAAGAGTCCCTGATAACTGGTATTCACTTGTATAGCCATGCAGTGAATGGCTGTAACACATACTCCGTGAGACGCAATAATCAATTTGTTTTTTTAAAAACAATCAAGAATCACAAGGTTATTGGTAAGATTTTTTTTTAATTAAACTTAGCAGTGTCTTATAAATTTTAAGTTATAGACAATCCATTGGCACTGCAGTAGTTGCACAGACATGAACAGCTGCTACTGGTAGGAAAATGTAAAAATAAAATGAAAAGGATCAACACTAATAAACCATAAAACAAATTTAAAATATGCTGTGAGAAAAGAGTCCTTATTATTTACAACATAAATCTAGTAAGTAAAGACTAGTATCTTGGCAAGAGCCGGGCTCCTATTTCTGCAGTGGATTAGATTATCAACTTTACATGATTCAGTGACTAGTCTTAATTAGTACTGTGAGCTTCTTTTGAAAGAAACCACTCTGCATTTCTTTCCCTTAACACAAAGCACTAGGGCAATATGAAAGTGGCACAGCACATGTGTGAGAAAGTATCAAGCTAGTCTCTGAAACAGCAACAATGGAAAATGGGCTGCCTGCTTTAGTGGTGGGTAAAAATAATTGCACTGAATGATAGCAAGAGGGGCAAATTTCAGGCCTCTACTTGGCAGGATGAACAGGTGGGCCCAATGCAGCAAGACTGACCTAAATGATGTTGTGATCTTAATGGCCAATTTTGTAAATCCAGAGTCTAAATTTATCTAAATAACATTGCTGAATATCACATGGGGTTTGAATTGCTGAATATTCAGCAGTTCCTCTATTAGAGAATATCTCAACTTTTAATAATAGATGCCATAAGGGGCTAATTTCAGTGGTGACTGTTTCCATGTCTATTTCCAGATATTGTTCTAGCCACAAAATTGGATTCCCAATACAAACTATACTCTTAAGATTGTAAGCATATGTATATTTACTTATTTAGTAGGAAATTCCATTCAACTATAAAGAATTTCCTTCTGAATAAGCATGCATAGAACTGCTCTGTTAACATGCATGCAATACAGTAAAGCTGAACCAATATGACATAGAAATACATTTTTTAAAAAAACCCACAAAAAAATCTATATACGCTGAAGAATTACACACCAGTATATTTTAAAGAACAGTGTATTACAATTGGGAAATGTACAATTATTTGACAATACTTTTTTGTAATTTTCAAAATTAGTTTAAATTTCAGCCAATACAACTAATTGATACAAAATGCTAAAAATCAATTATTTCAGAAATACTGATTAGGAATTAAGGGGAACAATACCATCAAAAATTTACCAGGCATAATTCTATCAGTGCTGTTAAAATATAAAATGGCAAAAACATTTTTGTTTGAAAATTATTTAATATTCCAAAATGCTTAAAATGTCTGGTACTATTTCAGTGCATGTGTCACATATGAAGGGAAATGCACTTATTTTCTGAAACTGACTTCCAAAAATATTTTTAGTTACATTATATTTAAATCATTAATATATCTCCCACATACCCAGAGAGACATTTGTGCTTAGATTAAATCTGAAATATTAGTCTTACCGTTTCATGCACACTCTGGTAAGAACCAATAATGTAGTGAACAATTAAAGAGAGAGATTTTTCTGATCTGTATCACCAAGCTGCAGATGAGACAGTAAAACGTTTGAATATAAAATGTAAATAGTATTTTTTTAAAAAAAAACACCACCTTTGGATATACTACTATTGTAGGATTCAATGCAAGAACAGGATAACAAATGAGCTTATCATCTCTAGGCAGCCAATTAGTATTGGCTCCATTTATCTCCAAACTGAAGAAAATGTCCATCTTGTCTCATATGTTCTGTAAGCACATACATATTTTCATTTTAAAAATCCACTACTGCAGATTATGGTATGCATTATTACACTAGTCCAGTAAAAGTGATCCAAATCCTTGGGGGATCTGTTTATCTCTTTCCCATCAGTTCATACACAAATGGCCTGCAAATAAGTAGAAATTCAAATCTCATAAATTAAGACAAACCAACTAGAATATTTTACTCAAAATCCATTCTTTCTGTATCATTGTGCCTTTTGAAGTTCCATTTTTTCTCACTTTTTTTTTTAAGAAAAGCAAACCCAAAACATAGGTAATTGTGCAGTTCCATACTATTAACCTTTCAATAAAAGTTGTGTCATTCAGTACTACTCCATTTTTGTTTGGGCAAATCTTTGATTTTGATTAAAATGTTACTATCCTTCCAACCATAGTAACAAATTTATGAAGGCCTTTTTTATTAATTATATAATTCATTTCTCTATATTGTTTCAGAACAAAAGAGCTCTATGGAAATATTAAAAAGATAACTCAAGAGTACTAATAGATTTTTTTTCTGATCATATATAATTAAAAGTGATTCTCTGTCAGTTAATAAATCTGAAGCTTCTAACATTTAATGTTAGATATTTAGGAAGGTAGGGTATTTTCTGTTCACGCTTAGAAAGACTTGCTATAAGTTGGAGCTTGATTTCTGTGCCACCTGTCCACCATGAACCTATAGTTCCTGATATCCAGATTTTGTATTTATTTTGATATGAAGGAGACAAATGAGTTTTGAACTGAAAAAGTAGGGTGGCTAACGCTTCAACCATGATTTCAAAGGCTACAGCCTTACTGTAATAAAAATGAGCCAGTCCTCAAATGATGGTGAGATGATGAATGGAAAAGGACACAAGAAAAGCCCCTAGTTTGCATGTTTAATTTTACTTTGACTTGAGGAACTTTCTGATAACAAAATTAGTATCATTAGATTTTCTAGCTGATTGCAAAAATCAAAATGCTGGAAAAATACTTTGGTTAACAGGATTCTCTAGCAAGATAATTCACATAGGGATATCTATTTTTCTCTTAGCCAAAAATGAATGATCAGCAACACATTTATTATTCAAAAAACAAATGAACATTTGTGTACATTTCTTTCTTCTATAGTGCTTTCTTTTATATTTCATACAATCAATTCTTCATATAATCAGTGTTTTAACTCTTATAATGAATTCTATGCCTAAGGATGGCTGTTGCCCTACAGGCCAAATCCCAGTTTCCGTTCAATATATATACAGAAGCCCCAACTGATAGTCCCTGAACATGTTTATAGTGCACAATCTAGTTAGGACACATGTTAGGTACTTCTAGTGAATGGTAAGTCAGTTGATAAAATACACTTCCTATGTTTAGTACAAAGACATAATGTACAATTGTCAGGCATGAAATTTTATTTTTGCCCTATTTGCAGAAATGGCTAGTGCCATTTAACATTTGGCCATTCTAATGCCTATTTGTTAAGTCCTTCTTCCATCCCCAAATATGTTCACCTCCCATTTTTACACCAATTCTTCTACTTAAAAGTATCTCCTAACTCATCAAATGTAAATGTCTTGTAATTTCAGGTAGAGATGTATGCATTTTTAGCTTTTAATTGTGGATGCTTTTATGTGAAACAAGTTCCACTGAAATCAACAGAACCTATTTCCAAGTAACTATATTTAGGGCTATAATATGTTTATTTCAGAGGTCTCCATGTAGATTCCAAAATCCATATAACTTTCATTAAGAAAGGCTTATCTATACATGTTGGGATCCTTCTCCAGGGAACTTTCCAAAATTTTCCATTTTGCATACTATGAAACTATGGCGTTCCCCTTTATTTTGTCTGCCTTAGAGATTTACTCTCAGATTAGAAAATTTGGGTATAACAAAGAGGTCCCACCATCCCCATTTTTTCATTAACAAATTATACATATGGCTAAATTTAATTCCAACAGATTTCAACAGTTCATAAGCAACAATTGACTTTCATGACTTATGACAAAGCTAGCTGAAAAGGGAGGCACATTATCAAGTTAATACCGCATTTCTTTTGTCTTTTTAAGGCTAGTACAGAATGCTGTTTCTGGTGGAAATATCTAAAAAGGCATCTTTTTGGCCATGTTTACAATGGCACACATTGTGGGCATAAAGGGCCAAACTCTGCCTTTGTTACAATAATATAAATCCAGCTATCCTAAAAATGGAGCACAATTTGGCTCAATACAAATTGGAATGGCAGAAGTCTTCACACTGGAAATACCTTCTGGATAACAAGTCCTTAATTTTCCCTCCCCCACCAGAAAAAGCTATATAGGAATTACGGTGAGGCAGGATGTTATGTTAGATACGAAATAAAAAGATCTCCTATCAGCATTTAGATGAAAAATACCATACTACCCAATACCAAACCATATTATGACAATGTCCATTATCAGACACTATAGTTGCAAAAATAACAAACACTTGTTATCTACGTATGCTTTTTTCCCTAAACCAACACAATTTGATCAACAAACCGTCTTCCTTGCCAGTTGTCTAATTTCAAAGCAGTTAAATGAGATACCATACTGGTGTCTTTTAGAGAAAGCATATATGTCTTTGCAGATACACCACAGAATAATTTTTCAGGTATAGTTTTACTAAAGTCCTGAAATTATAACAACTGTTGAAAGCAAGATGAGCTGGTTTTCAGAAAACAATACTCCTTATAAAGGTGTAAGCTGCTCCGTGTCTTAAAAAAGCAATGTCACCTAAATCTGACTGCCCTACTGAAGATGACCAGTGCAAATTTACAAATAAAATGACAGAGGAGGTACTATCTACAGGACATGAAACAATCAGAAGATAGACATCACTGTAATGTTAATTTATTGGAATGAGTGGTCTCTCCTCTCTCTTTTTCCAGATATTTGTTTTGCTTTCTGTCTTAGTTAGACGTGGTCTTCCCTGTTTCTTCCCAGGGGGAGGGCTGGCCTCATGCTTTTTTGCCTTGCTTTTTCTTCTTGGCATCTCTTCCAGGAGCTCTTGCTTTATGATGGGGTCATTATCTCCTTCTGGCATATGCTTCACAGCTTGATCCTCAGGGGTTGAAACCCTGGTCCCACATTCACTGGTACTCAGATCCAAGTCTTCTAGGTAAAGTATCTTAGAATGCTGCGTGCTTTTAATAAAGGTTTTCTCTCTCTCCAATTTTCGACTTGGGTTATGCTCATTCATGTCCACACCTGAGTCTAAGCTAGTATCATTGCTCTCAGTCTTCCTGCCCTTCTTCAGATCAATGAATGAATGCCTCACTTGAGCTATTGGTTTGCCATCTAATGACACAAACCATGCTCTTGGATGTGGACACTGTTTTCCTTTGGAAAGCTCCAGTAAGGTTTGCTCCGAAATGCCCTGAAGTTCTGATGAAAATGGTGTCATCACCACAGCTTCATTTAACGTTCCTGGGACAGAAACCGACTCCAGCAAGCTACTAGTGTAGCGGCCCCAGTTGGCAGTCTGAGGGGACAAGCCTTGTTGCCTATCTATAGCAACTGTTTCATCTCTGGAAGTTGGTTCCTGCAAGAGAACGTGCATTGGCATTTTGGGCAATGTCTGGGTATAATTTTCGTGACTCATACTCTCCATCACAGGGGTGTAGACTAACTGTCCTTTTCTTGGTAAAGTAGCTGACTTTGCAGCATGCAATTGCTCTTGGGAGTGAAATAGCTCAGATGTTTGAAGCATAGCAGCAGGCTGGCTATAGAGATGCATTAATTGTTCTGGGAGTGAAGAGAGCCCATAAATCTCCTCGGTCATTGGGAGATACTGATTCTGCTCTTGTGCATTTTGGGAAGGGGGAAGACTTCCACTGAGGTGTTTCACTGGCGGAAGGTGTCTCAAATCTGTTTTAACTTCCAAGGACTGGGGTGAGCTCCTACACTGGAGATTTTTACCAGAGAATTGGTACGGAGTACCTTCTGTGTAAACTTTAAAATTGTCTTGGGCTTTCCTCTCCTCACCTTCAGCTGAAACCCGTCTCTGGGGGCTGTAAGATGCTACTTTGGGTGAATACAATCTAGATTTGTCCTCTGGCTTCAAAGATCCTTTGGCTCCACCGATATGATTCATGTGAGTCGTTGAAGTTGTTTGGTCTTTTTTTAAAATGTCTGGTTTAGTTGGACTTTTCTTTCTCTTTTTTGGACGACCACATTTATCCCTAAAAAAAGAAGCAAAATAAAAAAAGAAATATTAAAACTACGCTTTAATGTATATCTATGCAATTAGTAATAGTCTAACACCACTAGGTTTGTTTATTTATGTAATTTATAAACTTATCTATATTGTAAAGGAAGAAAACATGCACTTAGTTTTGGATTTTACCAAATCATATGTACCTACCTATCTTTGAAGCAGACTAGCACCACCACTAAATCAATCAATCAATCAATCAATCAATCAATCTATCTATCTATCTATCTATCTATCTATCTATCTATCTATCTATCTATCTATCTATCTAGTTATCTAGTTATCTAGCTAGCTATCTCCATTTCTAGGCAGAGGAAAAAGATAGAGGAATAGAGCAAGCGAGACAAAAGGGAAGATAATGAGCACGGATATACTGTAGCATCTTTCAATCAATCAATCAATCAATCAATCAATCTATCTATCTATCTATCTATCTATCTATCTATCTATCTATCTATCTATCTATCTATCTATCTATCTATCTATCTATCTATCTATCTATCTATCTCTATTTAATTATACATTCAGCAAGATTCCTTAGCTTCAAAACCGGTATCAAAGAAGAGTGTTACGGAACGCTTAGGACAAATTAGCATTTCCTTTAGGCATAGAAAGTGGGCATTAAATTGAAAATCAATTATCTTTCAAAAACGAATCAACCTGAGCACTAATCCTATGCTTTCAAACAGTGCATACTGTCATTGGTTATGGCAAAAAAAATGCATTACCATCATTTTCCATCTTACCCACAATAGCAAAGCAGAAGTGCAAAGAACCCAGCAATGATGGTGACGGTGCCTCCTAATATCGCTGTGAGGAATACTGTGTGGTAGGCAGAGATATCTTTAGTAACCGTTGTAATAATGGAATCTGTGTTTTTAATCAGAGAAAGGAGATGCAGGGAGAGACGAAGAGAGGATAATAAAAGTTACTGGTTTTGTACTAGCACAGAAAGCATTCCTATCTTTCCTGACTGTTCTTCTGACGCTGGATCGTTCAGCATACAAGGAGACATGGATGCAAGCCTCCAGCAAAGACGGAATAGAGAGAGGTTCACATCAGGGAGCATGAGGTCCACAATTTATTTATTATAGAAGCAGTTTAATAGCAAAGCACTTAGACTTTTATACTGCTTCACAGTACTTTATAGCCCCCTCTAAGTGATTTATAGAGCCAGCATCTTGCCCCCAACAATCTGGGTCCTCCTTTTACCAACCTCGGAAGGATGGAAGGCTGAGTCTACCTTGAGCTGGTGAGAATCGAACTGCCAAACTGCAGGCAGCCAGCACTCAGCAGAAGTAGCCTGCAATGCTGCATTCTAACCACTGTGCCACCATGGTACGCAATAGTACCCAGAAGGCCCTGAGATCAGTTTCATTCATTGTCTCTACCAGTGTTTCTCAATCTTGGCAACTTTACGATGTGTGGACTTCAACTCCCAAAATTCTGGGAGTTGAAGTCCACACATCGTAAAGTTGCCAAGGTTGAGAAACACTGCAAGTCTATACTGATGTGGGTTCCACCTCAGTCAAAATCATTCAAGCAATATACCTACAAGTAGTTCGCGGGTTACAGCAGCAATTGGGATAAGAATTTGGCTGCTGTTGTGCCTTTAAGACCCCACAGATTGTTAAGCAGGAAGAGGTGGGAGTTCGAGGCAAAGAAGCCAGTGGGTGAGAGCTGCAGGTGAGAGCTATGAACAGGCAAATACTAGGGAAGGGAGGCAGGTGTGTAGGTTCAATGGGGGGCACTGCTGGGAGGCACTATGGAGTACAGGTGAACACCTAGGCCTGCACATGGGCAGGTGCCACAGTTGGGTGTTACAGAGCACACATGGGGGTACGGGTGCCACATTGGGTGAGAGGTGCCACAGGCAGGTATTATAGAAAGCAAGCTGGTGGAAGCAGGAGCAGTGGGAGCAGGAATGATTTGACACCTGATGGCTTTCCCATTGACTTTGCTTGTGGGGAAACCAGCAGGGAATGTCAGAAATCATGATTATGTGACTGTGGGCTCACTGCAATGTCATAATTGCAAGCCAGACAGCGGGCACCCAGACTACAATCATGTGACTGTGGGGATGCTACAACGGCTGGAACGCCAAGGAATGGCTGTAAATCCCTCTGAATCAGCACTGTCATAACTTTAAACCTTGCTGAATGAGTGGTTGTTACCAAAGGACTACCTATATAGAGAGAGCATTAATCCAACAAGATACATAGATCTGGATCATACTACACAAGTAAGGCATACTGTAAGCACATGCACTTGTCCTCCCTGCCGAAGGTTTAAATTCATGTTCAAGCAAAAATTTAATATCCAACCTGAGTAGACTGCATGTGGGAGTGAAGCTAATGTCCCCTCGTGCTTATTAGATTTTACAACATGTACTCTAATTGCACTAGGACAGGGGTCTTCAAACTTGGCCCTTTTATGACTTGTGGACTTCAACTCCCAGAATTCCTCAGCCAGGCACCCTGGCTGAGGAATTCTGGGAGTTGGAAGTCCACAAGTCATAAAAGGGCCAAGTTTGAAGACCCCTGCTCTAGGAACTCTTTCCTAGGCTCTTGTTAGGAACTGAATTATCATGTGTGCTAGATGTTTACTAATATAAATCTGTGCATATCTTGTAATACCTAATTGCACTTACTTCGATATCATTTAAGATATTACAAGACCCCAATTTATTATGACCCAAAGTCTTATTTCATAAGCCTAAAGAAACTCCACCTTCAACATAAACAAGAGATAAATCTCATCATCCCAATTAAATTTGGGAAGAGTTCTATGTCTTGTGTGCTGACTTTGTGAAAGTAATAAAAATTAAGACAGACATAAAATATTTTCCATTTTCCCAGTTTACCTCTAGTTCCAGGCAATGGGGCTGCTATCCAATATCCCAGACTTGCAGCAGTATATGTCCATACTAAGTGATCATCCATGTTCTTTACCATTCCCAGGCCACGGTTAATCCAAGCACCTGGTAAGACAAAAAAAAAAAAAAAGAGAGAGATGTATTCTTTCAGACTTTCAACTAAAAATGGATAAATCAAACTTTAGGCAACTCTTTTATACTCATAATTACATACTCATAATAAATGTATTAGAGGCAGATCCATCTAGTCCAGCATTGTTTTTCTAAAAGTAGTTAAAGATGTACTGCTCTATCTTTAATACCTAGAACAAGGTAGGCCTCATTTAAAAACAAGTGGGTCTACCACTATACAAAGTTAGGATAGCCCTATATAGTACCCCTGGGCATCACATGATCATGTCTCAGGCAGGCCAGTTTTATGACAGGTCGCATGGTCACGTGACTCTTTTTTGCCGGTTTCAAATGAATGGGTTTGCTTTACGGCTATAGTATTTGCTTAACAAACCACCGCAAAAAAGGCTGGAAAATTGCTTCTGATCACATGGGTGTCTCCACTTATGGCCACAATGATTTACAATCATAATTTCAGGCTCAATTAGGATCATAAATTAGGATCATATAAACCTATATTCCAAGTTATGCCTCAAAGCAGCTAAGCATTTATTATTAAAATGTAGACCTTAGCTCAGACATGTCAAACACAAGGCCCTCTGCTGCCTGACATTGTTGGCCCCCACGTGCTTGCCACCTGTGCGCGTGCTGGTGAGGCGAGGCAAGTGGCAGGGTAGGGGTAATGCCACACCGCGGCCCCTGCACTTGGCTCCTGCCCTCCAAACTCATCCTCCAACTCCACTGCACATACAGGAACCTCCCACCTGCCGCCCCATCTGCGATGGCCCTGGTGTACAGGAAGGGCATGGAGCCATCCCCAAAAGGCAGCTGGGAGTCCACAGCCCACGCAACACAGGTGGGTCCGAGCGCTGCAACCACTAGGCCGGTCCTCCAAGGAGCAGGCGGAGACAGAGTGTGGAGGGGGGTATGGATGCTGCGGGTAAGTGGAAAGTGCTATAGATGGATGCTAGGGAGCTTGGACAGGTCTCAGGGGGCCTCAGGTAGGTCGGTGTGGGAGGGCAGGGAGAGGCTTCAGGCAGGCGGGATTGTGCTGCAGTTGGGCAGGAGGTGCTACAGACTATGATCCCTGGGATCTGGTACTCCACAATGGACTTCTCCCCCCCCCCCAAAAAAAAAAAAGTGGTGAGAGCTTGTTACTGGGGAACCTGTAACTTTCCCTGCTGGCTTCCTCTTTGTTTGTGAGAAACTGACCAGGAAGATCACAAATGGTGATCACATGACATCCCTCACTACAACATCATAATTGTTAAGTTGGATACCAGAGTGGCCAGATTGCAATCACAAGGCTGTGGGGATGCCGCAACGGGTACAACTTGAAAAAAAGGTCGTATGTTTATTTTTTTCAACTCTGCCACTGCTTTGAATAGTCACTGAATGAAGAGACATAAACTGAGGACTATCTGTAGACTGGAACCTGTACTCAAAAACTGGAAATAAGCATCCTGGATCAGCTGGATTTGCATCTAAGAAAGCATATTTAGAATAATCTCAATTGGGATTTTTTTATTTTTATTTTTACAAATAAAGGAAGCTGACAAAAACTAAGCTTTCTTCCAATCATAAGCAATACTATTTGGCTATAAGAAAGCACTCACCAGTTTTCATATCAAAAGTCCAGGCTGAGATAGGTTCCCCTGCTTTTACCTCACTTGTAGGCAGAAGAGGTAAGGTGAGCTGAATGGAGCCATCCACTTGCAGTTCTTTCCCACCTGAAAATACCTTTACGCATATTGCAGCAAGGGGGGTCAATTCAATACTTTTGAAACCTAAACATACAGAAAAGGTGGTGTTAACTTACTTTTCCTGATAATGGGAACATATAATAGTTTTGAGGCAGCTTCATAAAATGAGTGCTATTTCCAAGTCATAGAGGTTGTTTTTTTCCCCATCTCCTATGGGCTCCTGTCAAACTACTATTATAGCTATTTAATCTGAACCCGGGAATATCCCACTCCTGGAATAGAGGCAAAAGTGCTTCTGCATACTGCATACTGGAAATGCTAGCTTTGTTTTATTTAATGTTTTGTTACATTCCAATCAACAGATACATACATGGATTGTTATGACTGTAAAAAAAAAGGTGACATTTACCGTAGTTGTTGATTAAAGTAATCATGTGTGAATTTAAAAACAGAATGAGTACTGTCAAGATTTTAGTATCTTTTTTGAAAAAAAGCAGATGGTCATCCTCCTCTATAGCTTATTTTCTGCTGAGCAACCCCCCTTTTCCTTTCACCTGTATTTTTCTAATTATCTGATTGTCAAATTAGATTGGAGGTAAAATTAGCCCACTAAAATAAAAATAAACATATGCTCTCATGAGCTTCATTTCATTTGAGTTTAGAAATGTGGGCAATATCGAACTTAACCACCAGATGGAGATAAAAACAGAAAAGCAGTTACATTTCCAACTGCTCGTAATTAAATATCAAAGCATGTTTTAGAATGACACCCAATCCAAGAGAGAGATTAAGAAGTGACAGATCCCATTCACCACCCAGGAAGGCTTTGGCAAGTGTAATTTCTATTTTTCAAGGAACATTGGCATGTGAATACTTGCCAATGGATTGATACAGCAAAAGGGACCAAGCACCAGTTCTGATTTGTAGAGAGTTTTATCTCTGGAGGCATTCAAGCCAAGCAAGCAGTACTGTAAATTGGCTCACCTTGATTGAATTTATTGATCTGATACTCCTTTCAAGCCAAATGACCTAAGCCAATCGTGCAAGGTTATTATGAACAGTGACTTTTGCATGGGAGGTCATTTGATACTATCAAAGAATAACGAATCCGTCTTACATCTACCTCAGTATTGCCTAAGCTGGGATACAACAGCTTTCCACATATTCAGACAATTGCTATCAATGAGAAGTATTAGATACTTCATGAGGTAATCTTATTTCCATTTTTGTACAAGGCTATACTACATGAACAAGTTACAGAAATAAATGTACTGATACCAGCCCTATGAAGGGCTATGTGCAGCACAGTCTTATACACATTTAATCAGAAGTCTGATTTAATTGACATTATTTTTCTTATTGATCAAAAAATGTTATTTCAACAAGTTTTATAGGAAACAGAAAAAAGTACTAAAAAGTTAATACATTAAAAACCTATATAAAAATAAAGAGGAAGCTGTCTATTCTCTTTTTTTTTCCCTAAAGAATTTGCAAAGCTGTATGCATAGAAAGTAATCTGGAAAATAACAAACAATGCAAGGAACTGCCTTCAATCATTTACTCCAGAAATGGAGTAAATGAATCTTTGGTACCAAAAACAGAGGTAGAAACTAGCCATCTTCCTTTAATCTATTTTAAAGCTATACCCTGTATGCTAGGGGTGTCAAACTGCTGGTTTCATTATACTGAAGCCGCACCCACCCCATTGCCGGCAATGCAAAAAGGGTTGCAATACCTCGCAACACGTCACGTGACGTGGCAAGTTTGACACCTGTGCTGTATGCACTTATTTGGGAGCATTGCAGGTAATTAATTAATCAGGCCACATGAAGCTGAAAGACAATAACAGCCACACGGCAATGCCCCTCCAGCACCAAAACATTCATAAACTACTGCATGCCCTTAGGATTGAAATTGTTTTTATTTTAATGCACATATAAATTATTTGAAAGAAACACCAGAAATTTCAATATAATCTAAAGATGAAAAACAGAATGCCCTAACTGTACCCTGTTAGCTAGTCCTTTAAATGCAAAAGGGGAAGTTATGTATTACTGATTCCATCCGTGTTCATCTCCCTGTACTGGAGCTTGGAACAGATGAAAAAAACTAGACAGATGTATCTCAACCACCCAAGACCTACCAGGTAATGGCTGATACTAGACTTCATTATTACTATACTCATTAATGAATTCATAATGACTTCCAGGTATTTAACAAAGAAGAAGGTACTGAACTTTTGAGAGTATGTGTATACCTTACCTCCAAATTCCAAGCTATTTCTTAGAGCTACTAATGTTACAATTGTTGGATTGTAGGGGCTCTCTCAATTTGATTTTTCATTTGCACACATTTCATAGCCAAATTCCTAGATACCCAAAACATATCAATTCTTTAAAAAAAATGGTGCTTTTCAAAAAAGTAAGTATATTTTTTGCATCACCGTTTTTGTATCTCCGTGCATCTAAATTGTCCACCTCATCAAAAAGAACTTTTGATAGTTTCCCTTGGGTTGTTTTAATATCTTTTTCAGAGGCTCTGTCCTTTCGGGGACAAATTACTCCATTCCACTCTCCCATTAAATATCCACTTTCATATGGTAAGTCCATTGATTTAGTCATAATTTCTTTGTAAAAAGTAACTTTGTCTTCATTTGGAGCATAAATTCTCATTCTCAAAATATTGGCCATAGGTAAAGCAGCTTCCACCCACACATGTCTACCATGATCCTCAGTCAGTATCAGTTCTGGTTGTTTAGAAGTTAAGTTTGTTGTTTAAGTTGCAATGCTGCAATTGCAACTAGAAACTAACCAGCAATTTAACAATACTATATGTTATTTCAAATGTGCAAAATTTATTGTAACTTCGAACCATCATTAAATGGACGGTAGTAAATTGAGGACTACCTACACTTTCTCTTAAATGGTAGGGAAAAGGGGGAGTATTATTAACATGTCAATTATGCAATAAACTTTCCTGCTGGCTAAAGTTACTATCTCAAAAACACTGAAAAACTAAGGTAAATCTTTTTTCCCCCAAATACATGATTTATTTAAAAAACAACCAAACCACAGAAACTTTGAGGAATATTTTAATTAAACATTGTTTTTTTATTCACATTTTCCTCCTTTATGTTGCTACATTAATAAAGTATAGATTAGCTTTTTCTGCAGCAGAAATATTGAGTACAGATGCCTAAAATGTATTTCTCCTTCAAATAATATATGCATCTATGATCTACTGTCAAATTAATATAAACGTCATTTCTTCTCTTTTTGGTTTATTTTTTTTTCACTTATCGTCTTTATCATTTTTCCCTATTGCTGATGTATATCTGTTTCATTAGAATGAAAAATAAACATAACATTTCAAGTAGGGATATGCTGGGCATTTTGGCTTTGGAACTGCAGTACATCTGTAACATAAAGCATACCATCACTACATAATTTTATCAGCTCATAGACTCAAGGATAATGGCTCCTTATGTCTGCTAAATATCTCAGTCAACCATTACTCATCTAGAAGGTTACATTCAAGGCCCACAATAAGGGGATAAGTACTGGCATAGAGCTTTTAAAGATGAGGTAAGAAGGATAAAACCTCAAGAATTAATGATCAGTCTGACCTACCTGATTTATTTAAAAGAATCCCTGTTGTATAGAAAAAATGTTCCACTTTTAAAAACTGTTGCGGCACTGTAAGATACGCTGTTACATTAGTGATATGGTGGTTCACAGGAAGTTTAATTAGGTATTTTGGAAACTGAACACTTGGCTGAGATTTCGCATCTGAAAAATAGGTAGAATTTTAAACCAGGAATTTAGCAATGCTTTGTTTAAATAATCTTATAACCAAATAAGAAATACTTGTTATTTTTTTAACTCTTTCCAAGCAATTACATATACTTGAAAATATTCTGGAAATACGCTACATGAAAGCTAACATTAGAAAAGATGATATCGTAAAAGACAAAGCAATGATGTATACAGCACCCAATTACTAAGGTGATACAAACAGAGTTTATAGAGCTTTCTAAAAATATAACCAAACCCCCCAAAAAAGTTCTTCCTAACAAAAACATTCTTGTTCTGTTTTTGTCATCTTTAATCCCAGTTCAGAATGCTCCATCATCATTTATACTTTAATTCTAATCTGAAATAGATTTTGACAGGAAAATCAAGAGAGAATATTTGCCCCAGTCCTTTTTCAACTGCAAATAAAAGACAAACAATACAAAGTAAGAATTGTCTACTGCTTTCATTTGACACATTTGTTTTCCTTCATTTTTATCTTTGCGACCAGCAATTTTTCTGTAAGTAACAAAAAATCTCCTGTAGCACATTAAATACTAATGCGTAACAGTACCGCATGTCAGACCTTTTCGCTCTGAAGTGCCACATCTAAACACATCCTATATGGGGAGCAACAGGATGGCACCCTGACAAGACCAAATGGCCTTGAGGTGCATAGAGCTCCAAGATCTGGGACTTTACACCTATCTAGTTCTGGATGGGGTTGCACTACCTCAGAAAGACACAGTTTGCAACTTGAGGTTTTTCCCTGGATTCATGACTCCTAATCAAAGAGCGGGTGGCAGTTACAGTTAGGACAGCTTTTGCACAACTTCGGTCGGTGTGCTATTTGAAGCTTTTCTGGGATCAGGAGTCATCTCATGTTTGGACCACTGCAACGTGCTCTACATGAGGCTGCCCTTGAAGAGCATTCAGAAGCTTCAACTGGCGCAGAGTGCAGTGGAGTGGGCAGTTCTTGAGGTCCCTAGGATGACCCATGTCACACCAATGCTCTGCAAGGTGCACTGGCTACCGGTCTACTTCTGGGAGCAATTCAAGGTGTTGGTTATTACCTTTGAAGCCCTGCAGGGCATGGGCCCAGGTTCCCTGAGGAACTACCACACCCCACTGGGACTGGCCCGCCAGACCTACGCCAGCACAGGAGGCATGCTGGAGGCCCCGTCAGCTAAGAAATTTTGGCAGGCAGCGCCTAAGAGAAAAACCTTCTTTGCCATGACTTTGGAACATCTTGACCCCTGAGATAAGATCGGCTCCCATCCTCCTGACCTTCCACAGGAGCCCGAAGACCTGGCTCTGCGAGATGGCTTGGGGCCCTAATGGGGAGCATCACACTGGAGGCGGTTGATGAATTAAGAGGCAATCCTGCCTTCCCCCCTCTGCACCTTTTGTTCCTTCCCTCCCTCATCTTTTAATTAAAAAGATTTAGAGATCTTTGTATGTTATGATTTTAATGTTTTAGGCTGCCAGCCGCCCAGAGTCATTTCATTATGAGATAAGTGGCAAATAAATTTTAATGAATAAACACATCCACAAGATCTGAGTTTTTTGCTCAAATGTTGAAATCAGTGTTATGCTGGCACAATGCCAAGAACCTGAACTGTGATCATGCGACCATGGGAATGCTGCAAATAACCACAATTTAAAAGGATTGGTCATAGGTGTTCTTATTTAGTGCTACCATTAACTTTCCAAAGGTCACTGAACAAAGGGTTGATATGTGAGGACTATCTGTGTAAACTATAACATGAACAAAATTGTCCTTGCAATCTTGCATTTGATTCAATCCCTTAGCTTTAAATTCATTACTTTCTTCTAACTCCTTATTACTATTTAATTTTAAACTTC
Organism: Protobothrops mucrosquamatus; assembly: GCF_001527695.2. Lineage (NCBI taxonomy): Eukaryota > Metazoa > Chordata > Lepidosauria > Squamata > Viperidae > Protobothrops > Protobothrops mucrosquamatus. Next base: position 42,642 of record NW_015386260.1, on the reverse strand, counting down.
TTGACTCTAACAAAAAAACTAATTCTATTTATTACTATTTAATCAAGGAGACAGATTCGTAATATTAGTCAAAATAGAAATGTTTATACTTCCAAAGCAATAAACGAATAATATGCATTTAAGTGCTGTACTCAAGAGGATATATTATTTGAGTTAGACAGAGAAGACACAAGTGCAAGATCTTGTTTTTCTCAATATCCAACGTCCATTTTCTTTTCTCTTAGGATATGGTGTAAATACTAAAAAAAAACACCATTATTTTAAAAAAAATAAAAAACCCAGAAAAGGTAGCACTAATTAAATCACCTTTACTTCTCAAACAAGACACAGGTGAAAGAACATCAGTTGTTATAAAAACAGCAACAACAATAGCCCTTTGTTCCTTTTTTCTCAAGAGATGTTTCTCAAAATATCTCTTATTTTGCATCTTGCGTTTTAGACAGCAAACCTGGAGAAGCTGGATTAATTTAATTTATATGCAGTGACCCATTAACATTCCCTCATTAGATAGAGGAATGGAAAAGGAGAGGTGTTGATAAAAATGTGTGAAGGCGGCTTTCAGACAGCTTTTTCCTTGCTTGCCACATGTAGCAGAGAGAGATCCTTCAAGAAGACAATTTCCATCTTCAACACAAATAGATGGAGCAAAACAGGGGCATGAACGCCAACAGTTCTATAAGCCATTCATTGTGGATTACCACTGAACTGAAACAATACAACCCCTATTTTAGTGCTGAAAAGAACCCATTCTAGAATGGCATTAAAATGACTACGTATGATGTTGTGGTAAAGAAGGGTGTGACTAGGGCTTAGGACTCTCAGGCTCTAGTCATCTCTCTCTTTTGTGTTTGAAACAGTCACTGCCTCTCAACTTAACCTCCATTACTGAGCTTCCAAGAGGATCAACATAAGGCCAGAAAAGACCCGCATCTTCTGTCCAGCCAACAAATCCATTAACACGAATTAGCAAATTAAGCATTTAATAGAAGTCTGCAATTGTTGTTTTATTAAAATATAAAATAATTAAAATGCCTCTAACTCTTTGTATCTATTGCTGGCAGCCCCTGCTTAAAAACACAAGCTGGAAACCGTACCGACTTCAGCACGTGGCTATATCTTAAGAGGAAATGGTTTGCAAACATGGGTATGTTCTGTTGCTACTTACCAGATAATTTCCCAGTGATTAAAACTGTATCATCAAATAGCCATATATTTGCCTGGCTTTGGGGGAACAATGAAAGTGTAACAGATGAATATACTGTGGGAGATAAAATAATAATATATTATTACATAAGTATGTATTATAACACTGTTGCCATGAAGAGTAGTAAATAGATAGAAAAAGCTATATCCTCTGAAAAACATGATTATACTGATTTTGATTAAGTAAAGCAAAGGTTCAATTCCATTTAGCAGACTTCGGATACAAGGGGATCATCACCTTTCATTTTGGACAAAGGATGCCTCTTGCTTGGTAAAGAAGAGTCACACAAGTTACTTTTCTCAGGGCTCTGCTAAATTAAGTTTTTCTCATAATAAAACTTTCATTGCATGATCATTGGATGAGAAAAGTCCTAAGTTTCTCAACACTTTTTAATATTTTTCTATAAATCAACTCATACACTTACCATACTTTATTTTAAAAAATAATGGAAATTTATAGATTTTTGTACAGGTTTAATACATTTGATTGTATAGAAAATTTTATGTATGACATTAACTAACAATGGAAAAAGTATGGAGGTAACTTCAGCTAAGATTTAGGAGTATAGATGTACTAGTAGGAATCTGATTTTTACAGAGATCAGGATAGGATTTGCGTTCCTTTTTTTCTTGCCTTGGGGAGAAGGAAATAGAAGCTTTATGTCATATTGAGCATGATTCTTTGCAATTTTGCTAGACAGGCTCTTTACCTTTTGGGTGAAGAATATATTCAGATTTTTTATTCATATGTATCTTAATAAAAAATTGGAGTTTTCAATACATACATTCCCAACAGACAAACTTAACATGGATTGTAAGTTTACATTTCATCTCTAAATGTGCTATTTTTAAAAAAAGTAATCTAATATGTGTACAGTATATTAAGTGTAAAACGTTTCCATCTGTCCTGTTTGCCATCGTTCGCTCCCTAGAGACTAAAATGGACGTTCTGAAACTTGAGCTGGCCACGAACAAGGAGTGTATATCGCAGGTGGTTGACCCTTTGAGAGCTGTATGTAACAAAATTTCATTTTGATGTATGTCGATTGGTGTACATTCAAAGTGACAATAAAGTTGTTGTTGTTGTTATTATTATTATTATTATTATTAAAAACCATTTGACTGGATTATTTGGTACTAATTTTATATCTATCTCAAGACTGTGAAATGCAGCTTTTCAGTTTAAACTGAGCATGATCTATTTTATATTTTATATGAGTAAATATATAAGGAATACTTTTAGTATTCTTCCATGGGAGGAAGAATGAATATATGTCCATTTATGTATGCAGAATGTCCCATGCTGTTAGTTGAAAACACAAGTTATCCTCAACAAAGATTAGACCGGATGATACAACAAGAAATAGAAATCCAAAAAACTGGGAAAGCCAATGAATGCAAATTATACATAAATGGCAAAAAAACAGAGCAAATACATGAAATTTTGTACCATGGTAGAACATTCAGTAAAGAGGAAAAAACAAATTGACAAAATGTAACTGTGCAAAGGCACAGATAGTATATCACATGTGGTCTGTTGTGAGAAATGAGTGTTTTATTAAAACAACAAATGTCTGTGCATAAGAGCATGCTTCTACTCATTTTATTATATGGAAGTGAGGATTTGGTATGTTAGGAGGAACAAAGGTAAATTTAATGCAATGAGAATGGATTAGTTAAATGATAAATAAAAGAAATTGGGTGAAGACTGAAAGGGTGATGAATGTAGAAAAAAACAGAAATAAGTGACCAGTATGAAATAAATAAATTAATTGTTTTGCTCAGCAAAAATGAAAACTGAATCACAACAAATACAAAAAAAGAGGATAAATGAATAGAAGGAAGAGGAAAACGGAGAAAGTAAAGGCTAGATGAAAAGTACATGCCACCTAAATTACCTAAAAATTGGTTTAAAGAAAATATTTCTTGTAGCTTATTTACTTACTTGGCATTCTCCCAGTTTTCCAAGGTAAAGATGTTAACATATAACCATCTTTATAAGAAACAATGGTTAAACTCAGACCTAGCTGATAGGGAACCTGTATCAATACTGCTCCATTTTTTCCAGTTAGAGTAGAATTTGTTTTAGTATAGTTGACAAAGACGTCTACAACAGCTTGGTGTAGATATTGATGACTGATTATATCATTAACTTGCACTTTTAGGGTAAACATAGGTCCTAAAAGAAAGGAAAGAAAAGAAAAGAGCAATCTCAATTATTTTAATTACTTTTTTTAAAAAAAGAATGGGTCTTTGATTTCTTGGGGATGCACTTTTCAACATCTAGAAAAATATTTGCAGGTTTCACGACTTGAGAGAAAGCAAAACACGATTCATATTACTGGATTGCTGAGACTTCTACAGAGAAATATATCTATGCATTTTCTTACTTATATCCCATAAAGAGTGCACTGATTTTGCATATCCATAAGGATGATTCATGCATATTTCCACCCTCAAGTGAAAAAGTGGAGAGGAAGAAAAAGTGTGAAGTGAACTATGGCACA
>NW_015386260.1:30579-38715 GCF_001527695.2 Protobothrops mucrosquamatus | reverse complement strand
AATGCCATAAATGGAAAAGGAAATAGAATAAATACATTTCACCATGCAAGATAGGTTGATTTCAGTCACATTTCCTATTTGGTATTTCACAGTTTTCTTTAACAAACATTCAGTTACACCAAGAGCAATCAAAAGATTATCTCATCTGAAGCTAAACATAAGTTTTATATAATTTAGAAGCTGACGTTCTCTGACAAATGACACCTACAGAGAGATAAAAGATTTGTGGTACTCTATGCGTTTGCAAATGCAGAAAGCAAGATTATTCACATCCTGAAATAGTGGAGAATTTTAAATCCTATTTTTCCTGGAATATTTTGTTCCTGAAAAGCAAATTCCCATGCCCCCAAAAAACCTTGTTTTCCTGAAGATGCCATTTCACTACAACAGCTAATGCTGTAATTCTTTAGCTACGGTTTTGATTTTAAGGCCAATTTTTTTTACCCTGGAATAAAAATGCAAAGGTTAGAAACATGAATCAGGAAAGATAAATAATGTTTATGCCTGACAGAATTGGTCTGATTGGAAAATGAAGACATCAAGTATGGAAGCACAAATAGGAGAACAAGATCATACTACAGATAGTGAAGAATGCTGAATCTCTCTAACCACTTTAGACCTGCACTTTCATGTTCTGGAATAGAGATTAAATAAAGATTGGCTAACTCAGATAAAACAGGTTATCTTTGGCTCACAATTTCCTCAATTACCAGTTAGAAAATACCATTAGTAATTAATATGAGATTCTTGGGTGGACTGTACTAATAGCCCTCCAGTTGCAACCAATTTTTCAGCGACCGTTTCAAGTTATGGCAAAGGTGAACAAAAAGTACTTATGCCCAATCCCCAAAGTTACAGCTGCTACAGAGCCTCTGAGGTCATGTGATCAATATTTGGGCACTTGGCAGCTCGCTCTCACTTATTACTGCAAGGTTGCTACAACTCCCCCTACCTGCCTATATCCCCATCTCTGCTCTTTTGGGCCCCTGCACTTCACAGCCTCTGCTGATTTCTGTCCTTTGCTATCTTCTTATTCTCCCTGATCAAGCATACCCAGCCTGGCCTTTCACAAGCAACTACTGGCTGCATGAGGTCTTCTTCCCAAAATCACATGGGGTGTTTTCCTCATAATATTACAGAATTACATGTGGTCAGCAGTTGCCTCATGAAGGGCCAGATTAGGCATGCCTCAGCAGCAGTGGGCGCAAGAAGATGGAGAAGGTCTGGTAGGGTGATGGAGTAGTAAAGCATGAAGCTACAGATGCTTTGGAGTATAGGGCAATGAGGGTAACTGGGGCTTTGCATCATGTTGCTGGGCTGGGTTGGCTGAGGTGCTGGGCCCATCTCATGCCATCCAGTCACGTTTCTGATAATGAAGGTAGAAAGATGCAGGGAAGGGGAACGAAGCTGTTGCTTTCAATGGACATTTTCAAGCACTGGAAGATAGTCCTTCTTGGAAAACAGTGAAAAAGGTAAGGTTCTACATTTAGGCAAGAAAAACCAAATGTACAGGTATAGTATAGGCCAGGGGGTACCTTGCTCAATAGTAGTAACTGTGAGAGGGATTTCGGAATCCTAGTGGACAATCACTTAAATATGAGCCAGCAGTGTGCTGCAGCTGCCAAAAAAAGCCAACACAGTGCTAGGCTGCATTAACAGAGGGATAGAATCAAGATCACGTGAAGTGTTAATACCACTTTACAATGCCTTGGTAAGGCCACACTTGGAATACTGCATCCAGTTTTGGTCACCACGATGTAAAAAAGATGTTGAGACTCTAGAAAGAGTACAGAGAAGAGCAACAAAGATGATTAGGGGACTNCTAGACCATCTTGAGCTTCAAGAAGAAATACAGAATGAAAATGCAATAAATAATCTAATTTATTCAAGACTTTTAAGTTTACTAGCACACATTCATTATTGTGCAAGGCAGCTTCCATTTTGGCTCTATGCTAGCAAGCACTCAGTTCTGGTGATCAGAAATAAACTGTAAGTGCTTTTTACTTATTTATTAGTGCTACTTATTAATGTAATCAATAATGGGTGAATACATATTAAAATAATGTATGTTTCAAGGCTCCTCAATGGAGACAGCAATGGATTCCTGGACGCTATGCCTTCAGATATGATTGATTACCACTTGAATTACTGTCAATGAAGGCTGGCCTAAATATTTTCCATAGCTAATGTAAGGACAAATACTTGTAGCAACAACTTCTGTTTTGCTTATAAACAAGTTCAAGATTCTGACAGTCCTTTAATACATGTGGAGGCAGTGCTCTCCTGTAACAAGTTGTTCATTTATTTATTGTTATTTAGAAATCTCACTTCCTCAGTTCCTAATAACTGGGCGTCATCTTCTCCACAGCTATTTAGTGACCTAGTTTTGCTCAGTATTCTCAAATATAGGAATATATGGTATCATATAAAAGCTTCAATTCCATAAATCTATGCTTACGTTACAGCCAAGGACCGAACTGTAAAGGAATTACTATCAATTAAATATACAGGTTTGGGATATAAAATGCTTTAGCTTAGTTTTCCAAATACAAAAAGAAATGCTTACTGAGGCTAGCACTTTCCAAAGTGGTTCCCCCCCCACAAGAGTACTTCTTAAGTACAAATAGAATCTTGGATTTTATATTTGAATTTGAATATATGTTTCATTATATGCATCTTGGGTACCCTTTTCCTAAACTCTTATCTGCTAGTAATTTTAAGAAGGAAGATAAATGAATCTTTCTTTAATCTAGGAAATATGCAGCTTTGAAAATGATACATAATCCTTCCTTTAAAATTACTTAATTTTTAAAAAAAGCATGTTTTTGTCTTTGAAAGAAATTTTTAAAAAAATAATTGCAAATCATATTTGGGAAATTTTGCTAATCACTAGCATACTGAATGTCACTGAATCAAATTTGCATTGCTCCTTATTGGGAATACGTGTTTTGCCAATTCTACATATCAAACATATACTGTATTGCCTCTTTAGTCACCCCACTGGAGTTAACAGAGGAGAGGACATGACATTTAACTCAACCCACTGTGCATATCACTCTTATAGGTAAGCATTAATACATATACATTAATACATATAGACCAGGGTATTTCAAATTATGTTCCATCAAAGCTTAGGTTATATAAAAACTTAATAGATTTTAAGGAAATAAGGAACGGCTGCTGGAATTGGGTATGTCTAGTTTAATGAAGAGAAGGATGAGGGGGGACATGATAGCAGTGTCCCAATATCTCAGGGGTTGCCACAAAGAAGAGGGAGTCAAGCTATTCTCTAAGCACCTGAAGGCAGGACAAGAAGCAACGGGTGGAAACTAATCAAGGAGAGAAGCAACCTAGAACTAAGGAGAAACTTCCTGACAGTTAGAACAATTAACCAGTGGAACAACCTGCCTCCAGAAGCGGTGAATGCTCCAACACTGGAAGTTTTCAAGAAGAGACTGGATAGTTATTTGTCTGAAATGGTATAAGGTTTCCTGCCTGAGCAGGGGGTTGGACTAGATGACCTCCAAGGTCCCTTCCAACTTTACTATTATTATTATTATTTACTTGAGAGTCTAAGGCCAAACATTTCAAACAGCCAATTTTCTATCACTAAAGCTTCACCTCTTAAGCAGGACTTAAAACTCAGGTTCTGGGGTCTCAATAAATTTGAAAACCTTTGCTAGAGTCATCTGTGGTCAGCAAGGAGTTGAGAGTGGTGAAAAGAGACAGGTGGTGGGATCTTTGGTGCTGCTGCATCATTAGGTGACAAAGATAATTACATACCATGGCATCTGCCCCTGGAAATCTGGGAAAAAAATTGGGTGATGAGAAGGAGAGTAGTGCAAGGTGGTGGAAAACTAAGTGAAGATCTGGAAGGCAGCTGCGATGCTATGCAACACAAATCAACTTCATGAGCTGTCAGAAATGGCAGTTGCTATGGCAGTGGTTCTCAACCTTTTTAATGCTGCGACCCCAACCGGTCGTAAGTCGAGGACTAAACCGGTCGTAGGTCGAGGACTAAACCGGTCATAAGTTGAGGACTAAACTGGTCGTACGTCGAGGACTACCCAACCGGTCGTAAGTCAAGGACTTTCCCTGCCCGGGAGCGCCGCGCATGCGTGGTTCCGCCCCCTGTGCCAGCCGAGGCGTAGCTGGCAAGCGGCAGAGATGGAGCAGGCTGACCACCAGCTGGCCCAGCCCAAGGGAGGTAAGGCACCCGCCGGAAAAGGGGGAAAAAATGGCGGACAAAAAAAATGGCAGACAAAAAAAATGGCGGACAGCCTTGCTTGGCGACCCCCGTGAAATGGTCGATCGACCCCAAATGGGGTCCCGACCCACAGGTTGAGAACCACTGTGCTATGGGCTGCCGTTCAGGTTGCTAGAAGTAAGGAGTACTGCTAAGCACAACAGAATGTTATTGGAGCTGGCAGGGCCAGGGACTAGAAGGGTGCCTTAATAAGGCCTAGAGTTCTACCATTGTTCCCACTGTCTGACAGACTGATGAGAATCTGCCACTTTGAGTGGCAAGGGGATGGCTTGCATTGGAAGGAAAGGATAGGGGGGAGAGGGGGTTTCTCATATTCTCTTCCTCAGCACTAAATCATCCCAGAAAACTTTTTACTGTCTTTTCAGTTTGACTTATTTCAAAAAATTTCCTGATGTATGCTTCAGATTTTCCAGAAGCTGTCTCCAATATGCATTTCCATCTCACTTGCTAAGGATCTCAGAGCCCCCATGCAGGGTGATTTACTTGGTCATAGCTGAATGAACACCATCATTTTCCATGTCTCACTCATGCTATTTCCTGCTCAGACGTATTGGAGATATGAAAGGTGCACTGACCTATAAAGAAGAAATCTGTTATGCTGAAGATACCAGTCTTCCTACTACATTAACTCAGCATGCATAGTATCGCAGAAGGCCAACAATAAAATCAGTTAATAGATTCAGCTCACCCTAGTATGACAACTCATGGGGAAGCTGTGCCTCTCTGTAAGAGTCTGTCACAGGTCTGGAGGTGGGCCAGGCACACAAACACAGACTTTTTCTTCTAGTGAACTGATAAGTGGAAGGTGAGAATAGGAGTTTAATTTCCCTTACAGGGGTTCTCAACCTTGGCAACTTTAAGACTTGTGGACTTCAACTCCCAGAATTCCTCAGCCAGCAAAGCTGGCTGAGGAATTCTGGAAGTTGAAGTCCACAAGTCTTAAAGTTGCCAAGGTTGAGAACCCCTGCTAGGAAGATGTTGCTGTAGGAAAAGGAATGGCTATTGTGCTGCCACCATAGTCTTAAAAAACCAACAAAGTTAACCGGGAAGAAACTGACATTTGCATTTAATTGTACTATATATGTTCCGTGCATTTTTAAAATTCATAATGAATACTTCAAGAAAGAGGACATTTAAACTGATTACCATTTGCATTCAAATATTAATTCCAAAACTTAGATAAATGGGACTGTGTTAACTTTTCAGCGAATAAATCATACTTTAAATTAATAGAACAGGAAATAGTGTTTTTTAAACCCCATATCATGACAAAGGCCATGAGCAAATCATATTATGAATAAAGGACTTTGAACTTTTGTTGGATTCCAAAAATTAAGGCTACTCCCTTCTAGCACTGATGATGTTACCTAGCTGGCTAATGAAACGTTTGCGAGAAAACAACCAAGCTCAGACAGCACTGACTCCTAATTCAACCCTCAGCTACAAATATTCTCTTCTATTCCACATAATGATAGTCTTCAAAATCGGGGGGGGGGGGTGTCAAACTGCCAGCCCGTGGGCCAGATTGTGTCATGCCAAAAACATGCCCACCCCATTGCCGGCAATGGAAAAGTCGTGATATGTTGCGACACATCACATGACGTTGCGAGTTTGACACCCCTATTCTAAATAAACCACAATTGGTATAATGGTAAAGTACAATGCTTTATATTCAAATGTGTTTTGTGTGTTGTATGTGTGACAGAAAGAAAACTGACTCATCTGAGCTGTGATGCTGGAGAAGGCTCCTGTGTTATTTGTTGGACAGCAAAAATGACTAACTAACAAGTACTGGAGAGTATTACACCAGACGTGTCACTGGAAGGTAAAATCACAAAACTGTGCCTCATTTATTTTGGCCTTGCCATGCAGGGGAATTCACTTATGTTTGGAAGAATTAGCAGTAAAAGGAAACCAGGCCACCGAAGAACACAGTGGCAGGACACCATCAAAGATGACACCAGCCCTAGAGCATAGAGCAACTCAAAGTAGTGCAAGATTGGACAATGTGGGGAGATCTGGCCCACAGAACGGCCAAGAGTCAGACACAACTAAATGGACTACTACTACTACTACTACTAGTACTACTTCTACTTCTACTTCTTCTTCATCATCATCAGGTGCATCTATCTATCTGGTGACATCCATTTTAAGTAATTGTGATTAAAACAAATAGTTTATCTGTAGAAGCAGCAGCAAATAAATGTATTCCAGTTCATTCAAGTCTGAACACATCTCTTGGATCGGTATGATCCACATGCTATTTGTGCAGGCTTTTATAGATTTACAGGTAGTTCTCATTTTCTGTTGCTAAACAAGACAATTGTTAAGTGAGTTTTGCCCCATTTTACAATCTTTCTTGATACAATTGTTAAGCGAATCACTGCGGTTGTTAAATTAGTAACAAGTAATTAAATTAGAATCTGGCTTCCCTATTGATTTTGCTTGTCAAAAGGTGATCACATGACCTCGGGACACTGCAACCGTCATAAATATGAGTCAGTTGCCAAGCGTCCGAATTTTGATCACGTGACCTTGGGGGAGGTTGCAATGTTCGTAAGGATGAAAAATGGTAAGAAATCACTTTTTTTAGTGCTGTTGTAACTTCAGTCACTAAATAAATGGTTGTAAGTCGAGGATCACCTGTATAAGAGACAAATCTGATGAAACAAAGAAGCTTCTGAGCAATATGCTCAAAGTAAATGTCAAAGGTTGATAAATTGGATTGTTTTAATGCCCATCTGCTCTTTGTCTACACCAGTGTCTGCCAACCTTGGCGGCTTTAAATGTGTGGACTTCAACTCCCAGAATTCCCCAGCCAACACTGCAAAAATTTGCAGAAAGCAAGAGGAGCTGAGTATGCAGCAACTAGGAAACAAACATGGCTATGCTGGAACCACAACTATTTCTTACAGTTATTTGCTATAGCTAAGTACAAAATACACATTTTGGAAAATCATTTAAAGCTGAAGGTGATAAAAAAAATACACAAATGTATGCACACTATCTCAGGAAATAGTTGTTTCCATGGCAAAGCTGAGATTCTACCGAACTCTTTTATTTTATTTTCAAATAGTCACATTCCAAATTAGGGAACTCTGAGAAATCAGAACAGATTTGTTTCTAACGCTAAAACTCAGGTGAACTTATAGTCTTGATATAAACTCCAACCTTGCTGATTTCTCAGTCTCAATCCCCACTTAGACTGCTTATCAGCTGCATAATCCTAGGGACAGTGATTTTATTGTTGTTAGTGCTACGCTATCAAGATTCATAAATCTTTTAAAGAGCACTCTTCCTATCGCTATTCCACTTCTTATACACTATTAATTGTGTCTGCAAACAAGAGAATAATTTCATTTGTCCTGAGCACTAAAGTAGCTTTGTCAATATAGTTATTCTTTTTAATATTAAGAAGACGTTTAATCTTGCATTTTCTTTTAGCAAAACCATCCAAGGCAACATACATAAGATAATACTTTTTTTTTAAAAAAAATCAACAATTATTTTTTCTCTAACAGCAGGCAGTCAGGAATGATCAGCCTTTAAATTTCATACCTATTTCCCCAAAGTTAAAACACTGCAACAAGAACATCTTAAAAATAAAACCAGGAAGGAATCCAGGCCAATATCTTTGGAGAAAGCTGTTCCACGTAGCAGCCACTATTGTATAATAATAATGATGATGATAAAGTTGGAAGGGACCTCGGAGGTCATCTAGTCCAACCTCCTGCTCAGGCAGGAAACCCTATACCATTTCGGACAAATGGCTGTCCAGTTTCTTCTTAAAAACTTCCAGTGTTGGCGCATTCACCGCTTCTGGAGGCAGGTTGTTCCACTGGTTAATTGTTCTAACTGTCAGGAAGTTT
>NW_015386260.1:26838-30511 GCF_001527695.2 Protobothrops mucrosquamatus | reverse complement strand
CTTCTCTGTACTCTTTCTAGAGTCTCAACATCTTTTTTACATTGTGGTGACCAAAACTGGATGCAGTATTCCAAGTGTGGCCTTACCAAGGCATTGTAAAGTGGTATTAATACTTCACGTGATCTTGATTCTATCCCTCTGTTAATGCAGCCTAGCACTGTGTTGGCTTTTTTGGCAGCTGCAGCACACTGCTGGCTCAACTATTTGTGGCAAGATACATAAACATGCCTTAAAAAGATGGGGCTGGTTATATAGGATGGGGCCATTAAACCTTTTTGAGTTGGTCAGTAGATTTGTCATTCTGAGAACAGTCCTAAGACTTACAATAGTCCTATAAACCAGGTTAGAAAAAAGTGGTGGCTGATCTAAAAATCATGAAAAGGCTTTATGATTGAATGGAAAATTAAACCTGGGTCTCCCTGGGTCCAAGTGTAGATCTTAATTACTATGCTGCCTCTGTATATTGGAGAATTTTGCTAAATGGCTATGATGAAAGGGACTATCTATTAATAATGTGATTGCCTCCAAGTCCTACTGGCTACCTTGTTTGGATGTTAGTGGTGGTGCTATAGTGTTGGAAATGGAATGCCACAGTTAGAAATATTAACAAAAATATAATTGGACTACATGACCTTGTACCAAAATGAAGCACAAGGATGATTTATCAATTTTTGCCAATCCAATGATTTGATTCCTAAGTCTTTATATAACCCAAATGATACCTGTATGCAGTGGTGGGATTCAATTATGTGAACAACTGGTTCTCTGTGTGGATGCCACTTTCGGAAGTCCATTCTGGGCTTGGGTAACAAAAAATTAGCTACCGGTTCTGCTGAAGTGGTGCGCACTGGCTGAATCCCACCTCTGCCTGTATGTGTGGATATCAACAGATGAAAGGATTGAAATTTATATTACGCTATAAATCTTAAAGGGATTTTTTTTATAAAAATGATGTACTGTTGATTTGTTATCAGAGAAATGGTCTAGATTAGAATGTATAAGGCAATTCAAATTCATATTAGAAATGTAAACAATAAGAAGGAATATTTCATCACGCTTGATAAGATATGTGAAAAAGCCAGAAAATTTTGGATTCAAATATATTCATTGGTTCAGAGGACTTTAAAGATTAATATACAGTTTGGATCAGAGATTTTTCTTTTGGGATTGATGGACAAATAGTTGGAAAAAAGGCCTTGGAAGAGGTCAATACAAATACCAATGAAAAGAAACTCAATAGTGTGGAAAGTATCATACAATATCTCTAAATCCACACATAAGCACACACGCACACACACACACAAACACACAAAATCTGCTTAGGACCATCCAATGCAGACTACAGCCATGGAGGCGCCAGATGTTCAAGCTATATTATAAATACGATGGGGAGACCAGTAAGCCATAGCATCACTTTCTGATCCAGATAAAGAGGACTCAAAGAACAACAGCATTAACTCACCAAGACTATCTGCTCTTCAAAGTAATCCAGACAAGACACACAAACCATGCAGCTAACACTTATTGTAAGTGTATAGTAGCAGAATCCTGTAAGTTTGCAAATATTTCTCCCCTTCTTTACTTTTCCTTTCCAAAACCTCCTTTCCTCCTGTGGGCTGCCTCTTACATGCAGTTGTCCAGGCTGTGGCTCTCCCTCCTGTCTCCTCCTGTCATTCTCACATCCATTACAGATACATCCAGCCAAGGAGTAAAATTTATGTGATCATCACAAGCATCATCTGTAAATCTGCAATTCCTAAATGCAATTCCTGGAATGCTGCAGCAAATTCACAAGATTTCCACAGGGTATTTTAACTTTGAACCTAACTATTTAATAGATGTAACTGTTAGATATTCAGATATTTTATTTTTATTTATGTAATTTATATGGCCTCCCATCTCAAGCAAGCAACTTCACAAAACTAAACAGTACAGTTCTTTTGGCCTAGGGACACAATTAAAAAATTATGTCACCAACTAAGAAATTTTAGGAATTTTTGATGTAGACTACTGAATTAAACGTCTTATCATCATCATAATTAAAAAAGAGGAGCCACTTTCAGCATTTTATAATAATAATAATAATAATAATAATAATAATAATAATAATAATAATAATAGTAGTAGTAGTAGTAGTAGTAGTAGTAGTAGTAGTAGTAGTAATAATAATAATAATAATAATAATAATAATAATAATAATAATAATAATAATAATAATAATAATAATAATAATAATAATAATAATAATAATAAAGTTGGAAGGGACCTTGGAGGTCATCGAGTCCAACCCCCTGCTCAGGCAGGAAACCCTACACCATTTCGGACAAATTATCATTCAATGTATTTTTTAGAAACCTCTGTACACTATCTTAATGACCAGGAGAAACTGGTTTCTGAAGCAACAATAGTACAAAGATGTGGATAGCTACCACAGAAGGAAAATAAAAAACCCACATAAACTTATCTCCAGAACTCAGAAAAAAATACTATCAGCAAGATATTACACTTGAGTAATTTAATTTCCTCCCACTAAAATCCTTATAACAGGGGTTCCCAACCGGGGGGAACCCAACTGGGGATGTGAGATGATATTCCGGGGGGTGCGAAAACTTGGGTTTTCAAAATTATAGTGTATATGCATAATTCATTGCCGTTATTTCAAATTTTTGTAAGGGATGCGAGAATATATTGGAAGTATATAGGGGTGTAAGGGATGTAAGGGAATATATTGGAAGTATATATGGAAGTCTAGGGGTGCGGGGTATAGAAAAGGTTAGGAGCTGCTGCCCTATAATTTTGGATTCATTTGAAATTACAAAAAAAAATACCCTGAACACTCAACACCTCTTTGTAAAAGCTAAAAGGTCCAAATGGCATGTACTGTTTAGTTGTATGGATTTCTGTCTGAAGAATATCACATTTTCTTCAACCAAGCGTTAGATTAGGATTATTTGTAAAAATAGCTAACAACTACAATAGTTATAATCACAATTCACACAAAAAAAACCCTGGACAGTTATCCACCAACCTTTTGGCATCCTTTCATTAGTTACATGCATGGAACTTACACAATACCTGGTATTCTTGGGGATTGGGCATAATGATGGGATCAATCGACTTTTCATTCTGCTAATACTCGTAGAGGGCATAGGGAATGGCCTTAAAGGTCAGCAAGAAAAGCTGTTAGCAAAGAAGTGGTCAGATAAGCGGGGCTTAAGCCCTTTCCAGGAAATTAATTTCAGAAAAGCTTTCAGACAGGCCTCTACCTAGTTCACACAAAGATAAAGTGAAGAAAAAGAGACTCATTTGAACTTGCAAGATTCAGTTACTATACAGTTGTCCTGACCTATGTAGGACTGGCTTGTAGCTAGAGCTGTCAATGCTTAAAGTTACTATTTATGATCAGAGATAACTACAGAATCCAACGTATTTAAATATGTGTCATTACTTGGCATCCTTCTTTTCTGCTTCAAGATTTATTTATTTATTTATTTATTTATTTATTTATTTATTTATTTATTTATTTATTTATTATTTGAATTTATATCCCGCCCTTCTCCTTGCGGACTCAGGGCGGCTGACAATCAATTAAAAACACCACTAACAATCACAAGTTAAAATTAATTAAAATGAAATATTTAAATTGTCTAATTAAAAAGTAATTAAAAACCCC
>NW_015386260.1:16111-23581 GCF_001527695.2 Protobothrops mucrosquamatus | reverse complement strand
CTCGCACTCTCGGCATCCCAGCCCCGAGTCACCGGCTCTCAGGAGGCCCCCCGTCCTCCGCTGCGGGCTCCGTCTCCTCCGTCCCTCAAGGGACCAACCCAGGCAGGTCCGCCATGTTCTACAGCCGGAAGCAGATAATGTATCAAATACCTGCTGTCAAATTAATTCAGGCACTGCTCATGAGACTTAGAAGCTAAATACATTTTTATAAATAATATATATGTGATAAAATATTTAGAGGGCAAAGTTGATATTTACATGAAGGCAAGCTAATTTGTGGAAAGTGTTTTTTTTCCAACTTTGTTCATTGAATTTTTCATAGAAAAGCAATCAATAGAGGCAAATATGAGGACGGAGAACTAACAAGACCAGTGAGCTAAGATAAATCATCAATCTTATACAATCCTTATAGAGTCAATTCTCTTACAAAAGAATTTAACAGAAAATGTATCATATGCCAAGTCATTACTTTCAAATACCTCAAATTATAATGAAGAAATGTGGACTAATATGCATTATTTCAACAAAAAGATCCATCTCTATAGAATAACTCCACATAAATAATCAAGAAATCACGAAAGTCCATGCAATTAAAAAGTAGGAAGTATTCAATTCTTATATCAGCTTTCCCAAACTATCTAAATGGTTGGTCCTACATATACCATCATACCAACTTGAATGCCCAAGTTGGGGTTGAGTATTATATAAATTGCTATCCAATAAAAGCTAGTGAGACCAGCTACATGTTGAATTTTAACCAAGGACACCTGTGTTCAAATCCTTCCATTATTCATGAAATTTATTATTTTTATTATTATTTGTTATTACGATTCATTTATTATTCCCTTATTCTAAATTTTGCATATTGAAACTGAGAAAGTTTGGCCATGACATTTTCCTTTGTTCTTAAAATGTAAAGCAATCTCCTATTCTATAGGTTCAATTCTCAAGACTAATCTCTTGAGCCTGAATATGGTAGAGAAATATAGTACCTCTAGTAAAACCATGGTCAAGGCACAAACAAGAGTTACACACTCTGCCTAGTTCTCTCTTCCTCCTTGTCATTGTATATAAACAGAGATGTATTCTGATATTTAGTATGATAATAGATTTGTTCACATACAGAATTCCTGTGTAAATCATTCTTTCCTTATACTTTTTATTGAAAAAAAATTAGATGAATAAAAGAAAATGAAAAAAAATATAAAACAGAAAAAAAAGGAAAAAGATGAAAGAAAATGCAGAAAAGAAAAATAAATAAAGAAAAAGATCCTATAAAGAAAGGACGACTTCCAGTCTTCTTTACAGTGGTCATAAGCAACCTTATTTTCTCTCCTCCTCTTTCAGCTTTCATACACATTTCTTCTCTTCCTACATTCAATCCTTTTTAATTGAGAAAAGCAAAAATCACCCAAGACATTTTAACTATTTTCAGGAAGAAAAGTCATATAAGATTTTCAACATTTACAAAAGTATTTATTTTACCCCTGATCAAACAAAACAATTTTGTATTCTTTCCTTGTAAAATATCTTCTAATAGAAGCTTCTTGGGGTAGAATTAACTTAGTGTTGAATTCTACAACTTGATCTCTTGTCACCTTCCTGACTGTGGTCATAGATATTTTGCTTGAAACATGTTTGTGCTGGTTCTGTGCACCCTGTCTGTATTTGAATCCACATCTTCTCCTTCCCATCCCATACATTGTTAGAACATTGATCCTCTCCTTAGTGCCTTCCCCAGGTTGTTCCAAAATTCTCTCAGTCTCCAATGAACTTCTCTTCTCTTCTCCAATGACACTTCAAGGCCTTCATTCATTTCTCAGGTTATTGTTTGGGATCTCAAATTTTTCTTATATTTGTTTTCCATTCTTTTTTGAAGCATTCATGACTTGTATACTACACGTTCTATGATATATATTTAAATACATAATTATTATACCAAAATTCTTTATCAGAATCTGTGTCCTCACATCCTATTTTAAAAGGTTCTTGATCAGATAATATTTTTATTTCCATAAAAAACTACTTCCCTTCTTTTACTTTTCTGAATAGCATTTCAGAATAAAATGTGACACGTTTATAAACATTCTTGCAATAAACAATTTCATGCATAATTTTTACAAATGTATTCATTTATTTCACCTCTACTGGGATTCTTCTGGATTTCTTGTCTCTTTCCAAATATATGTATTCAAGCTAAAATTGTGTTGCACTAATTTCAGATTATCTTCAAGTATTCCCCTATTCCACCAAAGTCCCGAATCCTGAGTCTCATGCAAACCAAATAAAAATCAAGATGTTTTATAAACTGAGCAAATTTTGAAGTATTTATATCTGTTTTATGACTCCTCACTGTAAAATATTTGATGTCATTGTTTTAAACATGGTAAACAATTAGATTTGATTCCTGTTTTATCCATGTTTCTCTGATTTTAAGAAAAATAATAAATTTCCCATTATTTAAAATGGCAATTAGTTGGCCAAAATCCCATGTAGCAGAATTTTCATTATTTTCTCTCTGGAATAGTAAGGTGCAAATTTCAGAAACTATGTAGCTCAGCTATGGATCAATAAATCAATCTGTTCTTGGTCTGTCAGCTTATATTCAGGCCATAATAAATTCATTCAGTTTTAGTAGCACACTGAATTTTTAAAAAGCCTCACAAAATATTTGCAGTTATTTCCATGACATTTTCCATAATATGTTTTAAATCCTCACTATTGTATAATAAGCTATTCCTCACTTATTATTCAGCTATTGAAGCACTAACTGTATTGGAAAATTCAGAGGAATACACAACCTAAATCATAAATATGCTATGGTCTACCTATTACCAGATAAATGCAAATAAGCTCAGGTTGCATAAAAATGTGGATCAAAATTATCTCCCACTCTTAATGTTATTAAAAAAATCAGGCTCGTTTTGTCATATCACTATATCTTTCACATGGATGCTGCTTAATCCACTATAGAATCACTTCTCCATAAAGAATAATGTATTCTTGACTCTCTCACTGGAGAGAAATTCAGGCTACGTTGAATTAACATGATGATGCTTAAGACATAAATGATAAGCTGCTAATTTCAAGTAGTCCTGATCCAAACATTAAAAATAAGGCTTCATAATACAACTATGAGTACCAGCTGTTTCATAACATAACTATAAAGTAGGAGAATCTGAAAAGCAAGATTGATTTCGGAATCTTCTTATGGAATATATATATATAGGGCAGAAGTGTGCTCCCCAAACAAATGAGCTCATGGATTTGTATCAGAAGAGAGATAAGATGCAAATCAGACTTTGCAGCGAAGATCTAAACTTGAACTTCTAAGATATACTTACTTTTAAGACATGTTCAATATTACCTTACAAACTAAAGACCACTTTTAAGTGGCATACAGAATATACTGCAAAGCCAACACTTATCCTTAAAAGGACAACACAAAATGATATAACATTTGAAGATTTCAGAGAAAAGGAGCCAGCAAAGTACAGGAAGAAAAATGTGATTAAAAAAACCCTTTCTTTAACATTAAAAATTATAGGCAATGTCACAAGCCAACACTTCTTTTGTAAATTAAACCGTAAATTAAACCACCAAAGATGCAGTCACAGATCACTAGACATCTACACTCCTGGCTGGATGCGTCATACATGGCATTAGTTGAACCAATTCCCAATGAAAGCAGAAAATGGAATTGCTCAACAGCACATTTGTACACTAGCATTTGCACTAATGTAGAAGTGTAAATGACATCTAGATATATACTGAATACACATGTGCACCTACACAGACAAAATGCACAAAGAATCCAAAACTCTCTTCTGCTTAAATTATGGTCCCGGGCCTACAGCCAGGAGTGTAGATGTCTAGTGATCTGTGACTGCATCTTTGGTGGTTTAATTTACGGTTTAATTTACAAAAGAAGCGTTGGCTTGAGACATTGCCTATAATTTTTAATGTTAAAGAAAGGGTTTTTTTAATCACATTTTTCTTCCTGTACTTTGCTGGCTCCTTTTCTCTTAAATCTTCAAATGTTATATCATTTTGTGTTATCCTTTTAAGGATAAGTGTTGGCTTTGCAGCAGTACAAGTCTTGTACAAGTAAGAATAAAATATTTTCCTTTCTGTGGTTACAGGGTAATTGTGAAAGACAACCAAGTCGCCATATGCCAAAGGAGCTGCTTTCATATTCGCTTTAAAGTAGAGCTGCAGCTGCTCTTCCGGAGCAATTAAACCCCATAGTGGGGAAGGAAGAGCAATTGGAGGGCTAATTCACACCTCCCAAGAGGCAAGGAAGCCGCTTCATTAAGCACACAGTGGTCAAGACCTTTCCCCAGCAGCGCTATCCATAAATAACAAGTGACACATGTGGTCTAGCCTAATCCCCTGAGAAAAGGGGAATCTGCCAGACTTAAAGGAAAAGCTAAGGACATCAAGGGGAAGGCACCTCACCTACTACCTGGGGGGAAATCCTTGGGGATTTTTTTTTTTTAAAATTCAATGTGCTACTAAAATTGAATGAATTTATTATAGCCCCCGAATGTGAAACTGACAGGCCAGGAACAGACCGATTTGTTGATCCACGGCTGAGCTACATACTGTAGTTTCTGAAATTTGCAGGTTACTGTTCCAGGGAGAAAATAATGAAAATTCTGTTATATGATAATTCGGGCACAAATTGAGGGGATGGAAGGAGGCTAAAGGGAGGGGAGGGGTTTAACCTAGAAGAGATAAAAAGTAAGGTGGTGGATAAAGAAGAGGCAGACCACATTCTCCACCAGTGTTTCTCAACCTTGACCATTTTAAGGCATGTGGACTTCAACTCCCAGAATTCCACAGCCAGCAATGCTGGCTGTGGAATTCTGGGAGTTGAAGTCCACATGCCTTAAAATGGTCAAGGTTGAGAAACACTGCGTCCAGACAGAGACAGGACAGGAGAAGGTTTATGCTACCACACCATTACAATCCTCCCACTGGAGCAGTGGTTCTCAACCTGTGGGTCGGGACCCCATTTGGGGTCGATCGACCATTTCACGGGGGTCGCCAAGCAAGGCTGTCCGCCATTTTTTGTCCGCCATTTTTTTTTTGTCCGCCATTTTTCCCCCTTTTCCGGCGGGTGCCTTACCTCCCTTGGGCTGGGCCAGCTAGTGGTTGGCCTGCTCCGTCTCTGCCGCTTGCCAGCTACGCCTCGGCCGGCGCAGGGGGCGGAACCACGCATGCGCAGCGCTCCCAGGCAGGGAAAGTCCTCAACTTACGACCGGGTGGGTAGTCCTCGACTTACGACCGGTTTAGTCCTCGACTTATGACCAGTTTAGTCCTCGACTTACGACCGGTTGGGGTCGCGGCATTAAAAAGGTTGAGAACCACTGCACTGGAGGAAGCCAACCTCATTTCCCTACAGAGGGAAAACCAACCTTTCGCTCCTCCTCCTTAAACATCGAGGGACCTTTTGATGAAGATCGCCCTTCCCGGGCTTGATTGCTTTGCTTTTCTTTTTTAACCGAGGAAAAAAAAATCCATTCTAGCATCCTGGCTTTTACCCGTCCACCTGAAGGCAAATCAAGCGAGACGGACCCGATTGCAAAAACGAGGGAGAAAGGATGCAACGGGGAGAAGACGACGGGGAAAGGAAGCGGGGCCGAGGTGGCCCCAAACTCGGGGAGAAAACGAGGAGGCCATTTACATAACTGCGGGGGAGGGAGGCGGCCAGAGCATATCGGCGCAGCGGGCCCGAGGAACGAGTAGATGCTCTCTCTCCTCCACGCATCCAGCCTTCCAAGCGCCAGACGGAAATCCGCCGCAGCCATCTGCCATCCTGGAGGAAAGCCGGCCAAATCCTACCGCGGGCGGAAAAAAAAGGAAGCGCGAAGTGCTCCACGCCGAGGAATCAAATGAAGCGAGAAGGACGGACGGAAGCCGATCCAAAGGAAAGGGAATGGCTGGTCTCTGGATGGCTGAAAACAGGGAGGGAGGAGAGGCATCCCTCGCGGTCTTCCCCCCACCCGGTCCAGGCGTCGAAAGGTGCCACGGGACGCCGAGGATGCCATTCAAAGCCCGGCGTTTGGGTCGCCGGAGGAAACCTTTGCCGATCGCAAATCGAGGGCACCTACCTGGAGCAGCCATGGAGGAAGAGGGTGTCGACAACCCGGCTCGCTGCTGCTGCTGCCGAGGCCGCCTGGTTAAGCCGACGGCGCCGGTGGCGGCTGCGGAGCCCGGGCGGCTCTTCAGCAAAAAGAGGAGGAAAAGCGACGCGGCGGCCAATCCCAGTAGCGAGGAGGCCGGCGGACGCCCGCGAATCCCAGGCATGGCGACCAGCCGGAAGGCAGCGGAGGCATATTGCGGGCGAGGAAAGAGCGGCACAAACGCGGGAGCGCAGCCTCCCCGGCCGCAGCTGAGCCGCTGCGACGCGAAGGAGCAGCTCCCGACTCCCCGCACGCGCCTCCGTGCAGGAGGCGGCTCTCCTCACGACCACGTGACAGAGATGGAGGCGGCAGAGGGAAGGCGATTCTCTCCCCCCCCCTCCCTCCCGCCCAAGGTCTTGTTTATCGACTCTCACACCTGTGCGTCGTTTGGTTTTGGGAAGGTACCCCCGAGGCCACCTGGTGCCTTCCAGATGGTTTGCAAGTCAACACCTAGCACGGTTCCAGACGAGGCGAGATGCTGGAAGTTGTACCGTCGTTTAAAATGTCTGGAAGCCCCATTTAGATTTGGGGTGTGCGCGTCTGTCTGCTGTATTTGAGGCAGCCTGCTGTCATTTCTCTTGGCAAATATCTTGTTCTCCGGAAATGGCATCTGAGTGCCCCTTCCCTGGCCAAAATGCATACATGCCTAAAGCGAGTAAGGTTGGGGGCATCAAAGATCAAGATGGAACATACTGACTTCATATCATTTTAACAGGAAATTCCCCTGGAATTGTAGCAATAGCACTTAGAGTTATATACCAGCTTCACAGTGCTTTACAGCCCTCACTAAGCGCTTTACAGAGTCAGCCTATGGCCCCCAACAATCTGGGTCCTCATTTTACTGACCCTGGAAGGGTGGAAGGCTGAGTCCTTGAGCGGGTGAGAAACAAGACCAGGAGCTGACTGTGGCTCAGATCGTGAGCTTCTCGTTGCAAAATTTAGGCTTAAATTGAAGAAAGTAGGGAAAAGCACTAGGCCACTCAGGTATGAACTAAATCATATTCCTGATGAATATACAATAGAGGTGACAAATAGATTTAAGGAATTAGATCTGATAGACAGAGTGCCTGAAGAACTATGGATGGAAGTTCGCAACATTGTACAAGAGGTAGCAACTAAAACCATCCCAAAGAAAAAGAAATGCAAGAAAGCAAAATGGCTGTCTGAGGAAGCTTTGCAAATAGCTGAGGAAAGAAGGGAAGCGAAAGGCAAAGGAGAAAGAGAAAGATACACCCAATTGAATGCAGAATTCCAGAGAATAGCTAGAAGAGATAAGAATACC
>NW_015386260.1:13606-16011 GCF_001527695.2 Protobothrops mucrosquamatus | reverse complement strand
GTGACAGAAAAGTTTTTTCTTTCCTTTTTCGGTTTTGGGGGGCAGCTCAGATTCTCTTTAAATGACTTGGCATTGAACTTAGGGCACACCTGCCCCATAGAACTGCTACAGTAAGAAGTGTTTTGTTTTAGCTTGGAACAAAAGAGCAGCACTGAAAACATTTTTGGGCTTTTTAAGTATAATTTTTATTAAAAGAAAAATCTTGCATAAGATTAGAAACCCAAAAGGAAAAAAAAAATAGAAAAAAAATAAAAGAAAAAAAGGTGAAAGATAGCAAAAGAAAAAGAGGAAAAAAAAGTATAGCGACTTTTGATCTTCTTTTCAGTAGTTACAAATATAGCAGTTACTATTTCTATCCTGCCAAATTACACATCACAGTTCCTTTTTTCTGATAAATAGCCCTTTTAATCAATAAATCCCCAAACCCCCAACGCATTTTTATCCATCTTCAGCAAAAAGTCCATAAAAGGCATTCTTACAGAAAATGTTGCGTTAGTTATGTTCCAGCTGAATCAAATCGACAGTGCCCCTAGAACAAATGTTGAAAAGTGCCATATGTTCTGGTCCTAGGAAACAATAGGTGGATACTGCTATTCCCTTGTTTTTCATCCCAGGACCACAAGAGTGCTAGCAAACAATCACATTTCAGAAGAGTTGGAATAGATAAAATATGTATTTTGGATATTATAGTTTGTTATGAAGTGAGATAAGGGAAATTTTGATTACCCAAACTCTGAAAATTATAAACATCAAAGGTTAAATTGAAATATTGATAAGAAATTAAAAATTGAGTAAAAATCAATAACAGGATATGGATTGTTTATGAAGATTGAATGTAATTAAGATATGTATAAGCTAAAAATTTATTGATAAATGTAATGATGGTCTTATTGAATTGATAGAAGGGCGGGATATAAATTTAAATAATAAATAAAATAAATAAAACCTGAATATGAGACAGTAAATGTCAAGAGAAAAAGAGAAGAAATATTTGATGTTGTAACCTGAGATTTGCACTAAGATTTTCTTATTGAACTATTGTAACCCAGTCACCACATTGCTTTTTAAATATTCAAATGTAAAACTGGAAAATTAATAAAATATTATATATATAAAAAAGAAGAGTTGGCCAAGGGATTCATTTTAAATCATGTGTTTTTAAAAAATGAAAATAAATCCCCATCAAAAACAATGGGACCATACCTCCCCTCTCAATTACTGAAAAATCTGTTCTCCCCCACCCTCTCTGCTTCTCAAGAAGAGAAAATAGGTAGAGGCTGTTTTAATTTGAAGGGTCCTTGGTGCTCCAGTGTTTTAATTTGAGGGGTCCAGTGCTAGCATTGATGTTATATACTTAGGGTAATGGAACGTCTGCAAGAAAACAAGCAAGTTCAGAGAGCGCCAAAGACCTCTCATTTCAACCCTGAGCTACAAATATTCCCCTTCATTGTTTTAATTTGTTTAAATATAACATCTCACTCCTGAGCCTTCTCCTTATTTAAGAGAACACTAACCACTTTAATGAACAGGTTAGAGGTTAGATAGCACATTTCCCAGCGTGAAAATAAAAAAGGGCAGTCTTAAAAATAAATAAGCAATCCAAGTAGGCACAGATTGCATTTCTTCATTCTTACGTGATTTTATTAACTTTTTTCTTTTAAGAAAAATCGCCTTCTGATTTTTCCATAGGTACATCTGCCCAACTATTTAACTGCATCGAACGATATGATCCATTCTTGGGGTTTTTGTTTTTTTTTCCTTTTTGCACCAATCTGCCAGGGGTAAACCAAGGAATAAGCATCTGTGTCATCGTTTGTTGACACCTTTGAATGCACATACTGGCTGCTGGCTGTAGAGAAATACAAGACAGACTGACGATGCATCTGAAATATTAACATTGCACAAAGTGCACCTGCAGGTCTTTGCCTGACTTGGCCACAGAATAAAGCACAGCACAATGCATGTGCAGCATATTTCCCATTTACTCACCAGTACGCAGTCTCTTAACAAAAATAAAAGAAAAGAAAACCAACAGCAGCCAATAGATTTACCAGACAGGCTGGCAAACTTTCATCTGCGGTCTTCATCTGCTCTCTGACCAGAAAAGTGCTTTATTCTTCTGAGGGCTCCAGGCTCATCCAGATCAGGCTCCTGCTGCAATAATGACTAGTTTGAAAAGAGAGCAGCGCAAAGAGCTTGAAAACAGCCAGCAACATTTCTAGGGCCTACCTCGAGGACGGGGTGTGGAACCCCGAGAGGTGGCATGCAGTGGTCATTAACAAAAAATTGTTTAAATTATTTAATTTGAGAGCGTTTTTACAGGGGTGTTTTAATAAATTTTTAGGGGGAACCAGGGTGGGGGGGAGGGGGGAGGTTCCCCTTAGGTCAGGACCAGCCATGTCTGG
>NW_015386260.1:9380-10724 GCF_001527695.2 Protobothrops mucrosquamatus | reverse complement strand
AAGCGGGCCTGGCCTAGGGAGGATTTTTAAATCGGGTTCATTTTTAGAAAATTTTAAATATCACAACTTAGAATATTTGGGTTTTAATTGGTTTTATTCGGCGGGGATTGTGGGTTTGTTTTTGTTTTAAAAAATGTTGTGAGCCGCCCTGAGTCCCTCGGGAGAAGGGCGGGATACAAATTGAATAAATGAAAATGAATAAATGAAATGATGTCTGCTCAAAGCACCCACTTTCAAAGAAACTCTGAAAACACATGGTTTTTTTTCTCTCTCTCATACTTGCAACACTCAGGGCTGCTGCTTTGAATCCAAAATGCTTTGCACGTTTTATAATCTAAGGTTTCGTGATCAAATGTGAATCGTGAATATAATGGGCTACTCTGAGTTTTAAAAGTTAAATCCACACTTACAGATCAGTCTCGATTAGTCTGGTTCATGAATCTCACAAAAGGTTGCATTTTTTTTTTAAAAAAAATCACACTATTTGAAGTGATATTTCTATGGAAAATATGGTAATTGGTTCCAACTTGATAGTAATAAACAATGAAAAAATTCAAAGATACATTTTTATATGTTTACAGTATGCATTATGGTAAATGATAAAAAGAATATATTTATAATTTAAATTTATGGTTAACAAAGTCACAGAATAATTATAGAAAGCAAAATAACAAAAGTGGTTATTGAAAACTCAGACAATTCAAGATCTCGTCCTACTTTAACATTGCTATGATCACATTCATGTCTGTCAGATACACCTGGTTTTTGCTCTAATGCAATAAGACTCTTCTTTTTCAAGTTTTGTACTGCTTTCCGGTGACAGAATCTTCCTTTACTCCAGACATGTCAAACGCAAGGCCCAGGGGCCGGATGCGGCCCACGAAGTGCTTTCATGTGGCCCACGAAGCCATCCTGGAAACAGTGAGGGAACGGCCCCCGCTGCCTTGGCCCTGGCCCAGGCCGGCCAGGAGCCAATGTACAATTTTGTGGTGGCCATCTATGCTGAAGCGCATTCAGTCTTAGTTCCACAAGGCCGTCTAGAAACAGCGAGGAACCAGCCCCTGCCGCATTGGCCCCGCCCCCTGGGTGCATGCTGGGGAGGTGTCACCCTTTGTGAGGAATGAAGAAATGGACCATGCCTTGGTGCTTGCCCCAGTCCCACCCCCTTCTGCCAGAGACCCTCAGATCTGTCCCACTCCTGCCCAGGCCCCCACAGGCACCCTTGACGCGAACGATGTAGAGCTGGCCATGCGCACCCAGTAGGCCACACCCACTCCATCCATGCCCACCCAGTAGGCCGCACCCACCTTGGCCACACACACCCTCCCGCCCCCCCTCCCAAGG